>NW_019154130.1:9285046-9600879 GCF_002288905.1 Enhydra lutris kenyoni
AGACAGGCAGAGAAAGAGGAGGAAGCAGGCTCCCCGCTGAGCAGAGAGCCCGATGCGGGGCTCGATCCCAGGACCCTGGGATCACGACCCCAGCCGAAGGCAGAGGCTTTAACCCACTGAGCCACCCAGGCGCCCCTGACCCGGGTCTTCTGACATTCAACACAACACAGAATCTCAGCTGAGGTCTTGGACTTTTTGAGCCTTGCCAAGGTAAGTATTTCAAACCCAGAGAGGGTCTCAAACTAGGGAGCTGCTGGCTTACTCGCCAGCGAGATTGCTTGCTTCACTGTCCCAGGCCCATTTCTTTCACCTGGTTCGTGCAACTGGGCCTCTGTGGCCTGGAAAGTGCATGACACAGAGTCCAAATGCGATTCGAGAGGACTCATCTCCTGGGTCTGGGGCTCCATCCCTCCTCCCCATGCTGTTCCCTCATCTTGGGGACATCTGGAGGTGAGGATGGTGAAATGAAGCTTAATGAATAACCCAGGGGACTGGCCTGGGTGAGTGTTTGGTGGCCCTAGGTGTCAGGGACAGGGGCTGGCTGACGAACATAGCTCTGGGCTGTGGGACAGGAAGGGTCAGTGACCTGGTCCACCTCTCCAGTCTTATCTGCTCTCTGATGCAGCCATCCTGGCATTCCCACCTTATGCTCTTCCAAGCCAAGTGCTCTGGAGCCAGGCCCCTCTGCTTCTGAACACTGGCTCTGCCACCGCTGTGTGACCTTGGGAAAGTGACTTGGCCTTTCTGAGCTAAGTCTGATTCCACAATAGAGGCTTTGTTACAACATACACCTCCCCAGGATGTTGCAAACATTCTGTGATATGATGATGTCATCCCTGACCTTTGAACATTCATTGCCACCTTTGGCGTTTTTGCCATATCTCTGTGTCACCTCTTATAATAATGCTAATACCAAAACAGCATCAAACACAGAAAGCTCTTTCTACTGTTCTTTTTTTTTCTTTAATTTATTTATTTGACAGAGAGAGAGGGATCACAAGTAGGCAGAGAGGCAGGCAGAGAGAGAGGGGGAAGCAGGCTCCCCGCTGAGTAGAGAGCCCATTGCGTGGCTCGATCCTAAGACCCCGAGACCATGACCCGAGCTAAAGGCAGAGGCTCAACCCACTGAGCCACCCAGGTGCCCCACTTTCTACTGTTCTAAATAGTTTACATATATTAACTCGTTTGGTTCTCACATTAACTCTACCAGAGAATCCCTCAAAACCTAATTCCCCAAAGCCCATTGTTGGCCAGAAACCTTATCAATAACAGAAAGTTGGTTAACATGCATTTTGTGGGCTATACGTACTCTATACTGATTTCTTACAATAAAGTAAGCTGGAGAAAAGAAAATATTATTGAGAAAATTGTAAGGAAGAGAAAATATGCTTACAGTCCTGTGCTGGAAAAAGTCCACATATAAATGGACCAGCGCAGTTTAAAGCCATGTTGTTCAAGGGCTGTCATGTTTCTCGTCCAAGTCTGAGTTGTGTGCTAAGACCCCACTCTTCCAGGAAGCCCGCTCTCATTTCACCCAGACCCAGCTGCTCTATGAGGACCTTCTGTTCTCTGTCTTCCTGGAGGTGGTAATATTGTCACTGAATTGGATGGCTTCCTCTCCCCTCTAGTCCAGAGGCCACCTCAGGATACAGACTGGGTTTAGCCATGGGTCTGTCCCCAGTTCAGGAGGATACCAGACATAGATGAGTATATGTTTAATGGGAAGATGACAATGAAGCTGCCAGAGTCCTCATCAAGGATCATGTCCAAGCAGCTCAACTTTACTCCAAGCAGTCAGAAGTGAATCATCAAGCCTGAGGAGGTCACACTCGGTCCTAGAAGGGCAAGGAATATTTTGCCTGCCAAGTCCTTCCTGGAGCTCACCTCCCATTTTTTATATAAGGAAACTGAGGCTCTGAGATGGCTACGACTAGGTCAGTTTCACCCAGTGAGATGGAGACAATGTAAATCTGATCATGTTATTCCTCTGCCTCTAGCCTTCTATGGCTCCCTAGTATTCCTGGATGAGGTCCAGACTCTGGAATGGCACAGACATCCCTGTGGACTCTGGCCCTTGCCCACATCTCCAGCCCTAAACCTGCTTTCCTCCAAGAGGCTTTCCCAGCCCTCTGGGGCCAGGTAAGTTCCCCGCTCTGACTGTCCAGAGCCCTGCCCCACCCCTGCCTGACCGCATCTGGGAACACTGATTGCAACGGCTCTCTGGTGGCCCGTTGGGACTTCATGAGAGGAGGGGACATGCTGCATTGTCGGAGGCTGAAGTTCCCAGGGCTTGACACATAGTAGATGTTCAGTAAATATTTGTTGAGCAAACAAATGGCCAGAGGCATTCATCTGAACCATAAATGACTGTTTGAATTCCTTTGTTGGGTGTAAAATATTAGAGGTGAGAAAGTGCTTCAGAAAAAACTATGCTTTCTCAGGTGGCAGGTAACCATTGTTTCTTTGGGCTTTTGCCCTAAGCTGACCCTGACAGTGGTCAGGGGTGATGGCCTGACTCTCAGGGCAAGCCCTGGACCCGGAGTAAGAAGATCTGGGCATGTCTGTGTCACGGAAGAGGTGGTCCAGGGTGGCTCTTGCTGGCTGGCTGGCCTTGGCCAAGTCAGTCTTCCTCCTTGAGCCTGGTTCTTCATCTGTCAAATGGGACCATGGGCAGCGCACAGGGAGGCAGTGAAAGTTGATCTTGTCCCCTTTCACAGTGGGACAGTGTGGAGCTGTCCCTTTAACGCGGGAGGAGGGGCCAAGACCACAGGAAGTTGGGGGAAGCTGGGAAGAGCTGGTGCCCAGGCAGGCTGGTGGGCTGCCGGCTGGAGCCAAGCTGGGTCTGGAGACTGCTAGGCAGTCAGGTAAGAGGGCCTGGGGCCAAGTGGTGCCTCTAGGGATCTGTGTGCATGTGTGAATGTGAGTGTAGGGCCGTCTGGAAGCTTCTGGGGCAAGGTTCAGGATGAGCGGACAGAAAGTGAAGGGTATGGGTGCAAAACCTTCCCAGGAACAGTGATTTAACTCAGGGTGCTCTGTGGTCTGTGCCCTGGAGAAGAAGGCTGGGTGCCAAGGACTCTGATGGCTGGGCAGCAGGTCCCGCTTGCCAGAGGGGCAGGACTGGGCACTCTGCTGTTGTGCCCAAGTTTTCGTGTCCGAGAGACCACCAAGGAGCCAACACCGATGCAATCACACGAGGGTTTATTCGTCAAGCTTAAGCTTGGGCCCAAGTATACCCGACACAGCGGAATAGGGACTTGGACCCTGAACCAGATTACAGTCAGAGTTTTTAAAGGCAGAGTAGGGGTGGACTTGGCAGTGGGTGAGGACAAAGGGGATTAGGGATGATGTTAGTCTCTAAGGAATTTTGGAAGCAAGGTCTCCAGGACCTTGAGGGGCTAGCTATTTTGGGGAGAAAGGTTATTTATTACCAGTAATAAAAATCTTCTCGTGAGACCCTTTAGATGTCTATCAGTGGGTCATATGCTTGGGAATGATTGTTGACACTATCTTGGAGGTTTAGAGATAAAGTTTCCTAAAGGAATTGTTAAAGTAGACTTACAGGATCCTGGTTGGACCTGTTGGAGTAGGGGGTCGGTCAGGCCAGGATTGTCCTTAGCAAAACCTCAAGGTGAGGGCAGTTGAGTCCCCAGGGGAGAGCCACTCTGTCTGTTTCAAGGGCTTGTCAGTAGGTAAGGAATTTTAATGATTTTCTTCTGCCTCTGTTTCCCACATCATTCCCCCCTGAACAATCTTGACCCTCAAATCTTTAAGGTTGTTGAAGGTGGAAGGTCTCATCTTCTGTAACTTCTTCCTGCTGAATAGGGGCGTAGAGTTGTCCCTACCTACTCGGGTCAACACTGGTCAGTTGGGGAGTGTGTAGGGAAGTTACGAAAGACAGAGGCAGCTGAGTCCAGGGGATAATGCTCAGGTGATCTTCCCAGGTGGAAAGGATCATCTGTGGAAGTTATGACAGCGAAGGAGTTGAAGTCTGGTGAGGAGACATGGGAGAAAATAGCAAAACATGATTAGTGTAACAAAAAGAAAATGAAGCTCAAATAAGTTTTTTTGCTATTTGACAAAAAACCCTTTTCCAGTCCAGGAGTTTAAATCAATCATTAAAGGAGAGAGGGACGGTTTAAAATGCTAACTTGAGTAGGTCAGAACCCAAGAAATACTTTGATAAGTTGGAACGTCAAGATGGCTGCACTTATGCCAGGGCTGGACTCGAGGTGGGTACAGCCTTGTTTTTCTTGGCCTCCACATTTCCCCCTCTCAGAGGAACCTAAGGTAGGACCCAATCATGGGTCCAAGCTGGCCTCAGTAACAAAGTCCAGTGGTTGGTATTGCTGTCTGAGTACCATGAGTTGAGCTGCACCGACTCTGTCTTTGACAAAAGTAACTAATCTATTGATAATGCAGGGCCCAAAGGTAAGGAGGAGGAGGAGGATAATGAGGGGTCCGGTTAGGGTGGACAGCAAGGTGGTTAACCGTGGGGAATGATTGAACCATGATTCAAACCAACCTTGCGGCTGTTCCCGTCCCCGTTTGCATCTAGCCAAACCTTCTCTGACTTTTGCCAAAGATTCTCGGACTATTCCTGAGTGGTCAGTGAAGAAGCAACATTCCTCGTTTAAGGCAGCACATAACCCCCCTTGTTGTAAGAAGATTAAATCTAGTCCTCTCCTGTTTTGAAGGACAACCTCAGACAAAGATGTTAGGGAGTCTTGGAGGTGGGAAATAGAGGTCTCTATCCATTCTATGTCCAGATCGATGGCTGCCCTGAGACTGTTATAGTGGGAGTTCTGTACGGCTAGTGAAGCAATACCTGTCCCTGCACCTGCTAACCCCATTCCCAATAGCGTGGCAATGGTGATAGCCGAGATGGGCTCTCTTTTATCCCGTCTGTGGGTATCCGCACCGAACCACAGAAGTACTTGCTCATCTGAGTGGTAGATAATTTTAGGAAGTAGCTGAACTAACACACAGAAACCCTTTGTCTGATTTAGAATCTGACCATGAAAACAGGGGGTAAGGCCTGTAGAACATGCCCACCAACCGTCTGGAGGAGGTAGGTGGTAGTCTAAGTTAGATATAGGTCTTGTCTCATTACATAGGGAACGGTATTGGGGTCAGGGGGAGCCTATACAGAGTTTCTGACCTGACACTGATTGTAAAGTGAGTCCTTGAGTCTTTTGATGCCATCTACAGGCATTAGGGCTGGAGGTTATGTTGTACTGACCCAACATCGCGATTCCCTCATAGAAGGGAGGCTGGATTTCATAGCAGAGCCAGCAAGATTGGGTAAGATTGGGCTTGGTTGCATTGAGGAACCTGTAAGCTTGGAGCATCAGGTCCCAAAGTGGGTGCTGAGAGGGGCTGAGGAAGGGAGGATCTTGTGGGAAGGAGGCCGGGATGGGAGTGATTGTGTCTGCATCAGGGGTGTTACTGGATGCAGATGGCATGGTAGGTACAGGAGAGGGCGGTGGGGAGATAGGGGTTGTCTGAGGTTTGGGCGGAGGAGGTGCTAGCACAGGGTTTGGGCCTAGATTAACCTGATTATTCTGGGCTGAGAGTCTCAAGATGAATAGTTTTCCCGGGTCCTGGGAACCGAGTCTTACTACGTCATAGATTCTTAAGCCCCAAGTAAGTCCTACCTGCCATCTTGCATCTAGTTTGCCGGGTTCTGTGAATTTTAGGGTGATCAGATTATTGGTTTCAGAGCTCTGCGATGTGCGGTTTCTTTTAAGAGTAATTAAATCATCTTTGTAGGGAGCTGTCCACCAAATTTCGCCAGTGGGGACACAGCTCCAGCTGGCACAGTGAAAGTGGGAGGGGCCTCCACACTGCCTTGCCTGGTCTCCCGTAAGGTGTTGCGGGCAAATATAAAAATGTCGTTTGTATAGTTGGCTTCTTAATCCGTGGAGATGGGTGTCCCCAATTAGTCTTGGTAGATCAAGAGTAAGGTCAAGGAACCAAGCCTGTTGTGGGGCAATTTTTGAAAGGGAATATACAACCTCTGCATTAGAAACACTTATTACCTGTCATGTTAGGTTAAGTGGTTGGTGGGGATTGGCCCTGGCGTGAGGGGGACATGGCATAAGCAACATTAGTGGGGTAAGTGAGAACGGTGCCGTCTTAGCTTTAAGGGATTGTCCTTGTTGGGCTGACATTTCCATTCTGGAACAAAGTCCTTGCGAGCAGCGTGTGGGTCAGCTGGCCGGACGTTGGTGTAGTGGACCCAGGGAGTAATCCCGTCGACCTTGAGAGCGGTGGGAGTGGTCAGGATCACGACGTAGGGTCCATTCCAGTGTGGATGGAGTGTCTGGTGTTGGTGTCTCCGAACGTATACCCAGTCACCCGGTCGATATCGATGAGGGTCCGGGGGTGGCCCAGTCTCGTAGAGGGCCCTCAGCTTAGGCCACACCTGTTCATGGGTTTGTTGTAACATTTGGAGGGAGAAAAGGAGTTGGTGATCATCAAACTCAGCAAGCACCTCAGGTTTTAAATTGGGAATAATAGGTGGGGGAGTACCGAACATGATCTTGTAGGGGGTAAGTCCCATCTTATATATGGGGAGTTTCGTACCCTATATAGGGCGAAGGGAGGGAGAGTCACCCAATCCCCGCCAGTCTCTAGGGCTAATTTAGTTAAGGTCTCCTTTAATGTTCTGTTCATCCTCTCTACCTGTCCTGAGCTTTGGGGCCTATATGCACAATGTAATTTCCAATCTGCCCCAAGTACTAGTGCCACTCCTTGTGTTACCTTAGAGACGAATCCTGGTCCGTTATCTGATCCAATCTTAACGGGAAAACCATACCTCGGTAAGATGTCTTCCAGCAGTTTCTTGATCACGGTCTGTGCTGTTTCATGTTTGGTGGGAAATGCCTCTGTCCATCCTGAAAAAGTATCTTCAAACACTAGTAAATACCTGTACCCGTATTTTCCAGGTTTTACCTCAGTGAAGTCCACTTCCCAGCAGGCTCCTGGGCGGTCCCCCCGGAGCCGGGTGCCGGGTTAGATCCATGGGCGGTGGCATTAGTTAACTGGCATGCGTGGCAGCTTGCCACAATCTGTTTCCATCTTAGATCGGGAGTCTTTGATGGTGATCTTTGCGTGTCCCACCAAGTCTTCCATTTTTTTTTTGTTCCCATGTGGGTGCTCCTATGCATTTTGGATAGGACTTGCCGTCCCAGTTCCTCTGGTAGGATTATGCTATCTGCAGCTCTCCTCCAGCCATGTAAGCATTGTGCCGTGGGCAGATGCCTGATCCATTGTAAGTCTGTGTCAGTGTAGTTGGGGTTGTCTGGCAAGCTCGGTGCTCCCGGATGGGGCAGTGTGGTCACTAAGACATGGTCCACCGAAAGAGCTGCCTCTCTCGCCTGTAAGTCGGCCAGCCTGTTTCCTCTGGCCACTGGTGTGTCTGCTTTTCAGTGTCCCGGACAATGGATAATGGCCAGTGCCTTAGGCAGCCAGAGGGACCTTAGGAACTCAAGGATTTCTGCCTTGTTTTTAATAGTCTTTCCTTCTGCTGTTCAGAGCTCCCTTTCTCTATAAACGGCTCCGTGGATGTGGCCGTGGCAAAGGCGTAGCTGCTCTCAGTACAGATGTTTACCCGCTTGCCTGCTCCCAGTGTTAGCGCCTTGGTCAGCGCAATCAGTTCTGCATGTTGAGCACATGTCCCAGCCGCTAACGGTTCCGCCCAGACAGTCTCTGTCTCTCTGGTCACAGCTGCCCCCGCATACCTGATTCCTTCCCGGACAAAGCTACTGCCGTTGTATACCAGGTGTCATCCGCATTCAGCAGTGGTCGGTCCTGGAGATCGGCTCTGACTCCGTGCACCTGAGCCAGGATTTCTTGGTAGTCATGTTGGGGGGGGCGTTCCCAGTCAGGGTTAGGGAGCAGTGTCGCTGGGTTTAAGGCTGTTGGCGCCTGGAGCAAAATTCTGGTAGGGTTCAAAAGCAAGCCCTGGTGATGGGTCAAGCAGGCATTGCTGATCCATCAGTCTGGGGGTTGTTCGAGTACCCCTGCAATGGCATATAGGGTAGTGACGTATAGTTCCTGCCCCATAGCCAGCTCATCTGCATCTTTAACCATGGTGGCCACTGCAGCAATAATTTTTAAGCATGGAGGCCATCCAGCGGCCACGGCATCTAATTTCTTTGAGAGGTAGGCCACTGGCCTCTTCCAGGGGCCTCTATACTGAATTAGGACTCCCTTCGCCACCCCTTCCTTTTCATCCCCGTAAAGGTGGAAGGGCTTAGTCAGATCGGGCAGCCCGAGTGCCAGGGCCAAAAGCAGGGCTTAAGGTCATTGAAGGCTTTGTTCATGGCCTCCGTCCACACAAAGTCCTGTCTTTGCTTTGTGGCCTCGTAGAGGGGCCTGGCTATATCAGCGAAACCAGGGATCCACAACCGGCAGAACCCAGCCGACCCCAAGAATTCACACACCTGGCGGATGTTTCGAGGCTATGGGATCCTCATGACAGTCTCTTTCCGTGCATCCGTTAACCACCTTTGTCCATCTCTCAGTTTGTACCCCAGGGAGCTCACCTCCGTTCTGCAGATCTGGACATTCTTAGCTGAAGCCTGGTATCCTAGAGTTGCTCTCGTTTGGAGCAAATCCTTGGTGCCTTGTAGTCCTCTGTGGTCCTCTGCTGCCAACAGGATATCATCTACATATCGCAATAGAGTCAGGTTAGGGTGCTCGGCACGGAACTCACCTAAGTCCTCGTGTAGTGCCTCGTCGAGGATGGTGGGCGAATTTTTGAATCCTTGCGGTAGTCGAGTCCAGGTGAGTCGGCCATGGATGCCCTTGTCCGGATCCGCCCATTCAAAAGCGAAGAGGTCTTGGCTCTTTGGAGCCAAGGACAAGCTGAAAAAGGCATCCTTTAAGGTCTAGCACTGTGTATCAAGTCTTGTCTGGGGGCAAGGTGGAGAGGAGAGTACAGGGGTTTGGGACCATAGGGTGCACGTCCATCACCCGTTGGTTAACTTCCCTCAAGTCCTGGACCAGTCTATAATCATTAGAGTGTGGCTTTCGCACCAGCAGCAGGGGAGTGTTCCATGCCGACTGACAAGGCCACAGTATGCCCGAGTCTAGCAGTCGCCGGATGTATGGGGTGATCCCCGTCCGTGCTGTGAGAGGCATGGGGTATTGGCAGACCCTGACTGGATCTGCTCCTGGCTTTAGTTCCATGTATATCGCTGGCCGATGTTGGGCCAGTCCCATTCCCCCGGTTTCTGCCCACGCTTGGGGAAACTCCTGCAACCAGCAGTCAATGTCGGTCATTGGTGCTGGGGGCGTTTGGTGAAGACGATATTCGTCCTCCAGGTTCATGACAAGCACCTGGATCGGGTGCCCCTCTTTATCCAGAACCTTTACCCCTTTAGGGTGGAAACTAATCTGGACTCCCATCTTGGTAAGTAGGTCCCGGCCTAAAAAGGGGTAGGGGCACTCAGGGATGACCATGAAGGAGTGGGATACCCAGCCCACGCAGAGATCCACTGTTCTTCGGGTCGTCCACGAATATTGTTGAGTGCCTGTGGCCCCCTGTACCCATGAGGTTCTATTGTCAACTTCCCTTGAGGTTGTAGCAAGACTGAGTGCTGTGCCCCGGTGTCTACTAGGAATTTAATCAGTTGCCTCTCCAATTTAAGGGTTACTCTGGGTTCGGGGAGGGGTGCCGAACCCCGACCCCCCTAGTTGTCTAAATCTTCGACCTCCAGGATAGTAGCGGAGGCCTTTGGTTTTTTGTTGGGGCAATCTTTTACCCAGTGGCCTTCTTCCTTGCAATACACACACTGGTTTTTATTCAGTTTGGGGCGTTCTCAACAGGGGCCGTCCTCCTTACCTGCTCCTGAAGCCAACGTCTTGAGACGTCTCTGTTTTTCATGTGGTTCATCCGTGGTTGTGGCCAGTAGGATCTTAGCCAGGTTCCGGGTCTGGCGGTCACTTATCTTAGCCTGGTGTTCCTCCAGGCTCTCTCTGTTATTGTAGACTCTTTCTGCCACCACTATCAGATCCTGTAGGCTCTTTTCTCCTAGTCTTTCTACCCTCTGCAATTTCCTTTTAATGTCCGGAGCAGCTTAGTTAACAAAAGCCATAACAATGGCAGCTCTGGTTTCTGGGGCCTCTGGATTCATAGGGGTGTACTGTCTGAACGCCTCTATGATCCTTTCTAGAAATGCCTCCAGACTCTTCATCTTTACCCTGTCTTACATCACATACCTTGGCCAGATTGGTAGGCTATGTGCTGCAGCCTTGAGACCTGCCATTAGAGTCTGGCGGTAGACCTGGAGCCTCTCCTTACCTTCTGCTGAGTTGTAGACCCAAGCGGGGCGAAAGGGAAAAGCTGCATTTATGAGATCGGGGTTCTGGGTTGGCTGTCTGTCGTCACCCAGGCGGCCTTTCGGGCTTCCACCTGGATTCGCTCTCTTTCCTCAGTGGTAAAGAGAACCTGTAAGAGCTGCTGGCAGTCATCCCAGGTGAGCTGATGGGTGAAAAGAACAGTATCCAAAAGACCAATCAGATCTTTTGGGTTATTGGAGAACTTTGCATGTTGGGTTCTCCAGTTGTATAAATCACTAGTAGAGAATGGCCAATATAACATTGGCTGTCCCCCCGTTTCATCCGGGGGTCCCATGGCGCGGAGGGGAAGAACAGTGGAATCGGCCGGTCCCAGGTTTGGGGCTGGGGCTGCCCGATGGGTCCGTCCACATGTCCCTGCTGCTGGCCCACGCATGAGGGCCCCTCCATCTGGGAGGGGGAGCGTCACTCCCTCAGCAGCCCCTGATGCTTCTGCTGGAGGGGCAGACGGCGGGGCGGGGGGGGGGGGGGCTGGTAGGGCGGTGGAAAAATCAGGTCCTCCGTGGGAATGCCCTGAAGGACTGGGGAAAACGGAGTCTTTGGTTCGGACTCTGTTTTCTTGTCAGACTTAGGAGTTGGGTTCCGCAGGGCTAGGATCTCAGATGTAGGTCCTGCTTTGGGAGGGAGAAAAGGTTTAAGCCAGGAGGGAGGATTCTCGATCATGTCCTACCAGACCAGGATATAAGGTACTTGGTCAGGGTGGCTGTGTGGTTTTTCTCTGAAGACGACGGCCTTAACCTCTAAGATAATGGGCAGTTGAAAAGTTCCCTCCTGGGGCCGTCCAACATTAAAAGCTGGCCACTCAGACATGCAGAAAGTCTGGAACTTTCCCTTTCGTACGTCTGTGCTCGGGTTATGAGCTCTCTCCCTGACATCTGAGAAGTGGTCAATCATCAGAGACAGAGGGGTCTTCTGTGTCTGTCCCATCACGCCCTCAGTCCACAGCCAGACAAATACACTTACGACAGTTAACAAGAACACACTCATACAGACAAACGATCCGGCGTGGCCGCGAAGACAAAACTGAAAGTAAGTTAAGGGAGGATCTGACCGCAATGGCAGCCGATTCTCCCCACAGATGAGGACTTCGTCCTCCAGGTGGGGGCGAGGGACGTCTCCCAAGACCCCCGGTTGACGGCCCGCCAGCGCGTCTGCTGAAGCCAATGTCGACCCAGATACTGCTTGGAATTCCTACAGGTAAAAATGCAGATTGGAGCTCCCAGAAAGTATGCGCGCAAACAGGAAAACGAGTGCACTCACCAGCCGGCGCAGGACCCTCCGGGTCGGGGTCCTGGGGGTCTCTCAAATCTCGGTGGGACCTCCAAATGTTGTGCCCAGGTTTTCGTGCCCGAGAGACCACCAAGGAGCCAACACCGATGCAATCACACGAGGGTTTATTCGTCAAGCTTAAGCTTGGGCCCAAGTATACCCAATATAGTGGGATAGAGACTTGGACCCTGAACCAGATTACAGTCAGAGTTTTTAGAGGCAGAGTAGGGGTGGACTTGGCGGTTGGTGAGGACATAGGGGATTAGGGATGATGTCAGTCTTTAAGGAATTTTGGAAGCAAGGTCTCCAGGACCTTGAGGGGCTAGCTATTGTTGGGAGAAAGGTTATTTATTACCAGTAATAAAAATCTCGTGAGACCCCTTAGATGTCTATCAGTGGGTCATATGCTTGGGAATGATTGTTGACACTATCTTGGAGGTTTAGAGATAAAGTTTCCTAAAGGAATTGTTAAAGTAGACTTACAGGATCCTGGTTGGGCCTGTTGGAGTAGGGGGTCGGTCAGGCCAGGATTGTCCTTAGCAAAACCTCAAGGTGAGGGCAGTTGAGTCCCCAGGGGAGAGCCACTCTGTCTGTTTCAAGGGCTTGTCAGTAGGTAAGGAATTTTAATGATTTTCTTCTGCCTCTGTTTCCCACATCACTGCCAGCCCTGGCATCAGGGATTTGGCTGGGAGTGTCACCCAGGTGGCCTCTGGAAAAGCTTGAGGAACAAAGAGGCAGAAACAGTAGATGGTCCTTGGGCCCAATTCATAGAGGCAGCAGGAGAGGCCCAGTGAGGAAAGGTGACGTGGCCAAGGTCATGCTTGCTGGGACCTGAACCCAAGCCCCAGGCTTCCCACTGTACTGCTCCACAACAGGAAGGGCCCAGGGCTCCCACCTCAGCCCCAGTGGTGGCCACATGCTGTGAGAGCCATGTGTCCCTAGGCCACGGTCTCACCTCGGCCCTTGACCTTAGTCTGGGAGGCCCGGGCCCTTATGGGCATCTGGGCTTGATGAGGCTGTAGGAAGTTTGGAGGCTTGTTCATTTGACAAGCCTGCTGTTTTCCTGTGGGCCTTTAGTGTAACCCAGAGGGCTGGGAGAACCCGGGGGTCGAGCCAGGGGCATTTGGCTCCTAAGAACAACTGGAAGTTAAGAGGAAATGCTCATACCTTTAACCACCACTACCATCACCATCACCAACAGCAGCAGCAGCAGCTCGTAGATGAAGTGTGGCACGGTGTTAAGAGCACAGATGCCAAAGTGCTCTGCCTGAGTTTGAATCCTGGCCATGCCATTTCCAGCTGTGTGGCCTTGGACAGGTTACTTAACCTCTCTGGGCCTCAGCATCATTATCTATAAAATGGAGATAATAAGTGAACCTATCTCCAGGTTGTCGTAATGATTACACAAGATGGTATACGAGGTCCTTAGCACCGTGCCTGGCTGGCAGTAGGTCCCACACAACTATTAGCTATTGTTATATGTCACGCATAGAGTCGATGCCTTCACTGTATGGCCCCACGGTGTCCGCATGGTGATTCCGTGATGCCCAAACTCTTCTCCTAGTTTGTTGTATGATTAATTCATTCTCATTTTTCAGGTCTCAGTTTTAATGGTCATTTCCTGCCTTTCCTGTTCTATCCACAACAAGTGTCCCAGTTCTCCTCTTTAAGACTCCCTGTATGTGTGCTTTCCTTAGTAGTTTTCACCATTTTTGATTATGTTGTTTGTCTATACACTTATTTGTCGAGTGCTGATCTCCCCATCAGCTCCAAGAGATGTCTGTCTTGCTCACCTTGGTATCCCCAGTTCCTAGGTCAGGGCCTACACCTCGCGGGTGTCCTATAGACATGCGGGAGAAAGGGTAAGCGTGCCTGCATAGCTAGAAGGCCCCAAAGAGATGGGGCCTCTAGAGAACTCCGCTGATGTCTGACATAGAATAGAACAGAAGGGACGATGGCACAGAGAAGTTGAGACTCTTGTTTGGGTCACACAGCTAGAAATACAGAGCTGGTTTCTAACTTTGGTCCCTGACTGGCCCCCTAAGCCCAGAGCCGAGGTGAGGCCCAGGCTGAGTTATGCTGACTTTGAGTGACCCACTGGTCTCTCTCCCTCAGTGCCATGTCCAGTGCCCTGATGCAACTGGGTGGGGGTGGCTTCGACTCTGCCGGGCCTGGGGAACCTCAGGGCTATCCCAACCAGGGCCCTGGGGTCCAATCCAGAGACAGGAGATCTGGGACCCTCTGGTGGGGTGGCTGGCATAGCCAGGACTAAGAAAAGGTGAACAAGCAGCTTGGGCCCTGGAGGGTGAGGGAGGCTGCAGCGCTCCTCCTACTGGCCGGTAGTGGAACTGCAGGGCGTGGCTCCACGCTTTTTCTGCCCCAGAGAAAAAAGATGGGTTGCATTTTCTCCTTAAAAAAACCCCTCTATTCCCCTCACTTCCCATTTCCTCCCTTTTTGTTTCTTGCTTTTTCCCACGGGGTCACTCACTAACTGTGCCTTTGCTTCAAACCTCCCGATGGTTTCCCCTTGCAAGCGTAGTTAGGATAACATCCCAGCTCCTGACCGCTAGAAGGTTCCCCAAGGGCCTGCCCACCTCTCCTTGCTCGCCTCCTATGCCCAATCACTTCTCCCTGCACTGGCAATAGCCCGAGTTCATTTCTCCCTCAAGGTGCTTCCAACTCCTCTTCCCTCTGCAGTAATGCTTTTCCCGGGGCTCCCTGCTGTCACTCCTCTCGAACATTCCCCTTGGAGAACTTGCAGATGAAAAGAGAATTCAAAGCCCTGTCAGCCAACCCGATACTCTCAGATCCGATTTGCATCCTGATCCAAATTGTTAGAAACCCCAAACACTGACTGCAAAACCAAAGGTGAGCGATTACCAGATATTGGATGATATTGAGAGATGATTATTAATAGTTTTAGATGTTGATAATGGTATTGTGATGACATTTTTTAAAAAAATAGCATCACTGAGATATGATTTCCATAAAATAAAATTAGCTCAGTGTGCCTGGATGGCTCAGTAGGTTAAGTATATGATCCTTGATTTTGGCTCAGGTCATGATCTCAGGGTGGTGAGACGGAGGTCCCTGTTGGGCTCCATGCTGGGTGTGGAGCCTGCTTAAGATTCTCTCTCTCTCCCTCTCCCTCCACCCCTCCCCTTGCTCACTCTTTCTCTTTCTCTTAAAAAAAAATTAGTTCACTTTGAATAAGAATTCTGTGAGTTTGCACAAATGTATACAGTTGTGAAACCATGTGGTTATATTGTTTAAAAAGTTCTTTGCTTTTAGAGATCTATGCTGAAGTATTTACAGATGAAGTAGTATAGGAAGAAAATATAATAAGAAGGATAAAGGAGGGAAAAAGCATAGTACAGGGAGGGGGGTGGGCACAGGTGGAGATGGAACAAAGCAGGCCACGAGCACTTGCCTGAGCCGAGTGATGGGTTACACCAGAGGTTCCTTAGAGAGTTCTCGATATTTTGCTGTGTTTAAATTCTCCATAATTCAAGTTTTTAAAAAGTTTTTCTCTCTTGAGAGACCCTTTCTGACCATGTTTGCTAATACACTGCCTCTCACCCCTGTCACCCCTGTTTGAAATTGTGTGATTCTGTCTCCCCAACTAGAATGTGAGCTCTGGCAAAGCAGGGGCTGCCTCCGACTTGTGCGCCCCAAAACATGGAACCGCCTGGCACATAGTAGGTGCTCAGTAAAGGGTTTTTTTTTGCATGCTTGTATGCACGAATGAATGAAGAATGAATGAATGAATTTTCCCACGCCCATTCATTCATCACCAATTATTGGCCATGTTCTACACCCCCAGCCCTGTGGGCAGCCATAGTTACAGAATGAAAGAGTCCCTAGTCCAAACCTTTTTGTCCAGATGGGGAAACTGAGGCCTGGGGAGGAGCAGATACTTGCCTGGAGTCTCACAGCTTGGTAGCCAGATAAGGCTAAGGAGCCCAGCTGAGGCTCTTCTCCTTCACCCCCGTGCCCCAGGGAAGGGGACTCTTGCTGGAGCTGCCTGGGCTATGGCCTTTGTGATCTCCTGCAGGCCTCCCAGTGGTTGCTGGAATGGAGAGCTCTCTGACAGGCTGCACTAAGCCTGAGCACCTCCACACAGTCACTCCTCTGCTGGAGAGCTGGGCGCTTTCCCAGGTGGCAGGCACGACTGTCTTCCTCAAGTGTGAGAATGTGCAGCCGTCTGGCTCCTTCAAGATCCGGGGCATTGGGCATTTCTGCCAGGAGGTAAGGTATTGGCAGGAGGGGAGGAGTGAGATGGTTCGGGAAGGAGGAGCGGGGAGATGGATGCTGGCTGGCTAGGGGTGAGGGCAGGAGGGGAGAAGTAAACTTGTAGTGGGGCTGGATGAGGGGCGAGGAGTGTTGGGGTGGGCTGGGAAGGGACTAACTCTATCCCACACAGGCTCTATGACATCTGCCTGGGTCGGTCCCCAACCCCATTCCTTCTCTTCCCAGGTGGCCAAGAAGGGATGCAGACACCTGGTGTGCTCCTCAGGTGACCCTCAGGGTGGGGTCCTCAGGGCTGCGTTGGGGGGAGGAAGAGCTGGCTGGAGCTGCAGTAAATGTCCAGGTTTCAACCCCCTCAAGATGACCACTTCATGTGTCTTCTTTTAGCCCTCTTCCCATATTCAGGACTCATATCCGAAGTGACAGAAGTCCATTCCATACATGTTTAAGATACAGGCCCCAAGAACTGAAAATTCTTGGGATAAGTGGCTTTCAGGTATAGCTGGATCCAGGAGCTCTCCTTTGTATCTCTCTTCCCTTGTCTTGTCTTTTTTCTATACTAGCTTCATTTTCACACAGACTTCATAGCAGCAAGATGGCCATCAGGAATTCTAGGCCTGCCTCCTATCATCCTGTCGGCTCTAGTGAACAGGAAGCAACCCCTTCTTATTGGTTTTCCTCAATCCATCATTTGGTCTTTTTCACCTAGCTTGGCTCATGTACTCATCCCTGAACCAATCATGGGTTAGGGGCTTGAGTTCTCTGATTGAGTCCATCTAGATCACATACCCACCTCTGGGACCAGAAAGAGAACTCAAAGTTGGGGCATACGAGTGCCGGGAAGGAGTGACCCACAAAGGGAAATGGAGGGGAAAGAAGATGGTGTGTTAACAGGCTAAAACAATGGCACCCCCTTCTGTTGCTTCCACAGGGGGCAACGCAGGCATTGCGGCTGCTTATGCTGCCCGGAAGCTGGGCATCCCTGCCACCATTGTGCTGCCTGAGGGCACCTCCCTGCAGGTGGTGAAGAGGCTGAAGGGGGAGGGGGCTAAGGTGCAGCTGACTGGAAAGGTAAGGACCCCAGGAAGGAGAAGCCAGCTGGGGTGGGCTCTTCCCTTGACCCCCACCTCAACCCTAGGGGAGGGTAGCTCCCTGCTTTTTTCTCTCCTTTTTTAATAAGCAATACCTGGAGCCCAGTCTTCTGGCTGAGCTGAGAGGTGGGAGCGAAGCATATTGTACATGGAAGCCTGGGACCTCCTGCCTCTACCTACCTTGAGAAGACTTCCCCTGCATGAACCCAGGAGAAACAGGAAGCTCAGGGACCAGGAGTGTGTTTGTCTCCTTATAGCCTCATTAACACTTGGTATTATTCATTTAAAAATGTTTGCCATTTGATGAGACAAAAAGTATAAAGAAAGGTGATGGTGGCATCATTTCTCATTCTGAGACCACCCCAATAATGAAAGGTGCCCATCACCAGGGATAGCGCTGATTCATCTTGTTGCCAAAGAAACAGAGATGCAAACATGTAATCCTTCTACCTTCCTAGAAAGAAGTAAAAAATTTCCCTGGAAAAGAGATTTTTTTTTTTAAACCATTAAAATTAAAACTAAAAGCTGGTCTGCAAATACGTAGTGTCCAGCTTCCTTCCTTGCTTTCTCCCTTCTTTCTTCTTTCTTCATCTATTCAACTGTCCTCCCATCCATTACCCCCTCTCCCTTCTCTCTTGCATTCATCTTTCCATCTATCTGTCCATCCATTCACCCATTTATCCACTCACCCATCCATCTATCCATCCATCCATCCATCCATCCATCCATCTGTCCAACATCCATCCATTCATCTATCCCCCAACACCTTTCTCCCTCCTTCCCTTCCTTCCTTCCTTCCTTCCTTCCTTCCAACTCGTACTATGTGTCTGTACTAGGTTAGAGCTAGGGATATAGAGATAGTAAGACATTGTCTCTATTCTCATGAAGCTCAGGTGTTGTTGGGGAGACACACAGATAACCAGATGGTGATAAGAGATTGCAGTAAGTGTTGTGATGGGAAGAACACGGCCCTGACGAAGAACAGAGAAAACATATTGCTTTAATCAGCTATTGCTGCTAGATTGTGCTGCATAACAAACAGCCCCCAGATAGCAGCGGCTTATGAGAAAACCCGGTCTCTCTTGCTCGTGGGCTTGTGAGTGGGCCAGGGTGGCTCTGTGCCAGGCTGCAGGCAGGATTAAGGTCTGCATACATGTCCCCCACATCCCTCTGGACTGGTGGCCACCTGGGACGTGTTCTTCTCCAGGTGAATGGCAGGAGGAGTGGGAGGAAAGACCCTTTTGAGGCTGTGGCTCAGAACGGCTACACTGACATTTCTACCACATGCCACTGGCCAAAGCAAGTCACATGGCTGGGACCTACATCAGTGTAGGTGAGGAAATGGACTCTGGCCCCTGGTGGGAAGAACAGCGGTCACCTGACAAAGGGCTTGGATGTGTGATTCTAATGGAGGGAGCGGGGAGAGAACTGGGCAGTGGTCCTGTGCCTCAGAACTGGGGAGGTGATCCAGGAAAGGCTCCCCAAGAAGGGTCCCCTGTGTTATCTTGAAAGGGAAATACAAGTCCTCCCGTTGGGGAGAGGGTCGTGGGCAGAGGAAGGAGCCTGGAAAGGCCTGGAATGGGAGTGAGCCTGGTGCATTCCACTTGCTGTGGCCTGGCCCCTGGGGGAAGGGGTGACAGGTGAGGCCGGAGAGGGGGACTGTCCCCTCGGCGGACAGGGTGGCTCATAGGTGAGGCTGGCATAGGGCAATGGGGAGCCACGGCCGGAGTCTGAGCAGGAGAGGGGCACGGTGGGCCCTCACTCTGGCTGCTCTCAGGCTGTGGACAGGAGGCAGAAAGCCGGTGGGTGGCACTAAGGGCTGCATAGTTCTGAGTCTCATGTTTGTTTCAATAACTCCAGAGAATGAGGCCCGTCTCTCATGAGGCCCAATCGATGGGCGATTACTTGTGGACAGAGACTATCTCTTTGTTCTCTCTGTGTCCCCCGGCACAGGCTGGGCCCAGCGTGGGTGTTGCTGGGGGCCAGAGGATGGGCGAAGGTGACCTCCGGCCCCCTTGTCACCCTCTGTCCCTTGGAGGAGGGGCTGTTATTTGTCACTTAGCTTCTGCTGGGATTGGCCAGGGCGGGGGCCCCTCCGAAGTCCTGTCTTAGTTTGGGTTCCCCAGAAGCAGACCCTGAGACAAGGGATGGGGTGCATGTAGTTTATTTGAGAGGTGATTACAGAGATTGTGGGGATGTAGAAATGGACAGGGAAGGGAAGAAAGCTCATAGTGGTGTGTCCGGGAGTCATCTCTGTGGGCAACTGGGGTTCAGTCCCCACTCGGGGCTCCCATGGAGGACACACACAGGGAGGGTCAGAGGGCCTGCCCCTTGGCACTGAAGTCTATCCTGCCCACTGCCCCGCAGAATCCCCTGGCCAGAAAATACCCTGCAAGTGACCTCTGTGCTGGGCTGAGGGGACGTGGACTTCTGCCATAGATGCCAAGCCCACGAGAAAAGTGCACCCACCTTTGATGTGGTCCGCGTAGGTCTGTCAAGACCCGGGCAGCCTCTGGCTGCTTGAACTCAACCGGCAGGTCATCCACTGAGCAATTGCTGGTTTTCATGGACACCATCTGTAGGGGCCAAGTGGCTATTTGGGGCCCTGATTTGAGGGGGCTTCTCACCTTTTGGCTGGTTAGAAGCAGAAAAACTGCTTAGCTGGCCTTGGAGTTCACCCTCCCCTACCACTGCAGGCCGGCCTGTTGGGATTGCGGAAAGCACGTGACATCTACTTACCCGACTGGAAGCCTCCGACTTTGACCGAGGAGGCTGCCGGGTCCACCCCAGCTCTGGTCTCGCCTTTGGGGTTCTCCCCAGCCCATCAGACCCTGGGGCCAGGCAGGAGACCTCAGGCTCTGCTCCAGCCTCCAGAGCGGTCTGATTCCTGGGGCTCCTGAGGCCCTCGCTTCTCTTTAGGTCTGGGACGAGGCCAGTCTGAAGGCGCAAGAGTTGGCCAAGAGGGATGGTTGGGTGGACGTCCCTCCGTTTGACCACCCCCTGATCTGGTAAGTTTGTTGCCCCTCCCCCATGGAGCTCAGGGCCCAGACCCTCCTTGAGTTGGGATCCTTCCATTGAACAGAAGGGGAAACTGAGGCCTAGAGAGGAGAAGAGGCTCAGAAGGCAGGCACACTGGGGTTCAGACCCTGCTTCTGCCACTTGAGAGTTGTGACTCTACAAAGTATCTCTCCTCCCCAGGCCTCAGTTTCCACATGTGTACAGTAGAAATGGCAATAGTCAATCCTACTTATTCAGTGTGCTTTGGGACGCATTTATCCATTTGTTCCTCCCCAGAGCTCTCGAGGTGGGAGTTGGATGTCCATTCCACAGGCACAGAGTGCTCAAGGAACTTGCCTGAGATCACACAGCTAGTAAATGGCCAAGACATTGGGTCCCAGGCCCAGAACTTGCTGGATGCCAATTGATAAGCTTGTCCCCTCTTAACACACACACTAACGCTGCTTCTTTCCAAGATCATGGAGGGGATTAAATGGGATAATGTCTGAGAACATGGCTGGGAGGTGGGGGGAGGGGAAAGAATGAGTGAATGAGTACATTGAATGGATGAACGCTGAGCGAGCTAAGGGTTGCAGGGTCTCTGCTCCCCTTGCTGTGGATGGGGATTGGGGTGGTGATGAGGAGAGTTTGTGTATACGTCAGCCTTTGGGAATGGGGGCCTTTCTCACCCTGCTTTCTCCTTCCCCCAGGGAAGGCCACGCCAGCCTGGTGCGAGAGCTAAAGGCAGCACTGGGAACCCCACCTGGGGCCCTGGTGCTGGCAGTAGGGGGTGGAGGGCTCCTGGCTGGGGTGTCAGCTGGCCTGATAGAAGTGGGCTGGCAGCATGTGCCCATCATCGCTGTGGAGACCCAAGGGGCCCACTGTTTCAATGCAGCCATCAAGGCAGGCAGGCTAGTCACACTGCCAGAGATCACCAGGTAGGCATGGGCTGGGGGCATGTATGGGGGCTGGGGGCATGCATGTATTGGGGGGCTGAGGGTGGGACTGTTGCTGTCTTACCAGTGGAGGTAGGGAGTACCCAAGAGACTCAAGTTCACCCTAGGACTCCAATCACAGTAATATCAGAAGGCAATGCTAAAAATGTAGATGAAAGATATGATTCATTTAAGTTTCAGTAATGCATAAAAAAGTTTCATTGGTCTGTATCATTACAAAGGCAGTTTAAGTGTTTTGCAGGTAAGTTAGAAAATGTAGGCAAGCCATAAGCAACAGAAAACAAAATGGCGCCTTCCAGTCCACCCTCCAAAGATGAACAATGGGTTACGTTTTCCCAATCTTTGTTTTCCCCTTATGCATGCATAGTTACATACAAGTGAAACGAGCCTGGCACATAGTAGGTGCTCAACAGATGTTTGTGAAGTGAATGAATGAATCGATCATATATTTTTAAGTTGGGATCGTATCCTTCCTAAACTCTATTTTTCTAGTTCATGTGATCTATCATGAAGATGGTTTCATTTTTTTTTCTGCAATATCATTAGAGAACTTTTTCCTTGTTACCTTATGTAACTGATTTTAATTCAACTGAGGAAAAGTTCTTATGAACCAACTAACTAATAGAGAGTGGCCAGCCTCCAGACCCTGCGTCTTCTTAACATCCTTCGTTGTCATCACCCCAACCATCCTCATGGATGCTGTGTTAGTTTCCTAAGGTTGCCATAAAGATGACCACAAACTAGTGGCTTAAAAGAACAGAAATGCATTCTTTCATAGCCCTGGAAGCTAAAAGTGTGGCATCAAGGAACTAGCAGGGCCACACTCCCTCGGAAGGCCCTAGGGCCTCCTTCAGCTTCTGCCTCTGTCTTCATATAACCTTCTCTGTGTGTCTGTCCTTTCCTTGGAAGGGCACCAGTCATTGAATTTAGGGTCCAGTTTAATCTAGCGTGATGTTATCTTCTAATTCCATCTGCAAAGAACCTAGTTCCAAATTAGATCATATTCTGAGGTTCTGTATGGTCGTGGATTTGGGGAGAGACACTATTCAACCCTCTACAGATACCAGCACTGCCCCTATTTTATTAAACACCCATTACGTGCTGGAACTTACCGTATCGTGGTGTACGACAGCAAGGTGGCTAAAATCAGAACAACCTGTTAAGTCATCTCTATTAAGCACCTATTGTATACAAGGTTCTGGCTGGCCAGTTAGAGAAACAGTCTTTGCTTCAAGGAGAATTCTGTCTGGACATACGAGTCTCCTTAATATCTTTCTGGTACCGTTTCCACTCCTCTCTGATGCCACTCACCCTCCCGTGTCTCTGTGCTGCCTTTCCCTGAAAATTATTTGTGCCTCTATCCTCGGAGCCTTTCCTGTCCCTAGCACCTGAAATACCAGTCCCTCCTACATTGATGAAATGCTCCAGAGCTCAGCTGCACGGTTGCTTCTCATATGCAAAGGTCCCAAAGACCTTCTGTGTCACTCCTCAGCTGTGAAAGAACTTGTGGATGGGCTGGTTTGGGCCCCTCGTTGGGAAGGAGGGTCTTGAGGATGGGGACTGGCTATTCAGCTCTGAGTCCCTCATACCTCCCTCAGAGCGCGGCACAGTGGAGCACTCAGGGAAGTTCGTGGATTTACCATTTTTGTAAAGGACACCGCTCTCCAGCCTGGGGCTCTGACTGGACCCACCTGACAGTCACCTTGCTGGGAATTCTGTCCACTCTCCCACTGGACTCCAGCTCCTTTCCAGCCCTTGTCCCCACCCCGGGGCAGCAGCGCTCCCCTGGATGGCTGTCACAGCCCTCCTCCATTCCCTGGCTCTGCTTGGAGCTTTACTGAGATAGACTTCATGTTTCATGTAATTCGTCCTCTTAGAGGGTAGAGTTCAGTGATTTTAAGTATATTCAGAGTTGTGCCTCCATCACCAAAATCCCTTTTAGAACATTTTCCTTTTTTTTTTTTTTTAAGATTTTAGTTATTCATTTGACAGAGAGAGACAGATCACAAGTAGGCAGAGAGGCAGGCAGAGAGAGAGGGGGAAGCAGGCTCCCCGTTGAGCAGAGATCCCCGATGCGGGGCTCGATCCCAGGACCCTGGGATCATGACCCGAGCCGAAGGCAGAGGCTTAACCCACTGAGCCACCCAGGCGCCCCCTTTTTAGAACATTTTCATCACCTGTCCCCAAGTCCCTCCTCCCCTCCAGCCCCTGGTGATTACTGCTCCACTGCCTGTCCCTAAGGACTCGCCTGTTGGGGACATTTCCATTTGGATGAAGTCATACGATACGTGGCCTTTTGTGTCCGGCTTCTCTCACTCAGCCTCATGTCTCTTGGCTTCATCTGTGTTGTCGTCCTCACTTCATTCCATTTTATGGCCAAATACTACTCCCCCGTGTGGCGGGACCCCACCTTGCCTATCCCTCCCTCAGCGGCTGCACTGTCTGGGTTTCAGGCTATGGGGAGTCGTGCTGCTGCTTGTAGGGACCTTTGCGTGTGGATGACATGTCCGTCTCTCTGGGCTGCGTCCCTACACGTGGTATTGCTGAGTGTCCTTGTTGCCCCGAGTCCTTTGTGTCCTGGCAGGTCAGGGCGTCCTTCCTCCGCTGCTGACCTACGGGACCCTTCAACCCCCCACCCCCTGCTTGCGTAAGGGGTGACTTTCCCAGGCTCTCAGGCCCAGATCTACACTCCCCTCGGCCCCACTCCAGCTGCTGGCCTGTCTTCCCGCCCCTTGGCTGGGTCACGTCTTTCCTGCCACCAACCTCTGCTCATGCTGCTTCCTCTGCCCAGAATGTTCCTGCCCCTCCCCTTCTCTCCTTTCGGCCGGGATCTCTCACCCCAGGGAGAGTGGCCCCACACCTCTGTTTCAGGGAGGGTGCCCTCCCGGTGGTCTCCCTCTGTTTATCTACTTAATTCTCTTTCCCCTCCCAGACTTTGTTCTTACGTATTTATTTATAATCGAGGTTTCTAGTCAACCTAAAACATCATACTCATCTTGGTCATTACCAGGTAGCGATCCGGGAAGCTCTGCATCCTGCTGTCTCACCAGCAGGAGTGGAGTCGCCAGCTGTCACCACACGAAGTGACGACTGTGTTATTGACTCTTTCCTGGGATGGACTTTCCATCCCTGTGGCTTATTAATTTTATAACTGGAAGTTTGTTCCTCTTCATCCTCTATTGGTTTCGCCCAGATCTGCCCCCCCCCCCCACCGCCGCCCCAGCCCTCTCCCTTCCAGTGACCACTAATGACGGGTCTGTAGTTGGGCCCGTGTCTCTCTGGCCATTGTTGTTGACTTTGCTCTTAGTAACCTCGCTGGTGATAGCTACCACCAGCCCTTCCGAAACCTTACTATGCATCAGGCTCTCTTCTACGCACTCGATCATTGGAACTCCACCCCCACGGCACTCTCGTGAACAAGGGACAGTCGTCACCTCCATTTTCAGACTTGGGAAGCTGACGATTGGGGAGGTGCAGTGACCTTCACGAGGTCTCCCTGCTAGCGCGGGGCTCAGGTTTGAAATTGGGCAGCCTGGCTCCTGACTTCTGGGCTCTGGGCCCCTCGGGGCTCAGGGCCAGTTCTGATGGGCTCCCCAAAGGCTCTGCCGGGCCTGAAACACTGCCCGGCTTGGGAAGGAACTGGCAGGTGGGCCATCCCAAGCATAGAGATAAACAGCATGGACACTGGAGCCAGACTGCCTGGATTTCAATCCACACTGCTACGTTCGGACTCGCTGTGTGTCCTTGAGCTACTTCCCTAACCTCCCTGAGCCTCTCAGTTTCCTCCCTTGGAAAATGGAGCACATACATTTCTAACTCCAAGGGGGGATTACGAGGATTAAGAGAGGAAACACATGCATCTATCACCTGGTAGATAGTCAATAAATATTGTTATCGTATAGACATGATAAGTAGCTATGAACGAATAAGACACAACCTAGTCCGTTTCCATGCTTGGGTTTCTGGGGTCTGTGCAAGGACAGCCACAATCGCGGTTACAGAGTTGGAGGGGGTGGTATGCCTTTTTTGATCCCTCATGGGGCGCCCAATTTTGGGGCCACTGCCTCTGTGCCAGTGCTGGGCTGGGCTTTTGTGAGGCTGAGCCCCTGGTCCGTTGCAGGACGGGAAGGGGGCCTGAGGCTTAGAGGGCTGGGTCTTTGAGGGCAGAGGCCCAAGGAGTCTCCAGCTCTGCCCCACACCCTGGCCCTCCCTGCTCCGCCTGCCCTCTCCCACAGCGTGGCCAAGAGCCTGGGTGCCAAGACCGTGGCTGCGAGGGCCCTGGCATGCACGCAGGAACTAGACATCATCTCCGAGGTGGTGGAGGACGGCCAGGCTGTGAGTGCTGTGCAGCAGTTCCTAGGTGAGTGAGACTTGCCCTCCCTCCCCAGGCTTGGGGACCTCCGAAGACCCTGGGTCTCTGGGTGTTCTGTCTTGTCTGTATGCTCAGTGCCTACCGCAGGGCTGGGTGTGCACCAGTTATGCGACAAGTGCATGCTGAACCTGTGGAAGGGTAGGGCCGGAGGCCATGGTGCTACCTCTAGCCTCCGGACATTTGTATGTGCTCTGCTTCCTCCTGGCCACGCCCCCCACCCCCACCCTGGGCCCTGTTCCCTGCCAATTTCACGTGACTTGGGGCTATTCAGTCAAAATGGCGCCTCCTCCAATCTTCCACTCTCATCCCACCTGGGCTGGAGACTCCCCATGGCCTCTGTTCATAGCTGCCTGGTTGTTATTCATCTACAGTGCTAGATGTAAGCCCCGTGGAGGTGAGGCCAGGCGTGTCCTCTTTACTGCGGTGACCCCAGGGCCTTCCTAGCATAGGGCCTGGCAGAGAGTGGGTGCTCCATAAATATTTGTCGAATGAATGGGTGAACGTATGAATGAATGGAAAGGTAGATAATGGGTGGATGGATGGATGGATGGATGGGTGTATGGACAGACACATTGATTAATGGACACATTGATGGATGGACAGACAGTCAAGTGATGGATAGGGGATGGATGGATGAATGCATGGATGGATGGATGGATGGATGGACACACTGATTGATGGATACACTAATGGATGGACAGACAGACAGTCAAATGATGGATAAGGGATGATGGATGAATGGATGGATAGATAGATGGATATGTTGATTGATGGATACACTGATGAATGGACAGACAGACAGCCAAATGATGGATAAAGGAATGGATGGATGGATAGATAGATGAAAGGTGGATGGATGGAGGGATGGGTGGTCAGATTGATGGATGAAGAGAGGGTCAGGCAGATGATGGATTGTGAGCTGGCTGGCTGGCTGGCTGGCAGGCTTCGTGGATTTGTGGTGCCCAGAGCCTACCGAGCACTAAATGCTTCTTCTTCCCTTTCTCTCTTCTCATGCACTCCATTCCCCTGCTCCGGGCAGATGACGAGCGCATGTTGGTGGAGCCTGCCTGCGGGGCCCCTCTGGCTGTCATCTACTCAGGCCTCCTGGGGAGGCTCCAGGCTGAGGGCCACCTGCGCCCATCCCTGGCCTCGGTCGTGGTCATTGTGTGTGGAGGCAACAACATTGATAGCGGAGCGTTGCAGGCTCTGAAAGCCCAGCTGGGTCAGAGCTGACGGCTCCTCATCCGGAATGGACACCCCATAGCTGGCTGAGGGGCCTCTGTGCTCATGGATGGCCATGGAAGCTGCTCCATGCTTCTGTGCCAGCTGCCTCCTGCAGGAAGCCCTCCTGAAATGCTTCCCTTGGCTCCCCCGCAGACCTAGTCAATAAACACTCTGACATGAAGTTGTGACTCCAGCTGGTCCCATCTTTCTGGCTCCGTGAGCTCACAGAAGGCCCCCAGCAACCTTGAGGCTGGCCCTGCGTGAAGGGACTCTCCATCACACAGCTGGGACCAGAAAGCCAAGGATTCAAACCTTGGAGCTCTGAGACAGTCCAGTCGTGCTGAACTCCTGGCAGGGCTTCCCTCACCTGGGGGACCTGCCCAGGAGGAGAGGGGGTCATTCTGCACAGCTATACTCAGACCCGGGTGGGCAAGGACAGTAACACCTGGCTTTCTCTAGAGCTTTGTATGTGCTGGAAACTTCTAAGACATTTCCACTCATCGCCTTCTTTAATGTTCACAAAGGCACCATGAAGCAGAAACCATTATATCATCCCTGTTCTAAAGATGGGGAAACTGAGGCACAGGACGGTGACCAAACCCACTCGATGTCCTGATGGGCATGTGGCCCAGCCAGGCTCAAACCCTGTGATTTTCAATATGGCTCTATTTCTTGGACCTCAGCCTTCTTTGTGCGCTGGCTGATGGTGATGGGACGCTGGGGTAGGAAGCAGGACTGACGGATGGGTTTGGACGCACCTGTGGGTTGCAACGAGGGTGGGTGCCGGTCCTGGAATTGGGAACCTCTTCCCCATGGGAAGAATCTCTTAGAAAACAGAGGGGAAATTTGAATCTTTTGGAGCCACCAGGGGGCAGCAAAGTGTCTCTGATGGGGAAGCCTGGATCAGGGCAGGGGAGGCCCAGACCGGCCCCTCCAGCCTCCCTTGGCTCTTTCTCTAGAGGGGGCCGGCCCTTACCCCGTCTGGGGGCATGCTGAGGTCCCAGAGATGGCTAGGACCCACGAGAGCTTGGCATTGGGGAGCCCTATCCAACCCTCACTGCCTTGCTGGAAACAAGGCTCAGAGCGTGGAGTCCACCAGGCATCACAGCCCCTGGTAGATAGTGAGGCCTTCCCCTGGGCCCCCCTTTCCTGCCTCCTGCAGGCTGTGTGTGTGTGTGGGCAAGTGCTCTCCCTTCTCTGGGCCTCAGGCTGCACCTCTGTGCTGGAGAGGGCCCACTTGTAGCTTCCCACCTCCTTTCCTCTCCCCAGGCTGTTGCCCCTGCCAGGCACCACCTCCCTCTCTCAAGAGGAGAACTTGAGGGCGTCAGTGACGTCCCTTTGCCTCTGTCCCCTTCTCTCCTGGACCCCAGACACTGCCCTCCATGCTCAGCTTTGTGCCTCCCGAAGCCACCGGGCCCAGCAGTATTTCCTTGGAATCTTATAGCGTGAGATCCCCAGAGTAGAGGGGGCGCAGAGAACCCCAGCAGAGGACTCAGCCAGAATCGAGCCTGACGCCGTTCCTCCTCACCACCTTGAGCAAGCGAAGCTCTGCTTCAGAGCCTCAGTGTTCTGATCTGTGAAATGGGTGGTTTGCGGGTTCTTGCTACGGACCTGGCATATGTCAATCAAGGTTGGTTCTTACTATGTCCTGAGCGCTTCTCCCCAGCCACAAGGGGTGGAGAAGAGCCAGAATGTATTCATGGCTTGAGTATCTGCCACGTGCAAATGGGCCTTAGCAGTCATTTCATTTAATCCCCTGCAATTACTCACGTGGTTGATACTGTAACGTTCATTTTTGCAAATGAGGAAACTGAGGCACAGAGCAGCTGAGAGCTTCCTCCAGTGAGTGGCAGAGCTCACCTCAGTCCCAGGTGTTCTGTCTCCCAGTCAGGCCTCTGCCCTCAGCCACACTCCTGGGAGACTCGTCAGCTGCTGTTTGCTCCCTTCCTCGTCTCGGTGGGCCGGAGATAAGAAGCCGAGGGGCCTGTTGACCCCATTCAGATAACACCCGCCAATAACCTTACTGTAGCCCTCCCTGGCTGACACCCCAGGAATGCCAAGGACAGGGTGGGGGCGCAGGGAGAGGGCAAGTACACAGGTGGTGGAAGCCGAGGCCGTGGATGCCATGCAAAGATGGCATGACCTGGTCTCGCAAGTCGGGGTGTGGGCACAGGGACCCTCACTTTCTGTCTCTGCCCTCTCAACCGCTCCGAGGGGCATCAGGAAGCCTAGCTGAGGGTCTTGGGAGCAGGAGCTTCTCTGTGTTTGTCCAGGGCTGTGCGGAGAGCTTGGCAGCCTGGGCCGCCAGGTGTGTGTACCTGTTTGGACACGCCCAGCCTCCCCCTCTCCCTGCTGGGGCCCCTGTCCTGGGTCGGAGGACCCCATGGGCTCCCTGTGGCTTTCCTCTGTCCCCTCACCGGGCTGATTCCAGCACCCTGCCTCCCGAGACCTCTCCTCCATCTAGTCCTTTATTCCAGCCTCAAGCCTGGGAATCCAGACAAGGTGGGATGTGAGGAGGGGGCCCAGGGTCATACCACGGCTGCTCTCCCTTTCCCAGCTTGGGCAGGACCCATACAAGGCAGGACATGGGGCTCCGTACCTGTGGAGTGGCAGGTTGTTGGGGACCCTCTCGTTGGGGACATAACAACTGAGGCTTCGTGTCCCTAGTCGTCTGTGTGTGGTTGTGTGTGCACCCGTGTGCTCATGATCCTGCATGCACACATGTTTGTGTCCACGTGTGTGCCTGTGGGAGAGTGCACACACTCGTGTATTTATGAGGGAATAGTGCCATTAAGTGAGGGTTATCTGATTTCCCTCCAAGTGTGTAATGCTTCCCATTTGTGCATTTGGGACTTAACATCTCATCACTCGCCCCATATCAAACTTAGGTGTCTGCAGAGAGGCAGGGAGGCAGGGAAGGAGCTAGACTTTTGGGAATGGTAGGGATTGGAGCAAACTGAGAGCTTCTGCTCTATGGAAAGGAGGCAGCCACTGACTGGTTGAGCGCAGTGTAACAGATATCCCGATTGTTTAGCTCAGAATCAAAGCAATTTGGGAAACACCATATACGCTCTTTCCCCACATATTCATATAAAGTCTCTGACAAGTCCTGCAAGAAAGTGACTGCTCTGAATTAGGAGGAGGAGCATGTCACCCCAGCCTGACCCAGTGTGAGGGTCCTATCTCCCTGGGCCACAGTGATTGGTTCAAGGGTGGGACCAGGGGCCACGCTGTTCAAATAGACTGTCAGGACTTCAAGAGGGAATTGGGAGACACCCATGGACTACTTATTTATGCAAGCCGGGGCCTTCTCCTTTATTCTTCAGCCCACAATTTCTGTCTCTTGCAACAGGAAGCACCCCGATTGATGGCCCACACAGTTCATACAGGTCTCCCGAATTGTATTCACTTGCTTTGAGCTGCCTAGGTTTGAGCCCAATCCGGGCTTGGCCCTCCGCAAAAATGAGGCCAACCTGGGCAGTTTGTTTTTCATTCTCTGCCTGTCTAGGAGTGCACTTTCCCTTCTTGGTCACAGGCACAAGGTTTCATGCCGCTTGCCTTACGGGGAGAAAAAAGCATAACCCAATGTGATATTAATGATTGGGGGGGGTAGAGTTTTATGAAGCTGGGAGGGTGTTTCAAATCAGTACGTAGGAGCCGCTTTTGGAAGTAGCTGGTGTGAGTGGAGGTTGGGGTGGGTGGAAGTCAGAGAAGACAGTTGCCTAATTTTCCATGCACCCTTGGGGCCTGGGGCCAGCATCGCTCTGACTCAGAGCCTCAAGCCCATCTTCCCTGGGAGGCCTGACAGGACTGTTAGCTGCCGGTGAGGAGGTGGATGAGGCTTAGAGAGGGTCAGCTATTCATGCCACAACACCAGGGGTGAGGGCCCAAGGCTCTTCGCGGTGGCCTGGTAGGGCTCTTTGCTCTCATGAGGGTGTAAAGCCCACTTATTCCTAATCTCCATGTCCAGCCCCTCCAGAGTTTTCTGGGGGGCAGTCTGGCCTCTTGGCGGCCCACGCAGAGGGGTACAGAGGATCCATCCCAGCCCTGCACACCCAGTTCCATGATTTTGTGTTGATGCTTTGTTTCAGAATGAACTAATGCATGTGAGTATATCAGGATTACGTTTAGCTTTGTAATCCAGAAAAGACAAAATAAGTGGCTTAAGCCAAAATAGAGGTTTATTTCTCTTTCACTTAAAAGCCTGTAGTTAGGTTGCCTAGGGCTGTTGTAGTGGTGTCTCATTGATACCAAAGACCCAAGCTCCTTTGCTTTTGGTTGCTCAGCTGTGAATTAATTCCATTCCCAAGGTCACCTCATAGTCCCATATGGGTGCTGAGGGGCCAGCCATTATATCCTCATTCCAGGCAGCAGGAAGGAGGAAAGGATGAAGAAAGACACATTTCTTCTTTTTAAGGACACTCCCTATAATTAATACATGCTATTTCCACTCATAGCTCATTGGCCAGAACTTAGTCACATGCCATAGTTAGCTGCAAGGGAGGCTGGGAAATGTAGTCTTTATAACAGGCAGCCAAACGCCCAGCTAAAACCAGAGGTTCTTCAACAGGAAAAGAAGAATAAATGAAGTCTTCGACATACAGAATAAATGCGTAAGCATACAGATTAAGTTGCTATAATGAAAAGACCCCCAAACTGGAACACTAGTTCCAAAAAGGTAGGCAGTTCTGTTCCACTGGGTTTTACAGGGACCCAGGTTCGTTCTATCTCATTGTTCCGCCATCCCCCAAAATACCGTCCTCATCCGCATGGTCTAAATTGGTCCATAATCACTAAGGCTGCAGTGGGGGAAGAAGAAAGTAGAGGGCAAGAAGTTTTCTGTCTAAGGGCATCACCTGGATGTGGCACACTTTGCATCCGCTCACAGCCCACTGGCCAAAACTGAATCACATGGCACACCTTGCTGCAAAGGAGTATGGGAAATGTAGTCTGTAGCCCAGGAGGCCCTCAGCCTACTGAAGCTCAGGGTTTGGTTTCTAAAAGAGGAGAATTGGGACCAAAGGGCAATTAGCAGTCTTCACTAGCAATTGAGCAGCTGGGATGAGGGGTTGGGAAGGACCCTGGCTAGACTGAAGTCTGTCTGCCCTGGAGTTAGAGCTCAGATGCCAAACTCCAGACTCACCTCTGCTTGGCTGGGTGATGCTGGGCAAGACCCTGGAGGCTTTGACCATCTGGTCTGACCATGTGGTTTGCTTTGGAGAAGAGGTGAGGAGTCTGGAGAAATATTGAGAAAGTGGAATCAACACAACCTGGTGATTGATTTAGTGGTGAGTGGGCCCCCAGGGTTGGTGACCATCTGGGAGGATGGCTGAGAAGGGAGATCCAAAAGGAGGGAGCGTTGTGAGAAGAGCCAATGGTCTCATCCATCCATCCATCCATCCATCCATCCATCCAATAATTCATTTAGCAAATATTTATTAAGCAACTACTCTGTGTTGGACATTTTTGTAGGTGCTGGGAATATAGCAAACATTCTGACCTCAGGGGGCTTACATCCTGGCAGAGAGGGACAGACAATAACAAATCCCCAATTAAAAATATGACCTGTCAGATGCTGATAGATACTGTCTGGAAGGATGGGACAGGACACAGGGAGACAGAATGCCTGGGAAGAGGTGGGGGCTATTTTGTTTCACTGAAGTATGCCAAAACAATCCCAGGCATCATGTAGCCTCATTCATAAAGTCTGTCAGTATGGTCCCTAACAGATCAGGAAAAAAAATTTTTTAATGTAAACATCACTCCATTATTGCATCAATCACAATGAACGAATAATTTCTTAGTGTTCTCCACTACTCAGGCTGTATTCAGCTTTTCCAAGATGGTCTTGAAAATGTCTTGTTGGTTTGTTGGAATCAGGGTCCAAAGGGTTCACATTGCATTTGGTTGTGAAATGGGTCTCGTGGGTCTCTCTCTTAATCTATTGGTAGGCTGAGGTAGGATGGCAAGTAGGCCTCTTAGAAAAGGAGAAATCTGAGGTGAGGTCTGAAGGAAATGAAGAAACAAGCCACATGGGGCAGCGGGGACAGCATGTGGAAAGGTCCTGAGGTAGGGACATGTGAGGAGGCCAGCGTGACTGCAGGGGAGTGGCTAAGGGAGAGAATGGCAAAAGATGGTAGAAGACAGAGAGGTAAAGAGAGAGAGAGAGAGAGAGAGTGTGTGTGTGTGTGTCTGTGTGTCTGTGTGTGTTTAGGGAAGGCAATAGGACATTGGATCATGGAGGGTCTTGTAGGCTGTGGTTAGAACTATGGTTTTTACTCTGAGCATGAGGAGAGCCCTGAAACAGTGGAGCATCAGACCCATGCCCCCGCCTGTATCCCTCAGCCCCGTCTGCAACTTAGAGTTCCATCTCCTGTCCAGACACACCTTTGTCCCTGCAATGGACACTAATGGTGCTCCAACCCCTCACTCAAACCCCTTTATCAGGTGGGCTCCCCAGCTACTGGGGGTGTGGCTGTTAACAGCCCATAGCTGCTCCCAACCCTCTTCAAGAATAGCCCATGGGAATGGCTGTGTCTGGAGATGCGTGAGAGGTCATGCCTTCCTGGGGTAGTCCATAACCGATGACCGATGGATGGAGAGATAGAAAAGGCAGACCCCCTTGCAAGCCCCAAGGGGAGCACCTCAGTGGGTGGTGTCATTCATGGAGTAGGGATCCCAGCTGGTGGTGGTTGGGATCAGGCTGAGGCCAGACTCCCCCCAGAGCCCTCTCCTCCCTCTGTCCACTCCCACTGCCCTCCCACCCCAAGCCCTCCCTCCAGAAGTGGGGCCCCAGGAATCCCTGGCTTAGGCTCTGGCTTGTGGAGAACCCATCCTCAACAGACCCTCCCTCCCTCTCCTGGTCCCATGGGCCTCTCCCTTCCCCAGTGTTTGTGCTTTTTAAACTCCACCAAAAATGTCATGGGCTGGTTTCTCTCATTGCTTCCAAACTCCCTGATAAATTCCACTGGCCAGGCAACCCCAGGAGAGGTTTTCTGGAGCAAGGAACCCCATAAATCACCTCGCTACCACTCCAGCGTGGGCAATATCTTATGTAAAAAGGTGTTTCCTGGGAGCGCCACAGGCAGGAGAATCCTATTACAAGCCGCCCCATTAATTATAAAGAGTCAAGCCGACCCTTTGCTGCGATTTTTTATCTTAAGTCCGAAAACTGATTACCTTCACCAATCCTTCCTCTTCCCCCCACTCCCTCCCCCCAAAAAAAAGAAAGAAAAAAAAAAACTACCCCAAGGAATAAAATAAATGTTTGAAGAACAAATACCAAAGTTTCTCCATTTAGGAAGGACCAGCAGAGAGAGAAGTGGGTGGGAAAAGGCCTCTTATCTTCCTTTTAACATAGGAGGTAGCAAGGGCTTTAGCCGGGGCTTGGCTTATGTACTTTCCTTGCCTTGTCACGCCTAGGAAGTGGGAATTACAGTCCGTCCCACGCTACAGATGAGGGAAACTGAGGCTCATTTGAGGTTACGTGATGTAGTCCTTTCTTCTGTAAGGTGAGCAGAGTGTGGAGCAGGCTGAGTCTTGAAAGATCCAGGTTCAAACTCCACCTCGGCTTCTTACTAGGTGGGAACCTGAGCAGGTGAATTCACCTCTCTGAGCCTTAGTTTCCCCTCCTGCAAAACAAGGAATAAAAGACGCCAGTGGTCCCCCTGCCCGGTCTTGAGGCTGCCCTCCCCCACCCGCCACGCTGATTTGTTTGGTCTTGAACAAGGCTAAGTCAGATCTTTGCCCCTTCCCTCACCCTGTTTAAATCCTATGTCCCCAGTGCATTTAGGATAAAGGGCCCATCCCTCACCTTGGCCTACAGAACCCTGTATCATCTGACCTCTGCTGACCTTTCAGACCCCAGCTCCTGCCTTGTCCCAGCCCTTCCTCTTCTCACTCCTCCAAGGGCAGCCATGCTGGCCTCCTCCTCTTCCTGGAATTCACCAAGATTGACTTTGCCTCAGGGCCATTGTCAGTGCTGTTCCCTTTGCCTGTCACACTCTTCCCCCAGATCACAGTTAAGTGACCACTTCTCCTCATGCAGGTTTTACCTCAGAGGGGCCCTCCTGGCTCACAGCCTGGCTTTGCAGGGCTCAATCTAGGTTTAGGCAAGCAAGGCACTCACCTGGGGAGCCAAAAGCAAGGGGTGCTCCAAACTCAGCAATCGAGATAAATTATATTGTAATAAAACATTTTTCCAATTAAAATTAATGCGAAAGAAATTTGTGATGAATAAAATAGTGGCTTTTTAAAAAAATTTTATTTATTTATTTGACAGAGAGATCACAAGCAGGCAGAGAGGCAGGCAGAGAGAGAGGAGGAAGCAGTCTCCCTGCTGAACAGAGAGCCCGATGCGGGGCTCGATCCCAGGACCCTGGGATCATGACCTGAGCCAAAGGCAGAGGCTTTAACCCACTGAGCTACCCAGGCGCCCCAAAATAGTGACATTTTAAATAAAGATGGGATCTCACTTGGTCTTGGGTGTCTCACTGCACCGAATCCCAGGCCTGTCAGATCCTGTCTTGATTGAAAAGGTTGCCGTTTTGCTCATTATGGGCTATTGTGCATTAATTTTGACTTTTCAAAATATTATATGAAAACATGACTTACCTTGATAACTGAGTTTTTGGTACGCGTCTCTCCTGTCCCACCACTTACATTTTGCACACAAGGCAGTACCCCTCTTGCCCGACCTTGGCCTGGCCAGGCACCTCTCCCAGCACCCCAGCCCTCTTGATCTCATTCCCTTCTCTTTCTTTTTTCTTTCTTTTTTTTTAAGATTTTTTTTTTTTAATTTATTTGACAGAAAGATCACAAGTAGGCAGAGAGCCAGGCAGAGAGAGGGGGAAGCAGGCTCCCCACTGAACAGAGAGCCCAATGTGGAATTCGATCCCAGGACCCTGGGATCATGACCTGAGTTGAAGATAGAGGCTTAACCCACTGAGCCACCCAGGTGCCCCTGCCTTCTCTTTCTACTGCTATTTGCAATGATGACTCTTCTCCCTTGGCTCTTGTCTCTCCCAATAGAATATGAGTTCCACGAGGACTGGGATGGAACCTGTTGTATTCACATCTAGAACCCAGAGCTCAGAAGAATGCCCAGTGCATATTAGGCATTCAACAGATATTTGCAGAAAGAAGGAAAGAAAGAAAGAAAGAAAGAAAGAAAGAAAGAAAGAAAGAAAGCTAGAAAGGAAGAAAGCTAGAAAGAAAAGAAAGTTCGAGAAGTCAGGTGGATGTCTGTCTGTACAACTTCATTATAGGCTCTTTGGTCCACCTCCCAGGCCCATTTTCCCAATGAGGAGGCCAAGGCCCAGAGAGGGTGAGTTACGTAGTCAGCCCCACACAGGAGAATCGCATGGGGCTACATGTTGACCCCAGAGAAGTCTCTGGTGACCTGGAGTGGGCCAGGTCGGGGCCAGCGATCCTGGCTCGCGCACATTCCGGAAACACGGTCCCTGAGCTCCTGTTACCAACTCAGGCTGTTCAGATCCATGCGTCATCTTTACTGTTAATGCAGTTCATACGTTTCTTGAAACCTTAAATGCCTTTTAGAAAGAAAACGTTATCACCGCTCTAAGTGGAGAAACGGTATCACTTCCCAGAATTAGGTAATAAACATAGCAATAAATAAAAGCAGAAACAAAACGATGCTTGGGCGTTGTTGCTGGCTTCTGCTGAGCCAAGTCCCCGAGCCTGCCTGCAGTGCGTTTGATAAGCCAGCTGGAGACAGGCCTTTAAGACCCACTAGCACCCGACAGAGACCGGCCCTAAGACAGTCAGAGGAGCGGAAAAGGCGCCCCAAAGAGTGACTTCCTGCTGTGTATCAGGCTGCTGTGGAAATGCCCCATTCCTCCAGATGTCCCTGGATGTCGATCTGATTTCAGGGACCCCCCCCAAAAAAAATGCATGAAGCAAACTCCTTCCAGCAAGGTCCGCCAGGAGGGGCTGGAGCCCGAGCTCCCCCGGCTGGCTCCCACATAGGCTTCAAAGACTCCTCATGCAGCAGCAGAGAATGGACTTTTTTGTGAGGCTTGGGTGTCCTGGAGGTCCCAAATATAATGAAACTGCATTTCTTTCTTTTTCTCTTTTTTTCATTTTTAAAAAACAGGGTGAAACACAACGTAAAATTAATAGCGTGAACGTGAACAATGCAGAGGCGTTTAGGGCATTCATAACGTGGCTTAACCTCCTTCTTTATCCAGTTGCAAGACATTTCCGTCACCCGAAAAGGAAATTCTGGGCCCATTAAGCAGTCACTCCCCGTCCCCATCCACCCCCTCAACCCCCAACCTGTTTTCTGTCTCTATGGGTGTGCCTGTTCTAGACATTTCATATAGATAGAGAAGATCAGACGATATATGGCGTTTTTTAAAAAGTATTTTTATTTATTTCTTTATTTTATTTATTATTTATTTATTTTTAAGTATTTCTATTTATTTGTTTATTTATTTTGGGGGGTGGGGCCAGCGGGGGCAGAGAGAAGCAGGCTCCCCGATGAGCAGGGAGCCAGACTACGTAGTTTTCTTGTGCCTGGCTTCTTTCCCTCAGTGTCATGTTTTTGGGGTTCCCCTGTGTCTTAGCAGGTGTCAGTCTCTCCTTCCTTTTTATGGCTGGGTCGAAAACCCCGCTGAATGGACCTACCACATCTTGTTTATCCTTTCATTGTGGACAGTGCGTTTCCCTTTAAACAGATTGCCGAATTATTCCTGATTAAGCCTTGACCTCCTACTACGCGCCAGACACATTCTTATCTTCGCAGGCCCTATAATTTTCCAGCTGATGGAAACATGGATATCTTTAAGTACATTCTGGAAAGTAATACATTGCGTCTCTGTCCACGTAGGCTGTGAACTTAGTCCTTGTTTTAAAAAAAATGTAAGAGGTCACTATTACTCTAACTATACCACGATTATGTCAGTCAGGGTCTGACAATGAACCCGCGCGGGTAGATCTGATTGTAGCCCTTCTGTTCACAGCGAACCTCAGAGAGGTTGTGTGCCCAACGTCAAGTCACACAGTCCCTGGTTTCAAGTTGCTCACAGCCTGGGATGGGGGACAGAGACACGGCATGGGTTGGCATGTTACATGGAGGCTCGGCTGGTGGCTTCATCTTCCCTTAGTCAGCTTGACTGTGGAATTGGGGACCCTGCTGCTTCTGAGCAAAGAAGATTAAACACGGTGAGGTTTTCCTGCAGTGAGAAAGGGATCGATCGCTCAGGATCTGGGTGTGTTCTAAGCCAGTATTTCTGAAACCAACCGTGTCCTCTGAGCCCCTGGGGGTCGGACCCATTCTGGATCTGAAGTTCCAGAATGGAACCCTGAGGGTCTGCCTTTCTGCCTTGCTCCTGGGTCCCGGGGATCTGAATTTGGTTCCCAGCTCTGGTGTGAACTCTCTGTAGGCGCTTAGGCCAGTCTCTTGCCCTCTCTGAGTCTCAGTTTATTTCCTTGGTCAATGGGGGCATTGTCCTCCATCTGGAACATTCTCTGAAGGATAAAAAAAAGAAAAAAAAAAGCGGTGTTGGAACTAGAAAGCCATAGGCGCCTGCTGGGGTGAGGGATTTCCTCCCAGAGCCCCCAGGAGCCCATCAGCAGGTGCTAGGGGGAATTGGGGGGCAGTCCTGAGCCCTGGCACAAAATGCAGAAAGAGGAGGCCAGGGGCAGCGAGGCCCCAGAGAAGTGGCAGGAGAGGTTTCCGTTCATCACAGAAATGGCCCATTTGCAATGATCGGTTGCCCAGGTGTTAATAACGCTAATGGCATAGGAAGGGTAAACTCGGTCACTTGGCTGAACAGAAGAAATATGCAGAGAAGTGTTCAGGTTTCCATAAATCAGCCGTGTGCGGCACTACGAGGGAGACAGGACTTAAAATTCCGGTCAGGAGATGGGTATTCTCATAATCCGAGCTGGAGAGGTAATTTATTCTGTTTATATCTTTTTACTACGCGACAAGGCTTGGGAGCAGGAGCCCTCCACAGCCATTCTGCATTTTAAATATTAGTCCTAAGCACAGTGGGTCAGCTTTCGTGCTCTGTGGGGTGTTCATTTCAGGGCCGGGCACGGGGCTGGGGCCGGGGGAGAGCCTGCTGATGGGGGCTGGAAGACACGTGGTTTCACTGGCCAGTGTTGCCAGAATGATAGCCTGGGGGCCGCCAGGGACAGGCGAGGGGCCCCTTCTGCCCCGAGCTGGAGGGCACAGCCGGGGGCTGGCTAGTCTCCTTACTTGCACGGCTTAGAGTATTTTTTTTCCTCTCTCGGAAATCTTTTATTTTTAAATGATAATAAATACAGGTGATGAAGAGATGAAGGAGAGGAACAGATACATTAAGGGAGGTGGAAGGGGGTGGGGGGGGCAAGGAGGGTGAGTGGAGAACCAAGGGCAAGGTGGAGAAGCCGGAAGTCCTTGTGTCTTTTGACCTTGGCAGTTTTTATTATGCCCTTTGCCTTCTGGGTGGTTCTGTTGGAAACCACCACCCCACCCCCGCCCGCCCAGCCTTTTCACGGCAGCTGAAATGCACAGATTCATTCATGTAGTTGCTCTGCAGAGAACACAGAGAATGAGACCTTAACCTGGGCCAGGCTCTGTCCTGGGTCCTGGACTAACGTGAGCTCTGGAGGCAGGACGTCTGGATTCAAAGCCTGGGTCTGTCACTCCCTGGTGGAGTGACCCAAGGCAGCTCACTTCACCTCTAGGGGCTCAGTCTTCTCATCTGCAAATGGGGTTAATGGCACTCATGCTGAAGGGCGCCTGAGGGTCTGCGGGGACTCCAAATGGACAAGACTTCGTTGGGCAGTGCTCCTGCAAAGTTGGGGGACATCGGAATCAGCTTGGGAGCTTGAACGTGTGGAGTATCTGGGACCCCATGCCGGGGAGCAGTGCTGGCAAAGGGCCAGGAGGCCTGGGGAGACAGGTCCTTCTAGCAAGCAATGACCTCCGATCACACTTTGGGAAAATGGTTGGGGTGTCCAGGGACTAGCAGTCCTCCAGCTCTCCCTCTTCCCTGTCCAGACTCTCTGAGGAACTGCCTCCCTAACTTAGTACACCCAATGCCACGACTATGGGCCTCACAGGGACACTATGATGGGGTGGGTGGGGCTGGAGTTTCTCCTTTTAGAGTTCCTGGGTCCAGTAGGCTCTTGGAGAGGTGAGAGAAGCTGATTTTGGCAAGCTCCCCGCTCCCCTCCCCGACTTGTCCTCCTCCAAGGAAGCTGATGGGGGCAGGGAGACAGGAGTGGGGATTGAACCTGGGACCTAGATTTCCAGGAGGAATGACATCCCTCCAGTGTGGATGAAATGCTCTTGTGAGCCTATTTTGCAGTGGGGCAAACCAAGGCTCAGAAAAGTGACAGAGTAACCAGTCAGAGAGTCTCCCAGACCCCAGGGCCCTGGCTCTGTTCTGCCCCATCCTCTTCCCAGGTGGCCGCTGCTCCCATCCCGCCTTGCTCACAAACACTTGGAGGAAGGGCCCTGGGAGCTGGCCCCAAATACTGACCTGGACCCCACAGATGCTGCCCCCTCCTGGAATCTGGCGTCTGGAACAGTGTCAGAGTGTTGATGCGACCACCCTGGGGTTATTCAAGTCCTTCCTGATGCATGGGTGGGCTCCTGCCCCTCCCCGTTCTCCCAGATGGAAACTGTGGGCCTCCGAAGGGCAGGTATACCCTGTGTACATGTGTGAGCACGCACGCGCACAAGGACGTGAGGTTCAGGTCTGTGTGTGTCCATGGGGGTTGGGCATATGGGTTCAAAGCAAGTATGCAGGGGCACGTGGGTGGCTCAGTCAGTTAAGCATCTGCCTTTGGCTCCGGTCATGATCCCATGGTCCTGGGATCAAGTCCCACATCAGGCTCCTTGCTCAGCAGGGAGCCTGCTTCTCCCTCTGCCTGCTGCTCCCCCTGCTTATGTGCTCTCTCTCACTCTCTCTCATATAAATAAATAAAACCTTTAAAAAAAAAGCTGGTATGTGTAGAGATGCATGTGTGTGCTTGTGTGTATTTCTATATCTGTGCAAAGATGTGTGGCGCACACACGCAGTGAGGGGTGCACATTAACGGGCATGCGTTTGCACGTAGCTGTGTGAGCACAAGCCTGTGGAGTGTGAGCCTGCTGTCTAGCCTGTGCCTGGGTGTACAGCTCAGGAGCGTGTCCATGTGGCTGGTGTGTGTGTCCATGTGCCTGTGCCCCTGTCCGTACGTGTGGCTGTTTCTGTTTCGACACATGTTTTTGTATGCACGACTGTGCAATTGTGTGAGCATCTACCTGTTTGGTGTGTGTGTGTGTGTATGTGTGTGTGTGTGTGTAGCTGGATGGGGGGAGGGGAGGGGTGCTGCCACAGTGAATTCTCACCCCGCGGGTCCACTCAGCTGTCCCTGTGATGGGGTTCCCTGACAGCTCTGGCTCAAGCTTTCCACCTGGGTAGGCGGCTGGGGGTCCGAGCAAGCGTACCCACAAGAGGGAGTCCTCCCACCTCTTGCAAATCCCCTTCTTCCCTGCTCCTCCCTGCCTCTGTGACCTTGTCACAAATCTGTCTGCAGGGAACCACGTTCTCTCTGTGGTGAAAGTTCTTAGGGAGTCCTTCTCGAAAAATTCACATGTTTCCGGAAAATGTTTGGGGGGCCTGACAGAGATAGGGCCTAGAATCTTGCAAATTCTCTCTTGGGTTCTACGACTCATTAGAGTCAGGACACTGTTGTGGAGTAGAAGCACAACCCAATACGTACACGCGCTCGAATCCCTGCTCTGCCACTCCCCAGCTATGTGACCTTGGGCAAGTCCCTTCACCTATGTTAGCATCCTAATGGGGCGCATAATACCTACTCTGATACAAGTCCAAAGATTTAGCTAGGAGGATGTTTATTCCAGCTTGGTTTAAAGTGGTAAAACAAACAAAAAAAAATGGATGGACCCAAATGTCCAACAACAGAACTGGTTAAAAAGAAAACAAAACCCGAAAAAGGATGGGTTTCAGCATATCACTACCAAGAATGATAGACTTCTGACCATGATCAATTTATTAATCCGGGCGATATTGCTGAGTGAACCAGCGCCGGTAACCGCATGGTGCATAGAGAATGATCTCTAGTTTCAAAACGAAGAAATAAAGAAAAAGTCTGGAAGGAAAGACATCAAATACATTACCAAGGTGTTTGAGATTCTGGGTGATTACATTTCCTTCCCTTTGTTTATCTGAAATGTTGAAATTTTCCTCAATGAGCAAGGGGCGTTCATGTGAAAAAGACAAACACATATAAAGGAAAGGAAAAGCCAAGCCAGCTGCCTTGCGGTATTCTCATGAGGTCCACATCCAAGAGGGACAGGTGAGCTGGACTCTTGGAGTATGCCTATCGCTTGGTGGGCCACTCCTCTGCTCCCTCGTCCCCCTCCCCTCTGGCATGCACCCCCCTCCCCCTCCCCAGCTTGGATAAAAAGGGACTCAAGGCAGGACACGCTCACATTTATTTTTATCTCCCTCATCTGCTTTTCTATCCCTACAGTGTCCAGGTTGGAAGGGAAGGTAGGAAGCCCTCCCTCCCATCTCCGCTTTTGCAAGTAAGGAAACAGGCCTTGTGTTCAGGGAGTGGCTCAGGCCTCCCAGATCTCATCTAGTGCTCTCTCCATCACGCTGATTTACCCAACGGTGCCAGCATTCCTTCCATCGGAGTTGCAGATCACATCAGCTTGGCTCTCCCTGGGCTCCTTCTGCCCTGATTACAGCCTTGCCGGTAACTAGAGTCAGCTTACCAGCCCTCCCGAATTACACGAGGCCTCATTAGGAGGGAAACTAGAGTCTTTCTGACATTCCCGGGGGCAAACATATCACACAACCATTCATTGGCCAAGTATCTTGAAGGCCTACTATGCGCTGGGCGGGCTTGTGTTAGATGGTGGGTGGTCTTTATATAAAGCATGGGGCTACAATGTGTTGGGCAGCCACTTTCATTACCTAGTGGTTCTCAAACACACGCCCCTCCAGGTGGCCCAATACCCATCATGTCTGTTCCCCCTCACACACACACACACAAACTAGAGAGGAGAAGGACTCTGTTTCCTTGGAAGGACTCTGGGGGCAGGCACACACACACACACACATACAGGAAAGAAAACCACACAGCACTGAGGGAAAAAAAGAATTTTTTTTTATTAATCTTTCTTTTTAAAAAAAGTTGATTTTTTGTTTTTTTGCGTTTTTTTTTAGGTAAACCTCTTTCTGTCTCCCCTCCCTCACTCTGCCCACCCTCCTCTTAAAAATATAAAAATGTCCAACCCCAGATAACTAGAGTACAATAAATAAACAGTAAACACAAAAACATACTTTATTTGTTTCTTCTTTATACAAAATAAGGAAACTAGAAGCGTTCGACTTCCAAAAAAGTATAATACTGTACATCCTGACGACCCCGCCTCCAGGCCCTGGGCAGGGAGGGTGGTCTATGGGCCGGAGCCCGAAATCTTGGCGCCTTGCCCAGGGGGAAAGCGGGGTGGGCGAGCGTTCCAGTCTGGCCTGGACCCCCGGGGCTCACAATAAATGTCAAAGGAAGGAAGGGTTGGTGGGGGTGGGGGGGTGCCTGGCCCCCGGGCCCGGGAGGTCCGAACCGCCCCCTTCCTAGAAAGCTGACCTTGATCCTCAAATGTGGCCACCAGGGGGCGCCCGCGCGCAGGCGGCTCCGTCCTCCCGCCGGTGACACCCCCACTCGAGCGTGCTCCTCTCCCCTCTCTCCATCTTCTCGCGCCCTCTCCGGCTGGAGCTCTCTCCATCTTCTCTCTTCCTCATTTTGCTCCCTTCCCTCGCTCTCCCTTCACTCTCTCCCTTTTTCTTATCATCTTGTTTTAAAGACGGGGAAAGCAGAGTGAGAAATAAGGTCACCAAAATGCCACTCGGATGGCAGAGAGGGGGAACGACCAGCTCCGGCCCTCGGCCTCAACCCTCTGTTGGTCCAAAGAGGTGGTGGTAGGGGTCGGGGAAGTCTAGAGCGTGCTGGAAATCTGTCGACCCTCCACAGTATTGACTTTGGTCCCGAGCACCGCTCCCTTCGCCCGGAGAGCCCTGGCAGCGGGCCGGGATGGGGGTGGGGGGACCCGGGGGCGCCCCGCCGCGCGTCCCGCCGAGGAGCCTCGGCCGCTGCGTGCGGACCCGGGAGGGAACCCCTGAGCGCGGCGTTTCGGTTCGGGCGGCTGCGTCCGGGGGCGGCCCGGCCAGGCGGCCTTACCACACGGCGGCCTCGTTGAGCTCGGGGTTGGGGTGCGACAGGGGTCCGCTGTAGCCGCTGGCGCCGCTCATGGGGAAGGGCGGGCTGGGCCCGCCGCTGAACACCTCGCCGGGCAGGGGGTGCAGCGCGCCGGGCAGGCCCGGCTCGGGGCTTGGCGTGTCCGGGTGCGAGATCATGTCGGTGAACCTGGGGTTGTCGGCGGCGTGCGGGCCGGCCAGCGGCGGCTCCAGCGCTCCCAGCGGCGTTGAGCCGGGTCCCGACGCGGCCAGGAAGCTCGAGTCGGCCGGGGACTGTGCCTGCGACGGCGGGCCGTGCGCGAAGAAGTCGTAGTTGCCTCCGGGCGCGTAGTAGTCGCCTTGATAGTCTGAAGGGGGGGACCGGGAGGAGACAGGGAGAGGTCAGAGGCGGCCAGGCCTGGAAGGGGACCCGCGTAGACAGAGGCCCAGACCCAGCGGGGACCGGCCGACACTGATTCAGGTTGGCGAGCCCCGCGGAGACGGGGAGAGAGTGCGGCTGGCCGAGGAGGGTCTGCGGGGGAGGATGCAGCAGACCCAGAGCCAGTGTCAGGGAGAAAGACTGTCAGAGGTGCCCAGAGGTCCCCGACACCTACCCTGAGAGACCCGCAGACCAGAGGGAGGGACTCAGAGACAGAAACACAGAGAGAAAGATGTTGTGACTTCAAAGTCAGAGGTTCCCCACAGACAGAAAGGGAGAAAGACAGTGAGTGGCAGGGGAGACACAGACAGTGACCCATCCTAGACCGTGTCTTAGGGCTGGGGAGAGATCCACAGAGAGCCAGAGAGAGACACAGAAACAGCCAGAGACAGGATCAGTGAGAGATCGGCAGAAAACAGAGTGACAGGGGAGCCAAGAGGGGACGCAGCAGGGAGCCCGGGGACTCCGGTCAAAAAAGAGACCTAGAGGCACCAAGACCAAGGCAGAGACAGAGACCAGGACGACGGTCTAGGACAAGCACAGAGAAAGAGATGAGAACAGACGTGTGGTTAGAGACACACTGGTAAAATCCTGCGAGAGACCCAGGGGCGAGAAGAAAGGTCAGGAGAGACAGAGGCGCCCACAGATCTGCCAGATGAGTCAGAGACATCAGAGATGCGTGGAGTAGAGCTAGGCGGCGAGGCTGGGGTGGACAGAGACCAGGGCATCAAATGGTTGAGGGGGGCGGCCGCCTGGCAGGGAAGAAGCCAGACCTAGACCCCACACCCCAGCAGCAGAGAGGGACTGGTGAGTTGGGCCGGGCCGGGGACGTGGCCAACAGCACTCCGATATCACAAGGCAGCTGAGTGCCGGCTCCTTCCCCGCGAGTACCCGGTGGACCTGGCCCACCCTTCACCCCCTCTAGTCCAGCCCTGCAACCTTCTGGGTGAATGTGGGGGTCTGGCCATTCGCACCACCTCCCTAGGCCTGACAAAGGAGGGAGGGCATTGGCCTGATCACCCGCATCCAACATTTCACGAGCGCTTAAACATGCATTTGCCAGGACACCCAGTTTCTGAAATATTTGGGGACAGAATCCTTTTGAGAATCTGCTGATAGCTATGGGCTCTCTCCAGAAAAATGCAGAAATCGCATTTTTGCCCAAAAAATCAGGGGGCGTAAGGGCTCCAGGTTACAAACCCAGCCATTTTCAATAAATGGCTTCTGCATCAACTGTCTGACCTCTTCCCAGAGTCTTCTCCCCAGGGACCTCCTCCAGGTCGGCCTCCTGAGGGTTTGGGTTGTGGGACCCCATGAAAGGAGCCCCTTGTCGCCGGCACCCATGACAATAACCCGCTTTGTGCGGTGGGAAAACCAGCGCACCCCCAAGCGGGGTTTCCTCTGCAACACCCCCCCCCAACCCAGCGCTGGGTCTTCGGGTCTCAGTCACCAGGGTGACTTCTGGACTTCCCCTGACGCCCGGCCCCTTCTTTCTCTAAACCCTTAAATCAGTCCAAATGGGGGTGCCCTAAGGCGCAGCCTGTAGACGGTTTAAGCAACAGCTAAAACGGTCGCCAATTACTTTTTAAAACCACTCATTCCATTCTCCCCGAAAGTGAAGAGAAAGGTTGGAAGCGGCGAATTGGGGCCCCTAAGGGACGGGGATGGGGGACGGCTGCGGCCCGCAGCGAGCCGGCAAGCCAGCAAGGGCCTTGGCCCCCGCGCGGAGCGCGCCGCCTCCGCCCATATGGCGGCCGGGCCGGAGGTAATTGGAACAAACGCCGTCTGAAAAGGGCACAAAAGCCGCAGCTGGGGCTTTGTCCGCGCTCCCACGGGGAGCCGCCGGCCCCGCCGCCCAGCCCCTTTCTCGCCCGCTGCCGGCCGCCGCCGCCCGGATCTCCCAGCGCGGACTAGGCGGGGCTGCCTCCCTGGGGCTGGGGGTTCCTGTCCCCCATTCCGGAGAAAGAGGGGCCCGCGTGTCCTGGCCCCCACCCCATCCAGCAGAGGTGCGGGTAGAGGAGGCGGCTGGACTGGTGGGGGCACACCAGTCCTCGGGGAAACCTTGCTTAATTACCCAGGCGGGGAGAAATTCCGGACTGTGCCGTCCCACCACCTCCCCGCGCCGGGCGGAGATGGTATGTGGAACGAAGCAAAGATAGGGAGGATTCGTGGCTGAAGACAGCAGGACGGGTCCACCGTCTGAGCGGCCCTCGGTGTCCGCAGCCCCAAACCCAGGCAATGACATCGCATAGTGTCTCCCCAGAAGCAGAGCCGCGCAATTTGCCCACAATTTCACGGTGGGGTGGGCCTGGCCAGACCTGAAGATCTAACCTCCTAGGAGGACCATGTGCTGAAGCCTTCCTTCCTGGGTCTGCCTGGGTGCGGCAGGGCCTACCCTACACGTTGGCCCTGGCTTTGCCTCCAAATCCACGTGTCTAAGAAAACTCATCTCTCCCCAAACTGGGCCACTAGCCTCCCCGCTCCCCAGACCTGTGGCACTGAACAACTCAGCAGAGATCGGTCTCAAGCACCGGCACTCTGAGGGCTCTCCAAATTCAGAGGCTCAGAAACACGAGGGGGAGGTGTTTTCCTTGAGCCCAAAGGTGGGGGAAGTGAAGGACCGTGAATGGATTTCCTAGAGCACCTGGGGTCTCAAAAAGCCAGTGGGGGAGCTGGGACGGTCGTGGGGGGTTGGAATGGGTCATCACTGCCAGTAGGAAGGAAATGGAGGGGTGAGGGGACAAGGCAGGAAGGAAAAGAGGGAAGAAAGGGAGCAGCGGCGAGGAGAGTTCACCGGAGCCTGAGCCCCAAAACACCAGCAGCAGAACGCCTCTCTGCGAACTCCAGCTCCTTGCAGAGAGTGGGTAACTGGGTGGGCCCATCTCTTACACTTCCAACCCCGGTGAACACTGGTGGGCTTGGGGCTGGACAATGGGCGAGAGTCCTGCCCAGAGCAACTGCCCGCATCCTGGCTAACTGTGCCAGACGCTGAGCGCATAGTCCCCGAGGAGGAACAGGAAGTTTGGACTCTCAAGCTAGCTAGCAGTGGCCCCGGATGGATTCGGACCCCTCCATCCCTACTGCCTGCCCTGCCCTCCAGTGCCTATGTTCCTGCTGGTGCCAAGTGCACCACACCGCCAAGGGCAAGGGCAGCAGGAAGGCTGGGTGTCAGGTGGGGGCAGGGTGCCTGTCGATTTGCAGTGTTCTCCTTGGTATGATGCTTGGAGTGTGGGAGCCTGTGAATCTCTTTGGGTGTGTTTGTCCGTGAGTGAATCTGGGGGAGTGGCGTGCACCTGTGTGTGTTGTTGTATGTGATCACGTGCCTAGATTTGTATCCCTGAGATCTCTGAACTCCAGTGCGTGCGCACAAGGGAGTGGCACCGGTGTGGCTTGCGTGAGTGCGTGTTTATCTGCGTGTATCACTGTATGGGTGAGTGGACCCATGCATCTGATTTTGTGTCCAGGAGGTATCTATGGGTGAGCGGGCGCCCGTCTATTGCCGTGTGTCTGTTAAGGGGTATTCATGATTGTGTATGTTCCGCGTGCACAGAAGGGAGGGAGGGATCCCCGGCGGCCAACAGTGCCCGCATCCGACGCTGCGTCCTCCGGTCCCTGAGTCCTCAGTCCCCAAAACCGCTGGGGCCTGGTTGTAGGGCAGCGCGTTCCAGGGTGGGCGGAGGCGGGGTCCTTACCTCCGTAGTAGGTGTACGGAGTGGACCCCAACATCTCAGACTCGTCCAAGCGGCCGCCCAGCGGACGCATGCGCCGCGGACTCCGGAAGAAGGCGTGTCTCCGGGCGCCCAGTGCGCTCAGCTGTTTCATCCTGCGTTCTTTGGACCTTCGGTTCTGGAACCACACCTGGGACAGGGCGGGAATTGTGAGCTCGGGTCCAGGGTGCCAATGACTCCCTGCCCAGGCCTCCCCTTCTGGGTCCTATAGCCTCCTCCGCAACAAGACTGCCCAGAGGCGGGGGCCGGGCGGATTAGGCCGGGAGAGGTGGAGAGGGGCTTCGGTGAACCAGCCAAGGGTGAAGGATTTCGCGGACCCGTGGGGCGACTCATAAAGACTTGGGCTTCCTGGTCCTCGGCCCGCCCTCGGCCTGACGGCTTTATAAAGGCCTCCCGCCCTGCACGGCTCTAGTCCCGGCCCCTCGGCTCCCCAGCCTCCCCAGCCTCCCCAGCCTCCCCAGCCGGGTTCCGGCGGTTTGTCTGTCTGCCGGCGCACCCGCACAGGGAGGGGGGCACGGGAAAAACCTTGCCCCTTTCTCTGCTCCGAAAGATGGGAGGAGAGGAGGGATACCCCAGTGAGGCTTAAAACTCTCCTTGAACGGGGAGCGGGCGGGATTTCGAGGGGTGAGTGACCCGCCCAAGACTGCACCGTCGGGAGTACAGCAGGACTATTCGCGATCTTTCGGTTAGAAGTTTGACCGGCTAGCCCTGACGACGGGCAGGTCTGCGCTTCGGCAGACCCGAACTAGGCCCCCTCTCAGCCAAGGGGGCTGGGTGGGAGGCTCCCGGACTCAGCTAGCCTGGGGGAGGGTGACCGGGGCCGGCCGCACCTGGATCACGCGCATGTTGAGGCCCGTCTCCTGCGCCAGCTGTTCGCGGATGTGGCGCGTGGGCTTGGGCGTGGCGGCAAAGGCAGCCTTGAGCGTCTCCAGCTGCTTGGCTTTGATGGTGGTGCGCGGGCCGCGCCGCTTCGTGCCGGAGTTCTGCTCCTCGTTCTCGTTGTTGGCTGTCTCCTTGTCCGACGACGTCGAGTTGTCCGTCTCCTTGGGGTCGTCCTGGAGTGGGTCCTGGAGATCCGGGGACAAACTGCGGTCCGTACAGGATGACACTGCGGCGGACGGAACGGGAAGAGGACAGCGGCGTCAGCGGCGGCCCAAGGTCTCTCCAATCCGGTAGCCGGTTCCCGCCGATCCAGGCCCCCCCCCCCCCGCCATCCGCGCCAGGTTCCCCTCCGAGCCACGCGACAGCCCCTCCCCCCAGGGGTCCGGCGCCCGCCCACTCTCTCCAGGTGGGGCCGGGCCTTAGAAGGGACCCTTCACAAGCCCTCGGGACACTTTTGGGCTACTGCTTGGGTAAGGGGGAGGCGCACCCTCTGGGGGAGCGCGGCCTCGGTGGAGAGGGGAAGGGAGGAGGCTACAGATGCCTTCTGGGCCTCAGATCTTCCTCCCCATTTCTCCTTCCTCCAGACCCCAATTGCCGGTCCTCCCAGTGCAGCCTGAAATTACCAGGAGCTGAAAAGACTCCGAAAAGGGGGGAATTGTGTGTCTCCAAATTGGGGGAGGAGAGCAACTTGGAAAAGGCCTCTCCGTGGAAGGACGTGGGGAGGGGAGCTGGTAGTCCTCTCCTGTAGGACAGACTCCAAATGCTATCCCCCTTCCCCAGCCCTCCTCCCCCCACGCCTCTCTGACGGCCCTTTCATTTGACCTTAGAAAAGCTTGATGGGAGTGGAGAGCTCGGAGCCAGGCACAGAATGCGCACAAGAGCCCAAGTAGAAAGCGCCAGGCTGGCCGGAGGGTCTTTTAGGGCCTGAGGCCGGGGAGGGGAGGAGATCGCCTACCTGAGTTGAGGCTGCCCTCCTTGAGGCTGGAGGAGCTCAGGTAGTCGTCCTTGCACACGAACTTATTCTCGTCGATGACGTAGAGCTCCTCGCCCGTGGACAGCTGCTTGTTACACACCATGCAGGTGAAGCAGTTTAGGTGGAAGACCTTACTGCGGGCCTTGCGCACCAGGTCGCTGGGCGAGATGCCTTGCGCACAGCCCGCACACTTTGTGCCAAAGCGCCTGCACACACAACATGGCCTGTCACCTTGGAGCAGCCCGGGGTCCCGTCCTCTTGAGCCCCTGACCGCTTCCCACCCACCTTGGGCTTTGAGAGGTCCCCATTTCCACATCTGCCGAACGAGAGCCCCCATCCTGTACTCTCTGGCTAGTGCGAGAGAGGGGAGACAAATGTCCTGGGCCGTTCTTGGGGCTGGGACTGTCACGCCCTGTTCAGGTTTATTCGTCCTCCCCAAGGTTTAGAGCAGTGGGTGCAGCCTTCAGCCAAGCACAGACCCAGAGCACCCCAAGATGCTCCCCACATCCCTGCCAGATCTGCCTGGGCTGCTTGAGACAAACTTGGCCATCCAAGTTATTTACAGTTTAAACCAGGCCAGCCAGGTTTGGGCCACTCCTTGGCTTTGCCTCCTGGATCCTGTCCAGTCTGCTGCGGCCCAGGTAAGGCCAGTTGGCCTGGCTGGCAGGTCCAAGCCATGGGGTGGGGAGCCCCTCTCCTGAGCTGGATCTGAGCAAGCGGGAAGGAACTAATTGCTGATTCCCAGTGCCAGCAGCTCCCAAGGCCTTCCAGTCCCCACTCTGGGACCCGCGGGAGCTAGCTGGCCTTGTGGACAGCAGAGCCTCGGAACAGTGGACTGTGGAAGGTAGGGATTGAGTCCCCAACCCCCCAAAATCTCCGGCCCTGGCAGGCACTGGGAGAATGTGACCAGAAGGCAATGCTAAACCTGCATGGCCATTACGGAGGATCTCTCAAATTCCCCCTTTCCCGCGTTCCCGTTCCCGTTCTAAATCCCTTTCTTTCTTCCTTGAGCGCTTGGAGAAGGCCAGCCTCCCCCAAGTGGGTGGTGGTGCCCAGCACTGGGAGGGGTGAGGTGCAGGTAGAGAGGGAGAACGAGGGCCCAGGACCCTGGGGCCCCACATCTACTCATACCCACGTCTCTAAACAGGCGAATTTGGGTGACGTTGATGTAGTGAGGGCATTAGAAGCCATAAGTCACTTTTGGCCTTATCCGGCAGCGTAATTGGCCATATGCACCTTATCAAAAATCATTAGGCACTTTGCAAGCACCCCACATTAGGGGCCTCAGGCCTCCGGAGCCAGGGAGTTTACACGTGTAAAGCCGTGGCTGACATTTTCTCCTATTCAAATTCCCTAGTGCCGAGCCGCTGGGGCCGGTGAGCAGCCTTTCTCCACGGTGTTAATCACGCCCCCCTTCCCTCGGTGCCCGGAATTCACAGGCACAAAGCCGGCTGCGGGTGCCTGGTGGAAACAGGCAGGGCTGAGCTGCCGGAAAACCCACAGCCTTCCTGGCCATCCCTTGGCGTTTCTCAGGTGGGGAAACTGAGGCCCAGGAAAGTGATCTGCCCTGGCTCACCTGAGGGCCCCTATGGGCAGCAAGGGAAGGTGACACATCGCAGACTGGACCCTGAAGGTCCTGATTCTCAGCTTCAATTTCGTTTGTACATTTCAAGAGGGGAGGAAATGTGTAAGGAGTTGGTGGAGGAGGGAGCAAGGAGAAGGTTCCCTCCCTCCCTCATCAGAAGAGATCTTCTGGGCTGAGCCCCCTCAGAGTTGGGGAAGTTTCTGTTTGTCCAGGAGGGCTCTGGGGCCCTGGCCTGCTGGAAGGTCCCCCCCCCCCCCCCCCCGGGCTCCTGCACTCTGCCTGGTGGGAGAAGCCTCCAGCAGCCCCTAACTTAGGCAAAAATTCTTCCTCTCTCAGAACCGGGTTTGAACTTCCACCCTGGAAGGGATTGAGGTCCCTAAGGTTGCAGCTGCAGGAAAGGGGCAGAGACGCGCGGGGAGCAAGTTTGTAAGGGCTTCTTCGCCCTGCCCCACCGCGGCTCCAAGCCGGCCTGGAGGAGAGAACTAGAGCCAGCGAAGCAGCGTTCTTCTTACTCCACCCGGGCTCGGCGCTTTCCCGGACCAAGGACAGGACGAGAGCAGCAGGCTGCCCCGCTTCCCGTGTAAGCTTGTGAGCCCAGGAGGCAGGTTGCGCGGTCTCCCCTTCCCGGGCGCCCCAACGGAGCGCGCGCAGGGCGGGCGCGCGGGGCGGGCGCGCAGGCTGCAGGGCGGCAGGCGGCAGGGTGGCGGGGCGGCGGGGCGGCGGGGCGGCGGGGCGGCGGGGCGGCGCGGCCTCTTACCTGAAGAAGTCATTTTTGCAGTAGAGCTTGCCCTCGCGCGAGAAGCACTTCTCCGAGAGGTTGGTCTTACACTCGCAGCACTGTACGCATTTGATGTGCCACGCGCGGTCCAGCACGTTCAGCAGGAAGCGGTCTAGGATGGGCCGCTCGCAGCCGGCACAGTGCACCATCATAGCGCCCCGGCGGCTCCGGCCGCCCTGCCCTCCCTTTGGGCCCCCGGCCCTCGGGCCCCCGGGCCCCGCTGCTGCACTCCGCCTCTTATCTCGGCCGCCGCCGGGCGAGTCCGGTCCGGACCAAGACTCAGCCGGTCAAGTCCTTGGGTGATCGCTGGCCTGGCGCTGGGCTGCCTGGGGTGGGGTGGGAAGGAGTGGCTTTCACAGCCTCATGCCCGGGGCCGCGCGTCCCAGTGCTTGTTCCGGGCTCCCCCAGGTGTCTTGGGTGGCTAATGGCTTCGGCGCTGCGGAGCGGCTTTCCCCGGTGGCGGAGGCGCCGGCACTTTCCCCCACTTTCAAGCGGTCCCGATCCTCATCTTTGTCTGGCCGCCGCCTAATTCGCGCATCCTTATTCAGATTTGGTGACGTGGCGCGGCACGTAGGGGGCCCGGCGGCCAATGGGCGCGCGGTGGCCATGGCAACCTCTTAAATTTATAGCATATCTAAATTGGCTACAGCGTTTCGGTCCGGACAGAGCAAAAAAAACAAGGCATCAGTATTGTTGAGTATTAGCTTGTACCTGGTTCGGAGGCTAAGTAAGTATTTACCTTCCAGTTTGGGGCTGGGGGCGGGGGGCCGCGCGATCTGAAAACTGCATCTCCCTTCCTTTCTCTTCTTACAAATATCTGGGGGCCAGGATTCCAGGACCTGATGGGAGAGGGACCCCTGCCCCGTTCGCTATCCCCGGAACTTGCAGAAGTTGCCCGAGGCCCGGAGCGCGCTCTATGTCCGCCTCCTCTTCGCGAGTCCAGCCCGCCCAAATTAGACTCCCTCATCCTCTTGTCCCTGGGGTCTGCGCCCTGGAGCTGCGACAGCGCGGTTCACGGGGCTCCCAGAGCCGGGCCCAGCTTCTTTTGTCATACACCGAGCTGGGGCCCAGCCTTTCTCATGGACACAGAGCGAGAGCGAGAGCGAGAGCGAGAGAGCGAGAGCAAGCGAGCATGAGCGCGAGCCGCGCCCTTTGGGTATCTTTCCCCGCGCAGGCCCAGGCCCAAGTTGGGGGAGGGTGTCATCTGGCCTGGTCCGGACCCCGGAGTTTCAGGCCTGAGCGCGCGGCCCACGGAGCTCAGGGCGAGATTTGGGGAGGAGGCGGTCTGGGGAGGCGGGTCTTTCTGAAGCCTCATCAGAGGTGGAGGTCACCACGTCTCTCCTTTCCTCGGCGCACCTTCCAGATCTCGGGCCAGCCAGTTAGGGCGCCGGGATGAGTGGGTCGCACTGCCCTGGCGGGGAACGCTAGAGATTGCGTGGGCGCTGCTTGCACACCCGGTGCGCGGGCTGTATGTGCAAGTTCCAATCTCTGCAGGACGCAGGAAGAGTGGCCCGTTGTTAGGGAGCTGGGGGTCTGGGGAGTGGGGGGGGGGGGGCGGAGGAGTGCTTGCAGGTGTGTGTGAAGAGGGAGATGGGGGTATGGGGGATAGAGGAAGAAGCCAGGCCTCCTTTCCCAAGGGGCCAGCCTGGACCCGGGGCACTCCAAGTTTGGGAGGCCGGGAGGGCTCCGCAGGATTTTTCCATCCTGCTCCCGGAAAGTATTGGCAGCCCGCTGACTGGGGAGGTGGGCCCTGGGCAGGAGGGAGCCAGAGAAGTGTGTTTGTGGCAAGCCTTAGCTGTGAATGTGTGTTTGGGTGCATTTACTGAGTTTGTTAGTGTATATTTGCTGTTTGAGAATTGCATTTTTAGCTGTTTCTAGACCATAATCCATCATGCGAGTACATTTGGGTATGTGTCTTTTTTGTGCGAATTTGTGTGTTTGTATTTGTGAATAGTTCTGCTGTGTATTTGTCTGTGGACTCTTATTTTCGTTGGTCTGTGTATAGGCGTGTCTGCTTACTTTTGGACACTCGAATGTGAGGGTGTTTGTATATGCATCTGTGTAAAACTATTGTGTGTGTGTACTAGCATTGGTGTATATGTCAGTGGACTTAAAAAATCTGAATGTGTGTGTTTGTGTGTGGGTGACCGTGTGCATGCTTGAGATCCCGGGTGGATGTGACTGGGTGTGTTTGTGAATGCAGAATTTTGTGGATTTTTGTTTGTGCGCCATTCACAATGTGTGTGTCTGCATGGGATAGCAGGTTTTTGTTTATATGACTCCTGGAGTTTTTTTTTGGGGGGGGGTGCGTGTTGTGTGTGTCCTCCTAGCATTGCCTTTGTGGGTTTGGCAGGGACAGGATTTCTGGATGCCTGTGTGGGGGCGTTTGGTAGAGGCACAGAGATGCTGACTTCTCTCTCTGTTCCTGTCTAGGCCTAGCTCTGTCCCCCACAGTCTCTAGGGGAGGTGATCTGGCTGGGGACAGGAAATTGACAGATGCTGGTCACCAGGTGGGACACTGACCCACAGCTGGGCCTCTGAAAAGAAGTCCCCAAATCGGGTAGCTGCTGCCTGATGGTGCTGTTACTCCATCCTCCAGCTTGTCCGGGGACAGGTGTCTACAACACGTAGTGTAGCGGTGTGGCTGGTTAGACCCTGGCTCGGCCAGGCACAAGTAGACTGCATCTCGCCTGGTCCCCCCCCCCCGCCCACCCCCTCGGCCCAGCTGGGAGAGGTCCAAGAGCCCCAGATGAAATCGCAGTTTCTGGAAGCACCTGGCCCTGCCCTCCTGGGGCACGAGGAGCCCTGAGACCCAGCGAGGCAGGGTCCGAGAGAACCAAGAACACAGCAAGAGAGAGGTACCAGGCTGGAAGTGGAGGCCAGTTGGGTTGCCTATTCACCCTTTGTTTCACGGGGGTTTCTCTCTCCCACATTCTCTGCATGTCTGTTTTCCTTTCGGTCTCCTTTTCTTTCTGATGTTCAGCCTCTGTTTTCTTTCTGTTTCCCTTTCCCTCTGTTTCTCCATCACTTTCCTTCTTGATTTCACTGTTTTTATTTCCTTCCCTCTGCCTCTCTACTGGGCGTCCAAATCCAGCACCCGACTCAACGCTGCAATGAACAGTTCTCATCGTGCACCACACAGCTATTGGGTTGCTGGAAAACTCACATACAGTCATTAAAAGCCCCCACCTGACAGCCTCTGCCCTGCTCTGGACTAGGCGCCCTGAACCTGCCCTCCTCTAACACCCCCCCACCCACCCCGGTCCTCCCTGAGAGCCAGGGTGCTGCGTCTTCCCAGCCCTGGCTTTGCCAACACTGCCTGGCTGCTGGGGCCTGTGTACCGGGCTCCACGTGGGACATATCCACCCACCCCCACCTCCTGGGTGTGTTTAAATGCCAATGCACAGCCAGGCCCCAGGCTGTGGGAGGTAGCAGGAGTTGGGGACAGTCTCAGAGAGCAGCTCTGGTTCTTCCGGAGCCTGGATGTTGTTGGGGGGCTGAATGCCGGAATTTGCAGGAGATGAGGGCTCTACTTCCAGAATCCCTGGTCTGGCCTTCTGCCTCCTATATCTGAGTTTGCCCCTTCTCTCCAGGTCACAGACCCTCTGAAGTTGCCCTGCGAGCCTCAGCCCAGCCCAGCCCCAGTCCCAAACCTCCGTGCCCCGGCCCCGCTGCAGGAAACCCGGCTTGGCCTTTGCCAGCCCTCCACCTTCCAGGGAGCACGGAATCCGAAAAACGCCAGCAGACCAACTATTAGACGAATTATCCCGCCCTAACAGCACTAACAGATGGCGACCAGGCAGCAAAATCCCCTCCTATATGTAACTAATAAACCGCTTGTGTCTTAACAGGGTAATGCATGGAGACGCAATGTCACTTATACAAGATGTTGATGAAATTTACTATATAAAAATCTTCCTCCTAGACTAAAGAGTATCAACATTACAACTCGACAGACGGCGGCGGGATAAGTAAAACAGACAAAAGACAAACAAGATAATAATCTGTTTCCAATCACTTAAGCCCTGTAGAGTTAGTAATATGCGGTTTGCATATTCCCCCTTGAGTTCGGTAATTAATTACCGGCGAAGAGGCACACACCCGCCCGGGGTGGGAGTTTTGAAGCGCGCTGAGCTGAGGCGTGGGTGGGGGGGGGGGGGTGCGGCTTTCCTGTTCTCTCCAGCCCGGGACGCAGGGCAGCGGCCGGAATGGGGACTCTTCAGGGCATCTGGAGCTCACCTACCCCTCAGGCCAAAGAGAATTTTCAGTTGCACCTCCCTACTCACTGGAAACTCTCTTGCGTGGGGTGCGGGGGGAGGGACGTGGCTGTGGTTTAGCAGCTTAGAAGGAACGTGGGGGCTTTTCTGGCTGCCGGAGGATCTCCCTTCGCCCCTCTGAAGGCATCCCCTCCCTTTGAATGGGCCGGAGTGGCTTGCTTTCTTGGGGAACGAGCGCTCTGAGGAAACCTGAGGGGTGCGCCCCTCGTCCTCTCCTCCGCGTGGTATCTTGGGCGGCGCAGCGGGTCCTCTCCCGACTTCGATCATTACTTCCCCCCAACCCCCCAGCCAAACGCCTTCTCCTCACCTCCCCCACCCCGCCCCCAAGAGCCGGCGCGGCTTTAACATTAAACAAACGCAGCGAGCGTCTCAGAGCTGCGCTCTCGGCCGGGTCTGCGCGGCGGCGGCGGCGTTACAAATTGTAAATTTAAATTGCTCGCCGGATTCATTACCTCCCCTCTTTGATTTCAGCCAGCCGTGAAAAATTATACTGGTGTACCACTGAGAAACTGTTTTGCCGCAAAGAGCCCGCGCCTAATCACTGGCTTTCTCCCTCCGACAAAAGTGTAATTATTTTGTTTGGGGTGTAAATATAGGCCGCGCCGCGCACACACACTCAGCGTCCCGCCGCGCCGCTGCGCACTGCCCGCCGCCGCGCGGCATCGGCCCGAAGTAGGAGCGAGCGGGGAGGCCGAGCCCTGCTGCCCCGAGGCCTGAGAAGAGCGGTTGGTTTGGCGCTCCGGCTAGACCCAGAGAGCCGGACTGGCAGGCCAGGTCCCCAACCTCTGTCCTCAGGAGTTCGAGTTTGCCCGAGGTCGCCCAGAACGTGTGCCCCCTGGCTGGCCTGTGTGGACGCTGGTGGGGCCTGATGCGAGGGTCAGGGCTCGCGCTCTGGCCTAGGTATCCGCGCAGGGATGCGGAAGGAATGTGGGGGTGGATCAGCCTCCCGGGAGCTCCGAGGGGGCGGCCACCGGGGGGCAGCCCTGAGTCCAGGCTGGAAAAGTATCTGGGCTTGGGCGTCCCCAAGAGCGCAGGGGCGTAGGCGGAACCCTGGAAGACAGGGGCGATAAGGCCGGTGTGCCCCTTGCGCTCTGCCTTGGACTGCTTGGTTTCCAGAACATCTCCGCGGGGTGCAGGGCCTTCCTGTCAGCTGAATTGCGCACAGCTTAATTAACGGTCTCGTTAACTGGGCAGGCCCGACCTGGAACGTTTAATCAAAAAGGCAGGGAATCCCTCTGTTTCCCTCCTTCCTTCCTTCCTTCCTTCCTTCCTTCCTTCCTTCCTCCCTCCCTGCCATTCTCTGGCTGACCCACCCACGCACCCTTCCTTCCTTCTTTCCTTTCTCCTTCCTTTCTTCCTTCTTTCCTTCCTTCTTTCCTTCCTTCTTCTATTTATCTATTCAACAATGGCACTCCTCCCCATTCTCCCGCCCTCCTGAGTCCCCTTCCCAGTGCTGGGGCAGGGGCGGGGGGCGGCGGCTCTTGAGTCTGAACTTTACCCCTGCCCAATATCTGGACCGGGACTCAAAGGGATCTGTAGGGTGCAAGCCCGCAGGGGTTGGGCAACACTGTCGTGTTGGGTGGCTTTGGGACAGGCACCGGTGCCAGAAGGCTGTGTCAGCTTCAGGGGAGCCAGGAGTCCCGGCCATGATGGAGGTTGGCTGGGCAGACTTACCAGGCACCTGGCATCTCTGAGAGGGAGCAGGTGGGGAGGACAGTGGCTGAACAGGACTTTGGGTTGTGGGAGATCCAGTCCCAAAGTGAGTGTGTGTGCTTGGTAACGCTGGCCAGCTTAGAGACCCAGATGCTTCTGTGGCCAAGGCCAGGTGTGGGGGCCACTCTCTCCTTCCTGCAAGCCCGACTCCTGGAAGGCACCCCCTCCCCCAGTGGCCCTACCCTCCTGTTTGCCGGGCCAGCTTATGCGCTATATCCCCGAGGTTGTGGACTGCAACGCATTGCCAAACTCACACTCCAGTCGCTGGGAGGGCACAGGCTGGGGCTGATTTCTGGGGGCCAGAGGGGGTCTAAGGAGGACAGAAAGAAAGGTGCAAGCCAACTTGTGAGGAAAATACTGAGGCTTTTGTTCAGAGAGGGAAAACCCGGGCCCTTGGTGCTGAGCTGTGCGCTGTCCCAAGGACTGCCCGCTGGAGCACGTATCCCAGGCGGCCTGATAAGCCGAAGGTCTGAGCTGAGAACCGCTGGGATCCTCCTCCTCCTTGCCTCGCCTGTTAGGCCTGGAGGCCGGCCCCAGCTGTTTGGCGTGGGAGGGCAGGCAGCTCTGGGAGCTCGGGGCTGTGGTCGCGGCTTCTCTGGCCCCATTGAGCGTATCTGAAGGTGGAGACCATCCGCCCGCGGAGGAAGCTGTTTCTAAGAAGATGCCTGCAACCCTGCTCCATCTCCGGAAAACGAATGGGGAGAGCTTTCCAGGGACGTTAACCTTCAAATTAAGGGTCCCCTAGACTTTCTAATTACCGGCCAGTGAGCGTTTGAGTCTGTATCTTGCGGTCCCTTTCTTTCCTCTAGGTCTTTTTCACGGTCTCGATAACATTGCCCCCCTTCTCCTCTCCTCATTCTAGCCCACCTCCTCTCCCCGCCCCTCCGTATTCCACCTCCTTTTTGTTAGCCTAATACGGGTTCCTTTATAAATCGCTCGACTTTGGCAGCCCGCGCGCTGTGTGTGTGTGTGTGTGTGTGTGTGTGTGTGTGTGTGAGCGCGCGCGCGCCCGCGCGCGCGCGTTTATTTCTCGGCTGCTAATGATTGTGTGTTGATAGAGTAAAGCAGTGGCCTCATTAGCCTTTGTTTAGAAGGTGTTAAAAGGGAAATCTGCATCGGAAAGCGGCGGTTTACACCGCAGCCGGGCTGAACAGCAAGCCGGAGCGGGCTGGGTGGGGGGCGTCCCTCCCCCACCTCCACACCTCCAAGCGCCCACCGCCGCGGACCCCGGGAGAGGGGAGGGGCCCAGGGAAAGCGACCCCCAGCTCCTTCCTCCCAAGGCGAGTATGTTTACCCCTCTGAGCGCCCTTCTGCGCCACGGGCACCTCAGCAGGGATCGCGCTTTCTCTAAAACTCCTTTGAGCTGCCCAACAGTGTGCAGTGGCCTTTCTCCTCCAGGTTTCTTGGGGGAGGAGGAGGGGAAGGACAGAATGCTGTTTGGGGGAAATTCCAGGGATTTTTTTTTCTTTTTCTTTTCCCTGAAGGGGATGGTGAGGCATCTTATTTGGGAGGCGGATACCAATCCATCCAGTGTCTGGACTGGGCTCCGGGTCTTCTGGCTGGTTGGCTTGCTGCGATATCTCTGTGCTCCAGACGTTGGTGTGGGGGCCCTAAGCTTTAGATCCGCAAGAGTCCTCTTTCTTTCCTCTTAACATATTTGCAGATGGCCACAGGAAGTCTTCTTGTACAGGAGGCTCATTCTTAAACTTTCCTTGTCTATACCCCACCCTAAGGCTCCACTTGGGGAACAAATTGTGTGAGAACAAATCGTAGCTTCGCTCGCCCACTTCTCTGAAGCTTGGCGAAAGCACAGAACTTTATTGACCCCGGCTGCATTGTTTTTCTCTCTGTTTATGTATGTTGAGCGTAAGATTTGGAGAATGAGCTTTACACACGGGGCATTTCTCAGTCCCTCGGGAAAGCAAGGTTTTAGGCAAGCGAGAACATGAGAAGAGATTCTTTGTATCCTGGATCCTACGAAAGGGCCCAGGAAAAAAAAAAAAAGTCTTTTGAGCAGCCTTTGTAGATGAGGTTTGTTGAACTCGGAATCAGATGCTTTCTCTGGTAAAAGGGAGAGAAATGAGGCTGAATTCGTGTGCCGGGATGTATGGTTTTTGAACACAACATAATTCATTGCTTTTTGCCAGGCTTAGGTTGAATTGGAAGAAACCCTTTCTCATCTTCCTGGCTTCTGTCTCCAGGGGTGGTTTTTCCTTTCCTGGGTTTGATGCTGTGGGTCTTGGGCCAAGCTCAGCTGGTCTGGGCGTCCTTGTGTGTCCACAGCCCGGGATGCGCACCAGCGAACTGATCGACACCGCCGGATTTTTTTTTTTTTTCTTTTCTTCCTTTATTTTTTTTCAGTCGGAGGGTAGGCCTTGTCTGGGGACAGATGTGGGAGGCTGGGGCCTGGGACAGTGACAGTGAAACGAATTTCAAATTCAATCTGCACTCTCCACGGCGACACCCCAGCCCCCAACACCATGTAGACGGAAGCGGGATTCCGGGTGAAGCCAAGTTAAAATAGGCAGCCGCGATGTGGTGGGATGAAATCAAAGCCGAGTTCGGAGGATGCGGGGAGAGGATAGGAAGATCTCTCTCTCGCTCGCTCTCTGTCTTTGCTATGCGCGCTCTCTCTCTCCGAAGCAGGTTTGGTGGAGAAAGCAACGGGCGCGCCAGCGGTTGCCGTTGGGCTGAGCGCGGGCGCTGGAGTTTGGACCAAGACAAAGACGGGAGCTGTCCGCGGTGCTGACCCTGCCGCGCCGCTGAGGGAGCAAACGGGCTCCTGTAACCTGCCCTCTCTTCCATTACCCCCTCCTTTTGTCTTTCCTTTACTCTGTGATTTTTGCCCTCTCCTATGCTTATTTCCCCCCTTTTGTCTTTCCTTAGAACCCGCGCCCTGTACACAGGTATATATATCAAAGAACAAAACAATTGACTGAAAACGGTGTCTTCTCCTTTCTTCCCAAATAAATGATGTAAGAAAGGTTTATTTTAAATGTACTCTAAAACAGTTACAAGTAGCTATCTCTAACCCCAAAGAAATGAAAATTCATGCTTAAAACAATAGAATTGTGCAATAGCGAATGCCATGAATCTGCCCTTTGATTTATTCTGAAGAAGAGGCTAGGGGTTTAGACATTTGGTTTCAAGAAAATCATATCCTTGGCATCTTAACTTCGTAGGTTCAAAAATATAAGAGCTGGGGAGGATTGGTGGTCAAATATGAAGGTGAACAGAATAAGGCACTTGCCTACAAGTCGATAGATGGCTTGTGAGGGTCAAAGCATGGACATTAAGTTGACTTAACCCTTTGAGGCTGAGACGAGATCTGAAAGGATAACAATCTTCAGGATTATTAAGATGGAAATGATTCCTTTTGAAAGTTTGGGTACAGAAGGGTTAATCTGGTGTTTCATTTTCTAAATGTGCACTGTGTTATCTAGACGCCTGGCATGGTGTATAACCAAGCATCGATTCCTCTGCTCAAATTTGTATGCAGCACTTGTCTAAAGAAGTTTGTGCAGGGGAGAAAAAAAATCACATACTCCCTCTGGAGGGGGGTGCTCCCACCCATTCTAATGCACATAGATCTGTACACATTCCTTCTGGCATCTCATAGATACACTGCTTTCCAGAGAGCCCAGATACCCTGAGGCCACTTCTTCATGTGGTCTTCTCTGAACCCTCCAAACCTCCCCACCACAGGGGTGTCAGCTAAGCCCAGTTGTTAGCATTGTCAATACATCTGGAGAGAGGTCCCTGTGAATTCAATGGGATAGATTCATTCTGGCTCCCCACCAGGGCATTCTAGAGCTAATTTGCCCATAAAGGCAGAGGAACCAGAATTCTCAAATGGGGATAATCTGTAATCGGAGGTTGAATCTTTGGGTTGGGATAATGAGCCCCGGTTCCTCCAACCCCTGTCTGTTAAAATTACCGGAGATGTTTCATTAAGGCCAAAGCAGTCATCCCTCTGGATCATATACCTTTCAACCTCTTAGAATGCAGAACCTCATAGTGCCAGGAGGGAAACCTTGACCTTGAGTGAGTAGAGGGGAAGGGGAGGAAGGAAACAGTCATTTACTGAGTGACCATTATGTGCATTTGATTCCTAATCTTCACTGAGATTCTGAAAAGTGGTAGATATTTATCATGGCTCCATATTACAGATGAGGAAATTGAGGCTCAGAGGTATTCATTAAGTTTCTTATGGTTACATGGTGATTCTAATCTAGCTCACATTGGTTCTGGAGCCTGTACTTGCTCTCATACCCCATCTTTTCTGGGGCCACACTGATGGTTATACTGGTGGTTCTATCAGTGGTCACTCTGCCACAGTCCCTTTGGATTCCCCAGCCATCATGGCCTTTGGTCTGGATTTGGAAGTTGGTTTAAACTCTAAATCTGGAAGCAAGAAAAAAGAATGGAGAGGACAGAGGAACCCTCCATTCATGTGGATTAGGTGGGTTTTCACAAAATGTGAAAAAAGTCCAGGTCCGTCTTGTAGGAGTCACACCTCATAGTCATCCTTACCTCCCCCATTCTCTCCTGCCTCATATCCAATCCATCAACAAGTTCAGTTAGCTCTGCCTCCAAAATATATTCCAACCCATCTACTTCTCACCTTCTTCTCCATTATCACCCTAGTCTAAGCCACCATCATCTCATCTGTTTTCTAACAGTAGCCTCCTGACTGGTCTCCCTATTTCTTCTATCCTTGCTTTCCTCTGCAATCCATTCTCTACACGATAACTAAAGTTACATTTTAAAATCATAAATCAGATCTTGTCATTCTTCTGCTTTTAGCCCTCCAACGACTCCCCAGTGCACTTAGAATAAAATCCATACTCCTCACCCTGCTCTGCAGGGACCTTTGTCATTAACTCCCACCCATCTCTGTAACATGCTCCCCCTTCATTGGCCCACCTGCTATGCCTCACACATTTCTCATTTTTCTCACCTCCAGACCTTTGCACTTGGTTTTCCCCTCTGCCCTCCGATCGCTATGATATCGGCTCCCTCTTGTCACTTAGGTCTCAGCTCAAATGTCAACTCCTCAGAGAAGTCTTTACTGACCACCTTAGCTAAGCACCCCATCCTCAGTCACTCCCTCCCTAGTCTACCTCTCTGTCAATTTTCTTTGTATCCTTTATCAATATCTAGAATTATCCTATTTATAAGTTGAAGTGCACATTGTCTGTCTTTCTTCATAAAGTATCAGTTCTTTAAGGGCAGAGACTGTTCATCTTGTTCACTGTTGAATCCCCGGTGCCTAGCCCAGGACCTGGAATATAGCTCTTCAATACGTATGTGTCGACTGAATGAATAATAAACGAATGTATAGATGGCCCACATGGTTCAGAAGTGAATGGAGATGGATGTGCAAAGCTGAGGAGGGGCTGAACTTCATTTGCCTATCTTCTGGGCTCTACAATTGGAGCAGCTGGCTGGGTAGGTTCCCAGGATGGAAAGGGGAAGAAAGAAGTTTGCCCAAAGACCCCAAGAGGGTAGAGTATTTAGGTGGATTCTAAAGACCAGATACAGGATCAAATTGGGGTGGAGAATCAAGTTCATGCCTTGGAGAGTGATTTTTATTTGTTCTTTTGGGTCTGAAACCTTCTCTTGGTTACAAACAAAAGGGTGATAATGGAAAAAGCAATGGCAAATCACAAGATAGCTAAATTACAAAATCTTTTTTGAAATCTAGCCAGTACTACTTGTGAAAAAGGCAACACAGTATGGTGTTAACAGTTTCAACTCTGGAGCCCAGTTCTCCTGGGCTGGAATCTGGCTCCATTGCTGAACAGCTGTGTGATGTGGGGCAAGTCATTTAGCCTCTCTGTTTCTCAGTGCCCTCATCTGTGAAATAGAGATAAAAGTAGCATACCTGTCTCCTGGTGGCCTTGAGGGTTGGCTCTAGTCTGTTTTATTTGTATTGGAGTTTTGTATAGGAGAGGAAAAGGGAGAGCATAGCACGTTCGGGGTTGCGAGTGGGGAAAATGATGGTACAAACAGACTGAATGCAAAGGGAAAAAGATGAGACTCATTTTTTCAGACCTCATTTTCTCCTTCAAGAGGTCTTCTCTTATCTGTCAAGGTAGACGAGGGCTCTGAAGCTAGAGGGCCTGGCTTAGAGTCTTAGCTGCATTGCTGACCAGCTCAGTCATGGCAGGAAGGAATGCTCAGCCTCTTTGAGCCCAAGTCTCCTCATCTGTAAAATGGGTACTAATTGTGCTTGCTTCAGAGGGTTGCCTGGAGCATTTGGGGGGACGATGTTTGGGAACCTGGATAACATCCAGGTTTCCAGTAGTTAGCTGCTATTACTGGGTCTAAGTTGGAGCCTATTTTCTTTACAAAGAGAAGTGTCTCTTTGAGCAGGTAAAAGTGAGTGAGACCAATTTGTTGGGCCCTGGGATAGACAGAGTAGAAAGGTGAGAGTTGCATTCTCAGAGGAAGGTATAAGTAACTACGTGTCTGGAGTCATTAAAGGGTCTTTAATGTCTCCAGTGCTGTGGCTGGGGCTGGCCCAGTTTCAGATGGAGCTGGTTCCCATAGGCCACCGTAGTCACTTTCACCCTTCAGGGGAACCATCCTTTACACAATAGAGATGTTGTACAAAGACGTGTCTTCATCCCACAATGGTCAATGTCACCAGGTATTAAATGCACTAGGGAAATGTGACATTAAGATAATTCTCCTGCTAAATCGTTTTGTTAAGTTAATGATCACTCCCTAATCTGTACGCATTAAAAAAAGTCACCGAGTCTTCTCAGGTGCCTGACGTTGTGCTATGCGTTGCAATGATCCGTGGAAAACTTGTCATCTTGTTTCGTGCTCAAAACAGCACTAGGAGGCAGCCCATTTTACAGATGGAGAAACTAAGAGAGGGGGAGTGACACAGCTGGTAAGTGTCAGAACCCACCACCCAGATTTATACCTGGATCTGAAGACGCAGTCTGAATTTCTGGCCACAGTAATGACATGCCTCTCTCTCTCTTTCTCGGTAAAATTTTAAAGAAAAAAATTCACATTATAATATAATATATATCTTTTATAATTTATATATAATATATAATTTATATATATAATATAGTATAATATATAGTATAAAATGTAATATATAATAGGGGCTTCCATGAAAATCTTCCGTGAAGTGGTGCCCAGCATTAGTTGTGAACAGAGCAGGTATTTCTCCCAGGGTGGTCCCCCCTGCTGGTGCATCTCATTGACACATAGTCCAAAAGATCCCCTGATGAAATTAAAGTGGGTTGGAGTCTCCCTTTCTCTGAGTAACTCCAAGGAGATTTCCTCCTTCCTCTTCTTGGGTTCATCTCTCTATTTGGTTGACTCCGGAAGCCACCCATTTCCTACCCAGCACTCTGGTGTTGCTTGTCTTTACCAGACAATGCAGGAGCTGCTAAGCTTGGCAGAAGGGGGCTGAGCTGTATTCGTCTGTTTCTTCCTTCCCCTTCCTTCTTACAGTTCTCTTATATCAGACTTTTTTTTAAGATTTTTATTTATTTATTTGTTTGACAGAGAGAGAGAGAGAGAGAGAGATCACAAGCAGGCAGAGAGGCAGGCAGCGAGAGAGGGGGAAGCAGGCTCCTTGCTGAGCAGAGAGCCCGATGTGGGGCTCCATCCCAGGACGCTGAGATCATGACCTGAGCTGAAAACAGAGGCTTAACACACTGAGCCATCCAGGTGCCCCATATCAGACGGTTTTGATGCAGGTGTTTTGAATGAGTGAATGAACAACCAGGTGACCCTGTAGTGTCTTACCCCTAAATATCTCTAACAATCCCTGATTATGTTTCATCTGCCGATAGGTCCACCTAGAGCAGGCTTTATTATTTTTTTTTAAAGATTTTATTTATTTATTTGACAGACAGAGATCACAGGTAGGCAGAGAGGCAGGCAGAGAGAGGAAGGGAAGCAGGCTCCCTGCTGAGCAGAGAGCCTGATGTGGGGCTCGATCCCAGGACCCTGGGATCATGACCTGAGCCGAAGGCAGAGGCTTTAACCCACTGAGCCACCCAGGCGCCCCTAGAGCAGGCTTTATTATAATAGACCAGGCACTATTAACATTCTGGGCTGGACAGTTCTTTGTTGTGGGAGGCCGTCCTGTGCATAGAAGGCACCCTCTGCGTCCCCTCCCACTGGCCAGCAGCAGCACCTCCTCCCACTTGGGACCACTGCAAGCATCTCTAGATGTGGCCACATGTCCCCCGGGGTACAAAGTCATCCCCGCTTAAGAAGTACTGATCTAGAGCCAGATCTGCCAGACTATCTCCAGCCCTAGAAAGCCTGAGGATTCTAGAACCTGCCCTGAATTCTTGGAACAATGTGTAGTAATACTGAGATTCTACTGTGGGATAGAGCCTGTGCCGGGACTGGGGCGTGGTGTTTATGGAGGAAGATGCCTTCTTTCACTGGCTCACTGCGTAAGCCTGTATTGTCTCCTACTGTGTGTCAAGCTGAGGCTACAGTTAGCTCTGAGAACGAGGAGCACCCTTCCCCCAACCCCCACACGGCTCACGGCTTGGCTGGGGAGACCCACCATCAACTTGAATTTCCCTTCAGTGTCTACTGCATTACTAGGAACATCAAAGGAGGGAGAGCTGCAGAGTTGCTGGGCTGTTCATTCCTTCCTTCCTTCCTTCCCTGGAAGCCATCAAGCCCGGTGCTTTTTGCTTTCCTTAATGGCTCACTGTCCTCATTTGCAAACCAGGAAAACTATAATCATGATAAAAGAAACGAAGAAGCTCATGGAGTTTGAGGATTAAATGAGATGATAAATGTAAAGGGCTTCGTACAGTGCCTGGCCCAAGGTAAATGCCCAATTAATGACGGCTGCTATTAATTATTAGTGATGAAACACGTGGTAGTAATAAGAACGGCACAGATTTGTTGAATAATTATTTGGAACACATGCGTGGAAGTGCCTTGTCTACAAAAAGGAATCAATAAATATTTACATACTAGAATCATATCTGTATTAAGGAAAATAAGAAGGAGTGATCCCTCAGAATAAAGGAGGGGGGGGTGTAAGCTCTCTTTCCTGGACCAGGTCCCCTAGGGTCCTACAACGCACCGGACCATTTCCTCCAACCCCAGAATTTCTCACAGTGTCAGTAGGTGTAGAGGCTGAGAAACCCCCCCTTACATTCTATGGTTGGTAGGAAGACCTCATTCCATTGTCTGGGATTAAGGCCTTGACACCCAAGCCCTCGCACTAAAGGACCCTACTGCAGTGTGTGTGTGTGTGTGTGTGTGTGTGTGTCCACACCCAGCTGGGCCTGGCCCACTCCTTCCTGAGCCAATCTGTAGCCCCAGCCAGTCCCATCCCCAGGGCCAGCAACTCTATGGGCTTCTCCAGAGGGTTCTCTTGGCAGGCAAGTGTTGTGAAAACCTCTCGGGGCCTCTTTGCCTTTTGAGCTTCTCCCTGGGAGGCTTCAGGATTTTAGAGACCTCGTGAAACCAGACCCAAGAAGGTCTTTGTTTGGTATTGTTTTAAGATTTTATTTATATATTCCAGAAAGAGAGAGAGAAAGAGAAAGCAGGGAGCAGGGGCAGAGGGAGAAGGAGAGAGAATCCCAAGCAGACTCCACTCTGAGCACGGCGCCCGACACGGCTCCATCTCACCACTGTGAGGTCATCCTGAGCTGAAGCCAAGAGTCTGATGCTTAACCGACTATGCCACACAGGCGCCCCAAGAAGGTCTTTGTTTTCAAAGATGCCACTGGGTCTCTCTCTGGAAGGAGGTGACCCCACCATTGCACACAGGTTTCCCCTAGGCCACGTCCTTGTGGAATCTTCAGGTGGGGTCGGGGCACGCAGGTGACCAGGGGTTTGGGACTAGATTCGTGGGAGCTCTGAGGGGTACCAGAAGTTCTGTGGTCTATAAGGTCTCCCAGCCTGCTCTGTTTCAGTGCAAGTCATTTCTACCAATAGCAGGACCTCTCAGGGGGGTCTTTTGAAAAGTAGCCTCAAAGACGTGTGCCTTGTTGAGGTCGGGGCTCGTATTCTACCTGCCGCGTAGATAAGGAAACTGTGATGCAGAGAGGCTGAGCAGCTCTTCTGGATTTTACAACCTCCAACTTGCAAAGCCAAGACGGCATCTGGGGCGTCTGATGCTAACTCAGCAGCATGCTCTCCCGACAGGGAGGCTTTGGTCTGATGGACCTCGTGTTGCCAAACTCTGCCACTCTCTCGCTGTGCGAGCTTGGGGGAATCACTCCACCTCTCTGGTCATCAGTCTATGGAGTGCGGCTGGTGGATCAGCTACCCCAACCCTGCATGGTCTTGGTGTGTGTGTTTGAACTGATTATTTCCCACCGCGGATAGCGGCGGACCTTTCCCGGACTCTGATCTCAAGGAAGTTTGAGAGCAGAGAGGAGAAAGTAGCAGGGCGCCCCACCCCCTTATTTGATGAGAGAAGTGATTCCTTTCATGTGAATTCTGATTGCCTAGACCTCAAGTCCTCCCTTCTATCATTACTACCACTTCACAAACATCTGAGGCCCAGAGCAGATGGCCGCTTTGGTATTTCCCACGTGGTCAGAAAAAGGGTCCAAATAGAAATCCAGATTTCCGGAGGGCAGTCTGGGGCCATGAACATTATTCAGTCAATGGCTTGTTTCCCCCCTCCTCCAACGATTTCTTCTTTCCACCTCATCAAAGGGTCAAAATGAATCAGCAGACTCTTACTGAGCCTCCTTCGCGATCAAGGCACTTGGCGAGGGGCTGGGGAGCAAGAAGATGAATCAGACTCAGTTTCTGCCCCAGGAGTTCAGCTGGAGAAGATTAAATACGAAACCAGGAAAAGATACGAAATGCCCCCAGGAAGGAAGAGTTGGCCGTGACCGGGCTCATCAGTGTAGATAAACAGAGTGACTGCTGACGGACTGTATGTGTTCCCTGGAGAAACCCAGGAGTGGGGGAGAGGAGGAAGTCTAGCTTCTGCTCCCATGAGAAAGTACCCTTCCCCTTCCTAGCTGTGAGGCTGTGGGCAAGTCACTTTACCCTTCCACACTATTCATGACTCTTCTAATCTGAGACCCTCAGGGTCCTCAGAGGCCGACTTTTGGAGAGTGTAGAGAGGGAAGTTGAGCCAGTGTTGGGGACAAGACACCCTCAGCATTGGGAGGCCTGGTTCCACCTTCAGATTTGCTGTGTGGTCTTGGGAAGGCTCCTGAACCTCTCGGTTGCATCTCCCAGTCTTTGAATTGAGAATTATGTGTTCCCAGCCTTGGTGACATTGGCCAGAGCTTGCCGGAGAACAATGTTGGAGAAATCTGAGATATAATGATTCATATTTGGCAGACACAGAGTTCTGTTTCCTTCTGAGAGTGAACTGATCATGGAGAGGGGAGGCCAACCAGAGACCTATTCTTCTCCAAGAACGGGGAGCCTATGTGGGAGTCCTGGGAGGACTTGGTGGAGTTGGCCCATGGGAATTTAGGGTGCTCTCCATACCCTGTTCTCATCCGGGGCTTGGACTGAAGAGAGATGGAAACCTCTCCAACAAACAAACAGATGTCCCTTGAGACTGAGTGTATTAGTACAAGTCTGGAGAGAGAAATCAGCAATGGGTCAATCAACAAACATCTGTTAGGAGGAAAGCATGTGTCAGGCCTTGTGTGCAGTTTGTTGTGGGTTCAGAGAGGGATCTCATAACTTCTTCAAGGACCTCGAAGCTTAAGGAGAGGATTCGAGACCTGGCTCCTGGATGTCAGGTTCATCTACCCAGCTACCCACTGAACAGACTCCCATGGGGGGAGCCTAAGGACCCCTCAAACTCAGTGTGATCAGTGCTAACTTGTCATCTTCTCCCTCCCATACCAGCTGCCCTTCCAGCCACCATCATCCACCCAGCGGCCCAAGCTAGAAACCACACTGGATCCTCCTCTCTCGCCCCCCACAACCTCTCCCAAATCCTGCTCAGTCTCTCACCTGCCTGTGATCACACCCTAGTTCAGGCCAGGCCACCTAGTGTCCCGCCAGAGCAATTTTGCTGTAGAACAAAACTGGCGAGGGGACTCCCATGCTTGAAACCTTCCAGGAGCTTCCCTGTTGCTGCCAGGACAAAATGCAATGCCTTAGTTGGTTTCCAAGCCCCTGCCCCCACCAACCGTCCTTACTTCCTCTCTTGCCTCCTCCTTCCCTCCAGTCCGACTGTCTTGAGCTTTGACTGGATTCACCACCAACACACTCTGTCCCTTCTGAGCCTGTTGTTAATTTCATCTTAATTATTCTGTCCCCGACTTCCACTCACTTCTCTTGCTTTCCAGGTCAGCTCTTAGACACATTTCCTCCAGGAAACCTTCATACTCCTCTTGACCTCTTCTCCCTTCCCCTCACAGGGCTCTGGGCTCACTAGGGGCTGGGACTAGTCCTAGCATCCTGCCCAGGGTGTGGCCCATAGTAGATGCTCAGTACATAATTGCTGGATGCATGGAGACTCAACATGGACAACCAGGGATCAGGCATTATTAGGAAGTAGGGAATATAAAGATTTGGGGGGGGGATTTTGTTTTTGGTCTAGCTTTATTTAAATACAATGGACATATAATAAACTGCACATATTTAAAGCATATGATTTAATGCGTCTTGATATATGTATACGCCTGTATAAACCATCACCACAATCAGGATAGCGAACATTGCCATCAGCCTTCAAAGTCACCTCCTGTCCTTTTGCATCTTCTTACCCCTCCCACCCAACCCCATCCCCAGGCAACCAGGGCTCTGCTTTCTGTCACTACGGATGAGTTTGCATTTTCCAAAATTTTATATAAATGGAGTCATAGAGTATGTATTGTTTTGTTTCTTTTATTCAGCGTATAGGGAAGTGGAATCTGAGCTGGGCTGGGAGGGATGGGGTATGACTCAGAGAGGAAGCAGAGGGCATGTTAGGAGAAAAGACTAGTGTGAACAAAAATCCAGAGGCAGAAAAATGCAAGGTAACCAGACTAGGCTGCGTCAAGGCTCACTCACTCACACAATACATCGAACATCTGCTTGAGCTCCAACTTTATGCCGGGCGCTGTGCTAAGAATGGGGCTAGAATGGCATGTGGGGTCTTCTGTTTGATGCTCCAGGTTCAGTGTCCAGCCTTCTGGGAGGCTGACCTGTATGGAGTACAGGTTCTCTTCCTTCTGACTTCTGCTTGGCTTTGGCCAATGGGGATACCAGTGGGAGATCAGAGGGGGGTTGGGCAGTTCCTTGGAGCCACAGCTCCTGCTGAGAGACCGTCTCTACGCCCGACAAGCCATCATTCCAGGTGCTTCTCTGGGCATGTGGACCAAAGCCCATGCTCAGTGCTAAAAAGCACCAGAAAATGGCCTGGTGAGGGGACAGGCTGTTTTCTGGTGTCCTTTCCCATTGCCATCCTTGGATAACACTAGAGGCTCATGGCCTCTCCCCGCCCCCACCACCCACCAGCCCCAGGGAAGAGCTCTGTGCAAAACCTTCAAACCTGACTTACTCCAAGGTTTTTGCACAGAGAAGCTGAGTCTTCAGGGTCCTGGCCCCACCTGAAAGAACAATTTTTAAATGATCAGAAAGAGATTTTTGAATTTATACCTGGTCCCGTTCTGATCAGTATGCTTCTCCCAACAACACAGCCAGGACTCACTCGGTGCTGAAAACCTCTAAAATGAAAGTCCCTAAATGGAAAGTTCTATCTTTTGCAGGAGGGCGGGTCTGATTGTTTGGGCTGGTCCGAGGTTTGTCACGAAGTAGGTGCTACAGGGCCTGTGACCTCCCCCCACCCCCACGTGGACCCCATGAAACAGGGCAGACATTTGCATTTCTCCTTTGTAACTAAATGACAAAGCATTATGAAAAAAGGTCTCTGCATTTTTGGTCACTTCTGCTCCTCATTACCGAATATCTTTCTAGACCACAAAGACCCTTGTTTTTATTTGGTGGGGAGGTGGTGCCGGAGGAGGGACTGTTGCTTTGAATAGTGTTACTTCTTAAATACTCTTTTCTCTGATTATGGAAGGAATCCTAGTTGATGGTGGAACATTTTGGAGATGAAGCCGGATGTCAAAAATAATAAATAGGGGGTATCTAATCCAGAACAAGGATTTACTTTAATTAAATCCTGCTCCTCCCCTAGGAGGAGAGAAAGCAAGAAATGGGACTTATTGAAGGGCTTAGGGAGGTATAGCCTGAAGACCTGAGGCTTTTTGGCGGGCTGTGGTTCGATGGGGGAATTAGGTCTGTTCAGAGGGACTTTGTGGGTCAAATAAGGGTCAGTCGGTAGACGATATGGGGGGGCAGATTCAGCATCTGTAGAAGGTCAGTCTTGCCAGCCCTTAGGGCTATTGCAAAAGGGGATGAGCCTCCCCATCACTGGGGGTGTGCAAGAGAAGGCTGATGGGATGTAGAGGGCATTCCAATAATGACCCAACTAGGTCATCCCTTCCCAGACACCTGCAAATCACCCAGGCCCTTGTAGAAAACACAGACTCATTCATTCGCATACGTACCTGATGTTTATTGAGCAACTACTATGCGCCTGGCCCTGGGTGTGGCAGCAAGGTCATCACAGCCACAGGACAGATGAGGTCCTGGTGTCCATGTAGCTCATGTCCTGGTCAGGGAGACAGACAACGAAATATACATACGTAAGGTATTTTTATGTGGTGATCAGAGCTGCAGAGTTAACCAACTCAGGTCATTAATAGAAAGGGACAGGGCCTGGGGACCTGCTTTGGCTGTGGGCCTCAGGATGTGACATTTAAGCAGAGCCTTGGGAAGGTCCAGGAAGAGTGTGTTCCTGATAGAAGAAACAGGAAGGGGGGTTGGCAGAAGAGAAGAGTGTGGGCCAGCCAGATGGCATGGGGTTCTGTGGGGACCTGGATTTTATCTACCTGCACAGGAATCATCAGAAACCCTGGGAATGGTGGGCCCAGACAGTCCACTTTTCCAATCCATTTTCCAGGTGAGCTCGACGTGCAGCTAGCCAGCTTCGAGAGTCTCCAGACAAGAGGGCCTCCTCCTGCCGGCTGTCTTTCTCATCCTCACTAGCCATGTCTCTAGAGCAGCCCACGGTCTCTGGAACGAGGAGGGGAGAAAGCTAGGGGGAATTCGAGTACTTTCTGTGTACTGTTCTTGTCCCCCATCCCCTTTGCTAGTCCCTAGAGGGAAGATATTTAAAATAGGAGGAGAGTCATGAAATTCGTGATGAAGTGGACTGGTAACCTTGTGGGTGCAGCCCCTTCCTGCTGGGAGTTCTAGAAACACTTTCCTGCACACCCAAAAGGGGCAACGTGGTTCTCTTGGTGGGGCAGGGTCTGGACAAGGGAGTGGCAGGAGCCAAGGTGCGAAATGAAAATGAGGGCCCTTCACAGTGATTAGGAATTTTTAAAGAATTTTAAGATGGTGATAGCAGAGCGTTTAAGCAAGTGGGGAGTCCCGTGGGACTCCACGGTGTGCACGCCCAGGAAACCCATCCTGGAGAGAAGGGAGGGAGGAGGAGGAAACGGGAAAATAGGGAAATGGGAAAGGTGAGGAGGAAAGGAGCCGTGAGCAAAAAGGAGCAGGGAGGAACCATGGGGCTGGGAATCCATGGCTTCCCACATAGGCTTTCTGCTTCACCTACCTGCCAATGAATCCTTCTGACAACCTGGGGGTGGGGGGTAGGGGCCATTATGACTCTGGCTCAGCAGAAACAGACCCAGAAAGTTGAAGTCACCAACCCAAGGTCACACAGCTGGGAGGGCAGACCTGGAACCTGAACTCTCAGGTATGAGTCTACCCTGAAGCCCCCAAAGCTGGACGTTTCTGCCACAGGGAGGGGTGTGGAGGCGACAGTCCTGGGTTTGAGTCCCAGCATTAACAGAGCCACGGGGACACCTTGGGTAAAGGGCTCTGGCCACTATGGCCTCTCGCCCGGACAAAGGCAGTGGCCTTCCCACTGGACTCCTCACTGTTGTGAAACACCTGCCCTTCCATGGTGTTTTTTTTTTTTTTTCCCCTTTTACTGTGACAAAATAAATCTAATGTAAAACTTGCCATTGTAGCCGTTTTTGGCATATGATTCAGTGTCCTCGGGGACATTCACAGCATCTGCAAATGTCTCGTTGTCTAATCCTGCAACACCTTCACCCCAGACCCTGCCTCTGAAGAAACAAAGCCCCCCTTCCCCTGTCCCAGCTCCTAGGGAACTGTCTCTCTGGAGTTGACTCTTCAAGATACTTCGTGGTTGGAGGCAGGGCACGCAACAGGTGTCCTTTTCTGCTGGCTTCTCTCATTCGGGGTCATGTTCCCAAGGCTCCGCTGTGTGGTGGCAGGTGTCCATGCTTCACAACCTCTTTGTGACCAGACAGGATTCCATTGTCCGGATCAGTCACATCTGTTTATCCCTGGGTGCTGGACATTTAGGTGCTCTCTACCTTCTGGCTGTTGTGAGTAGTGCCTCGGTGAACGTGTGCGTTCCAGTGTCTGCTGGAGTCCTGGTTTCCAATTCTTTTGAGCATCTACCCAGGAAGCAGTGATTTTTTTGCTGTTCTTGTTGTCTTTTAAAGATTTTATTTATTTATTTTGAGAGTGAGAGAGAGTGTATGAGCAGGGGGGAAGGGCAGAGGAAGAGGGAGAAGCAGGCTCCCCTCTGAGCAGGAAGCCCAATGTGGGGATCAGTCCCAGGACCCTGGGATCATGACCTGAGCCAAACGCAGATGCTTAACCCACTGAGCCACCCAGGTGCCCAGAAGCGGTGACGTTTTTCACGTAAGTCAGATCATATCACTTCTTTGCTGTGAGTTCTCAGTGATGTTGACTCCCCCTACAGCTGAATAAAACCTAGGCTGCCCCCATGACCAGCTCCTCCCAGCCCCACTGCCCTCCTTTCCCAACCCTATCTCACTCCTCTGGCCCCAGGCCCCCCCCCCCACTTCCTGCTGACCTTTGAACTCCACCACACTTCCTGCCCCAGGGCCTTTGCACTGACCTCTCTCTTTGCTCAGGAATGGGGCTCCGCTCCTCAATTCCCTCAGGCCCCAGCTCAGATGTCAACTTCCTAGAGAGGTGGTCCCTGACACCCTGTATAGAGCAGCCCTCACCCCACTCCCATGACGCCCCAACCCCCTGCCCGGTGATCTTGGCTTCAGGGCACTTCCTACCACCTATAAGTTTGTCATCCATGCCTTCCTTCCCTTCCCTGAGTACCCTCTGCCTTGCCTCCTAGAACTCAACTTCAAGTCATTCCCTGTGTCTCCAGGCCTCGCCCAGTGACCAGCACGTGGGACCCGCTCATTAAATATTAGGATGAATCATTTGAATTTGCTGACATTTGACTGTTTTGACCTTTCAAAAATGGCCATTCCAAAAGGGTCAACCTAATCCTGAATGAATGAATGAATGAATGAATGAAATGAAAACATGCCTCCTCTCTGAATCTCTGCCTTCTCATCGGTGGGTTGGGGCAGTCATGACTGAGTAGGGGCAGGGATTGGGAGGCTAGTCCTCCCTCCCCCAGAGTAGCTGTGGCTGCCCCTCCATGTGGGAGGGGCTGGCGGAGGGACATCCGCGGGAGGCCCTGCGGCTGGAGATACGGAGTGATGAATGGTTCGCGAAATAGGTCCTAAGAGGAGACGGAAGGGATGGGCATGACACTATTTAGCTGAGGAATGACCCCCTGACACTCTTCAAATAAATGCAGGCTTGTTATAGAGAGGGGGAGGTAGCTGCCGCTGTGGCCGCTGCCTCTGAGTCTGGATGGCGGGAGAGAACAGAACGGACCCGCGCTGTGCGCGCGTGTGTGCGCAGGCGCGCGCGTGCGAGTCAGTCCCTCTGTGTGCGCATGTGTGCATCCGAGTGTGTCTCTGTGTGTCTGTCTTCTTTGTGTGTCTGTGTGCCTGTCTCCATTGGTGTGCGTCTGACCATGTCTGTTGATGACTGCGTATTTGATGGCGTCTGTCTGGACGGGTTTCTGTCCGTCTTTGTGTTTCTGTGTGTCTGAATGTGTCCTTGCCGTGCGTCTGTCTGTGTGTGTGTCTGGCTTTGTGTGTGTGTGAATGTGAGAGCTGCCCGGACATATCAGAGGAGCTCCTCTGCATCCCTTGAGCTGGTCACTGCCCATTTTAATTCAATATCCACCTACTACCTTCCAGGCACTGTGCTGGGTGCAGGGAGTGACCCCAGAGTAAAACCTAAACCATAACCCCTGGACGGTGGGGATAGGGCAGAAAGCTCTCAGCACCCCTTGGATTCCCACTGGCATGTGAAGGGTGTTGTATTAACCACACCCGCAGTGAAGGACCACTAGCTGGGTGTGTCTACTACTACTTGTGCATGTCTTAAAATCTGGTTTCTGCTCCTATGAGGAGGGTACCATGATTATGCCCACTGGCTTATGGGGAAGCTGAGTACAGACAGGGGAATCCCTTGCCCAGTGTCACCCAGCAAGCTGGTGGTGAGATGCGGGAGTTGGTCAAACCCAGGAAGCCGGACTCTAGAATTCACGTTCTTTTTTATTCACACTCGAGATCTTTATGGATTGACAGTAAGAGCCACCATTTGGGAGAATTTTCCCCCCCAAGTTTCCAAATATCTCTTAGTTTGGAAGGAGAGTTAAGAAAAATAACCTTGGGGTGCCTGGGTGGCTCAGTAGGTTAAGCCTCTGTCTTCGGCTCAGGTCATTTTCTCAGGTCCTGGGATCGAGACCCGCATCGGGCGGGCTCTCTGCTCAGCAGGGAGCCTGCTCCCCCACTCTCTCTGTCTGCCTCTCTGCCTACTTGTGATCTTTCTCTCTGTGTGTCAAATAAATTTAAAAAAATCTCAAAAAAAAAGTTTTAAAAGATAACCTTGATAACTGCCCCAAGGGCTGCATGGGTGCCCACTGCTCACAGACAGAAGATACCCCCTTCTGTGGGCAGCTGTGAGCAGTTGTGGGACTGGAACATTCAGGGAAAGGACCCCCACTTGCAATGGTCCAGGCAACATCCCAGCGGGGAACACTAGGGAAGAGCACCAGGTGGGAGAAGTGAAGGTGGCCTTTGGTGGGGGTGGGGGGGGGGGGGGGGCAGTCCTGAGCAGGTGCTTAGGCCAGGTGGGTTTACTCAGGTGGAGGCAGAAGGGAATTTCAACTCATAAGACTGGCAGCAAAGGGCCTGCCTCACAGCGTAGTCTGAGGGTGACTTGTATGCAGTTTCCTGAGATACTGGTTGAATATGCAGATTCCTGGGCCCACCAAGGAAACAGACTCTGCGAAGGGGGGCCCAGGAATCTGTATTTTAACAAGGGCTCCCGGTGATGTTTATACTCCCTTGTATTTCAGAACCACAGGCATTTGGGGGTGCTGAGAAAACCTGGGGGACGTTAGGTAGTGTCAGATCACAGATGGCCTTAATGTTATGCTATGTTTAGATTTTGTCCTGAGAGCCAAAGGGAGCCATCCAAAGTGTTTGAACAAGGGAGGGACCTGGCTTATTCTTCTGGTGGTGCAGGGAAGGCTGGTTGGAAGGAAATAAGGCAGCAGGCAGGGAGAACCACTGTAGGACAAGGGTGCAACAATTCATGGGAGAAATTAAAGGGCCTGAACTTGGATAGAAAAGTCTAGAGAGGAGGCAGAAAGTCATTGTGCAGTGCATCTGTGGCACTGCAGAAATTGCAAATGGTTCTGCCTTACATGGAGGTCAGGGATGGGGGATGCATAGTCTTGATCTTTCCACACAGGGCCTTTTTCCAAGTTTAGATCCATACATTGAATTTCACCCAACCAGAGAAGGCTTCCTGGAGGCAGTGATGCTACCCCCAGATCTCAGCGAGGGATAAACCCAAAGAGAAAAGAAAAGGTATTTCAGGAGAAATGGTCCAGTGTTCAAAGCCACTCCCTCCCAAGATGCTTCTTGCATCCAACGCATTAGGAACTTCTCCACCGAGTTTTAGAGACCCCTCCTGGGTGTGTGTCTTCCATCAAGACATGGGGAAAGTTGATTAGTGTGGGCGTCAGCAAGGACTGGTGTTTCTAATTAACACGCAGGCAGGGAGAATGCCTCTTCTTCCAGAGTCTGTATTCAGCTGATTGAATATCAGGGCTCCGGCTAAACTATGAATCGTGTGTCAAAAATAAAGCCTGCGTTCTCTTCTTGTTAAAGGAGCAGAGTCCCCATTTCCAGCCCCCTGCCTCCCTGTCAGCTGGCGTGCTGCTTAGAGCCTGGTGTGGGGACTGGGGGCTCCAGGTAGGGATGAGGAAGGAGAGGACTTGGGGGGTCGGGGACAGTGGGCTCGGAGTGGGAAAACACCGGAGGAAGGTGGAGAGGAGCCCCAGGTGGGTTTTTGGGGGCTGCCAGGTTCAGGAGGAGAAGGAAGGGAAACGGGCCATAAAAAGAAAGGCGGCTTGCTGTGGCGGGAGAGGGAGAGGGGGGGCGAGCAAACACAGGTTCATTAATCTGTAGTTCGTCTGCCTTTTCTGTTAGGAGGATGAACTTGATGAGTTAATTAAGTCGCAGTCTGTAAAACCAGTTTATTTGCATAGCAAACTCCTGGGCCAGTGTGCTGTGAGTTGAGTGTGTACGAGCAGACAATTCGGGGGAAATTACAGCCTCATTAATATGCTAATCTGGTTGCAGGCCTGGAACGGAGTTTTGGGTTGGTGGTGCTCGGGGGTGGTGGGTGTTTGGTTGCTTAGCAACCTTTTTCTCCAGGTAACCCTTCTCTGGCTTGCCCTTGATATCCCCCAAAGGATTGCAATGTGGAAGAGGAGGTAAGCGGGGGAAAGCATTCTGTTGTCACAGAACAGTGAGCAAAATAAAAGGCAAACACACACACACATTCACACACACATCCACATTATGCCGGGTGTCTTTGCAAACAGGCTTGGGGAGGGGGCAGGGGAGGCGGTGTGAGCGCAGCAGACAGACACCGATATGCAAATGCCGCGTGTGGTCTGTGGAAATAGACATAGGGGTAACACCCTCCTACGCGCACAGACACACACACACACTCGCGTGTGCACACAAACACAATTGCTGCGTGGGTTTTGTTTAACAAATAAACTCACAGAATGAGACCCTCGGTTTATATAATAATACATGCTCTAGGTAATATCCTCCCACCACACACACACACACACACACATCACACACACACGCACCCACACACCCATATCCTGTGTGCCTCCTTTGCCAATAACACAATACATAGAAATGCATTAAACACAGTGTGTGATATTTGGATTATGCAAATGATAAATAATAATCAATAATCAACAATGAAATGCACACGTGCGCGCGTGCACACACACACACACACACACACGTTCCTGTAGTAGCCAGAAAAGCAAACCAGGGCTACCCAGGGCAACGTGGTGGCCATACAAATATTTTATGCAAAAAAGTAAGAAACAGCGTAAGATGTGTAAAAAGCATATCGTTTATGTAAATTAGAACCAGTGCAATAGTCCCTCAGCAGTTGACGGGGCAGATACCCTGCGGTACTGTCACCGAATGGAGCAGTACTCAGCAATCAACAGGAATGGACCGCTGATTCAGACTCAGCACAGGGGAGCCGCGGAAGCCTCCTGCCAGGTGAAGGCAGCCATGCATAGAAGGCTGCGTCCGGTGGGGTCCCATTCGTATACAGGTCAACAACAGGGAAAACTATCTATAGGGGCAGGAAGGTGGGGTCTGGGGAGGTAGAATTGTCTCCAAGGAGGTATAAGGAAACTTCCTCTGGGATGATGGCAACATTCTATGTCCTGAGGTCAAATTGTTTGCATACAACCATATATCCATACCTTATAAGTGCCTGGGTAAATGGATACATTTATCCAAACTTACCAAATTAGATACTTTAAACAGGGTACATGATCTTACTAAGTGTAAATTAGCTTCAATAAAGTTTATTTAAGACCAGATTTCATTGGGGCACCTGTGTGGCTCAGTTGGTTAAACGTCCGACTCTTGGCTTTGGCTCAGGTCACGGTCTCGGGTCTTGAGAGTGAACTCCGTGTCAGGCTCTGGGCTCAGCATGGAGTCTGCCTGGGATTCTTTCCCCTTCTGCCTGTACCCTCTCTCTTCAAACCAACCAACCAACCAACAAACCAAATCTTTAAAAACTCCCAAACCCGAGATTTTATTGCAAATAATAAAATATAAAACAAAAAGGATATTTAAAATTTTAATTTTTAAAGATTTTATTTTATTTTTAAGATTTACTTATTTATTGGAGAGAGAGAGAGAGTGAGAGAGCACAAGCAGGGTGAGGGTCAGAGGGAGAAGCAGGCTCTCCACGTAGCAGGGAGCCTGATGCGGGCGGGGCTCGATCTCGTGACTCTGGGATCATGACCTGAGCCGAAGCAGATGCTTAACTGACTGAGCCACCCAGGTGCTCCTAAAGATTTTATTTTTAAGTAATCACTAGACCCAGTGTAGAGGCTTGAACTCATAACCCTGAGATCAAAGGTCGCACATTCCGCTGACTGAGCCAGCCAGGTGACCACTACTTAAAAAATTTTCATGACTATATTTGTACATATGCCTCAATGTCTCTCTCTCTGTGTTTGTTTCTATGTATGTATGTATGTATGTATGTATGTATGTGTCTTCTATCCATTGGACATAGAGGAGTAGGTAATACAGTGGGGGAAGAAAAGGAGATTGTGAATGGGTGATTGTGGTAGATTGGATCATTGTTCCCAATTCCCCACTCCCTCCTGGTATAAAGTTAAACTTCTCCACCTTCATTATGTCTTCAGTGTGGTGGGGTGAACTTTGCTCTCCCTTGAGTTTGAATTTGCTTATGTGAATTAACCAACGGAATGTTAAATAATGTGATACAAGCAAAGGCTGTAAATGTGTCCGTGGGGTCTGCCCTTCTTTCTTATACATTCATGATCTGCCGTGACAAATATTTGACCTGGGCAGCTGCCGGGCCCCCGGAGCAGACCCATGCCCTTCAGGAAGCCCGGAGCCCACCTGCCCCTGGTGGGCTCAGCCTGGATCAACCAAACCACAGCCAACCTGCAGACCCAAGTGTGTGAAACAATTGTAAATTTGTTGCTGTGGCCCTCTGGGGTTGTGAGGTTTTTGTTACACAGCGTTATTGCAGCTGTAACTGACAAACACAGGGACAGAGGGAAACATAATAATAAAAAGCAAAAGGGGAGCCTGGCCTGAAGAAACGGTGATAACATACCCTATGGATTGAGAATAATCAACTTGATTTCAACCCTTGAGGTTAAGAACAAACCGACCCACCTGTTCACTGGGCACCTTCCCTGCCGGGCAGAGTAACCGGCCCCAGATTCTGTCTTTCCTTGTCCTGAACTGGGGAGGTCCACCCTTCCTGCTTGCTTCCCAGGGTACCTAATCTTATTGTCTCTAGCGCAAGGGGAGGAATTAACTTGCCTAAGTCTGTCTATCTGTCGGATCCACCCCACGATGCCCTGAGCAACTCCTCAAAATGACATTCCTTTGACCTGCAGGGTCTGATATGCTGTTCTGATGGTGGATGCTGGACGCTATTTACCCTTTCAAGACTTAGATCAAAGAGGCACCCAGGAACCAGTACGGTCACCTCCCCCAGGTGCCACACACTGTGCTCAGAATATCATCTCCCTTTATCCTCCAAAGAACGTTGTGGGCCAGTAGTGTTGCTGTCCCCACTTCACAGATGGGAAATGGAGGCCAGAACATAGACATCATTTGCCCTGGGTCACACCTCTAGCGGGCCGTGGAAATCTACGAATCTGACCCCCAAGTCTAGTCCAAAGTTAAAGAACTTTGCTTCCAGATGCCTTTAGGATTTTCTTTTCTGTTGGGTGTTTCCGCCCTCCCAAGATGGCAGCAGGAGTCAGGGAGTCCTTTTTGTGATGGAAACCTTAATGTGCTTGAACCTGAGAACGTCACCTTGGGGAAGGGCTTTGTCCCTTAAGAAATTATAAATATTTCATTTTCCCCTCTTCCCTCCTGCCTTGTCAGTCGCAAGATGGAGTTATCGACGGGAACCCGGGTGATGGACAGATTGGCGGGGTTCTGTATTGATGAGTTAATAGATTGTTGGCTTTTTTTTTTCATTCTCTGAAAAAAAGAAGTCTTGACAGCTGTTTTCACTGTTGTGTGTGGCGGGGTGGGGGCCACTGCAGAAGGTGATGGAAAGCAAGGCCTGGGTCAGGGTGGTGCCCGTCAGACAGTCATGTCAGCTCGACCTTCAATGGTTCTCCTGAATCTGACCAGCTCCCCAGCTCCGCACGGCTGCCCCTGGTCGGATGCTCCATCGTCTGTGAGCTGCTCCTTGCCACAGTCCCTTCCTGGCCTCCCTATTTATTCTTGCTCCCCAGTTCCTTCCACAGCCAGCAGCAAGAGCTCTCCCAAAGCATGAGCCGGCTCCTGTCATTCCACTGCCCCAAACCTTCAGATCACCCCCATCATAGCTGAATCTTCAAGTCCTAAGGGGGGGGGCGGTTTCCTCCATCCTTACCCCTCCCTGCCTCTGTCCTGTCCTCATTCTGCTCTGACCACAGCTTCCTTGCTGTTTCTCAGACTGTCCAGGCATGGGTCCGTCTTGGGGTGTCTGCACCTGCTGCCCCGTTTGCCCTTCCTGCCGCTGCCCACCTGACTCTCACCTGTCCCTCCTTCATGGGACTTATAACATCTTGACATGATTCATACAGTTATTGATTTGTTCACTGTCTGTTTCTCTCCATAGAATGGAAGCTCCATGAGGGCAGAGCCTTTGAATGACGTATTCACAGCAGTATCTTCATTACCTAGGATGGCATCAATATGTTACAGCCCATGGACAAAGCTTGCAGCCTGTTTTTATAAATAAAGTTTTGTTGGAACACATGCCTATTCTTCTCTGTCCATGGCTGCCTTTGTTCTACAAGTGCAGTGTTCAACAGAGATAGGTAGGGTGTGCAAAGTCAAAAATATTTACTATCTGGCCTTTTGCAGAAAATGTTTGCTGCCCCCGACCTAGAACACTGCCCAACACACAGCAAGTATTCAACATTTATTTGTGGAATGAATGAATGAGTGAATGAATGAATATGAGACCTAAACTTTTTAAGGATCAGATGCTGACCAGAAGGTTAAGTAACTGGGTATTATAGCCATGGGTAATCCTTGCCCTGTGGGAAAACAGAACCCCTGTATGCTCCTTCCTAATGGATGCCCATGTCCTGCAGAACTCCCTGGATTGCAAGTAACAGGAGATCCAACTTGACTGACTTCATCTGGAAAAGGTAATTTGTTTGCTTATAAACTGGAAAGTTGAAGGTAGACTCCTTCAGGCAAAGTTGGATCCAGGGGCTCATCCTCCTAAGTCCAAGGCCAGAGAAAGGGAGAGTCTCTATTTTTCTTGGGAGCACGATCTTGGATAAGTTGATTGCTTTCAGAGTCAGTTTTCTTATCTGTAAACCGGGGCAGGGGGGGGGCGTGGGATAATGGTCCCTCCCTCATAAGGTAGCTGCATGGGGGAAGTGAGTCAATCCCAGTCAGGTAGGCGGAAGGAAAAAATGTCCCTGGGACCTAATCCCTGGAACCTGTAAATACTTTCATTCACGTGGCTGAAGGGGCTGGTTAAGGTGGTTAAGGATCTTGAGATGGAGAAATAATCCTGGATTATCCAGGTGGGCCCAGTGTAAAGAGATACGAGTCCTTATAAGAGGGAAGTTGGAGGATAAGAATCAGAGAGGGGGATGTAAGGATGGAAGCAGAGGTCGGAGAGAGAGAGACAGACAGACAGAGGAAAGAAAGCTCTTGGCTCTCTACAAGGAGGAAGGGTCTATAAGCCAAGGAGAGCAGGTGGCCTTTAGAAGCTAGGAAAGGAAGGAACAGATTCTGCCCTAGAGCCCCCAGAATAAAGGCAGCACAGCCAACACCTTGATTTTACCCCATGAGACCCATGGCATATTCCTGACCTCCAGAATGATAAGCTAATCATTTTTGTGTTGTTTTCCAACACCCCTAGGAAACTCACACACCAGGTAAAGCTCTCTTTTATTGTGCCTGGCACATAGTAAGCCCTTGGTCGATGTGAGCTGCTACTCTTATCAGTCAAATATTACCATTTCCCCCACTTTTGCCATTTGGGCTCTTTGGATCAGCCCAGCTATTTTAGATAAAGCCCCCAGGGTAATTCCCAGTCCCTGAAACTGTGTGAAGTCCCCAGCAGGTGCCAGGATTAGGGTTGGTTTCCAAGAGCCTTATCTAGGACCCACAGCTGACCCAGATCGGCACTGGGTCTGCAAGCTACCTCCTGCCTCCCCAGCCGGTGAGCTCTCTCCGCCCACCAGGCCACCAGGCGTCTCTGTCACTTCCCTGCCCCCCACCAGGCCACCAGGCATCTCTGTCACTTCCCTGCCCTCCCACGCTGTCCCCTCCACCCCGAGAATCCCCTCCCCACTAAGCTATGTTTAAGCCACGCCCCTTCCCACTCCCTGTTTGATCTTCAACCTGGTACTCCCTGAAAGCCCTTGGTGGCAGGGGCCCAACAAATTCTCCAGGTCTTTTGTCACCATCTGTCCCTTTGCTCATTGAGGTCAGCAGCAGGATCCCAGGCTGGCTGAAGGTATAATCTCCGACTCCCCCAAGCAAAAGCTTTCAGGCCTTTCAGGCTTCCACTTCCCAATGGTGGAACATTCTCTCGCAACAGTGAGCAGAGACCATCCTTCCTGTGCTACTGCTGACGGCTGGGGGGCTGCTGGCAGGGGTTGCTGTTTCTATATACGTTTTGTCATTTATTTCACACTCACTCATATGGCATTTCCTTCGTGTTGGGCACTGTGTCAAGTGTTACCCAAGTATTAACATTTCATTTCACAGCAACGTTGTGGGTGGGTGTGATGATCCTCTCCATTTTCAGGTGGGCACAGATAGGTTAGGTAACTTGCCCAAGGTCACACAGCGGGTTCAGGGGCAGAGCTGGCATCTGAACCCAGGCAGGATGTGTGCTTCACTATTACCCTCCAAGTCTCTCATTCTAGAGTAACGGGTTCTTCTCCAGCCTTCTGTCTACCCTGCCTGGTGCTCTCTGGGTTCCCTTAATCCCCCCAGGCAGGGGCCAGCTGCCTAGAACTTGCCCGCTGCTCTCCAACCTCCTCCCTATTACAGTCACTGGCGTTTTGCAACCTGCCACGGGTGGGCTGGTCTTCCCAGTGACCCTGGGGAGCAGAGGTTGTGATCATCATTTCCCTGCTGCAGACAAGGAAGCCAGGGTTCAGAGAGGTGGGGCCACTGCCTGTCCAAGGTCACCCAGCTGGGAAGTGACCGAGTCAGGACTTGAGCGCAGATGTTCTGGCTCGGAAGCGTGGACCTGGGCTCTGGTATCCTCCCCCGTATTCCAGGAGGGTCACTGGGTTTGCTTCTGAGGGCTTCGTGACACAGTACTACAAACCGGGTGGCTTAGAATGATGGAAACTTACTGCCTCCGTTCAGGAGGTCAGCGGTGCCAAACTAAGGTGCCAGGAGGGTCCTACTCCGTCTGCGACTGGCAGAGGAGAACCCTTCCAAGGCTTCCCCAGCGTCTGGTGGCTGCCTCGCCGGACCGAAAGTGCTGTGAGGGCAGGGGTCGCCCCTCCCCAGCGCCTGGCACCAGGCCTGACATTTAGCAGGCACTCATCAACGCTCGAATGAATGAAAGAACACAGGAATGAAGGGCCACATCCCCCATCAGCCAGCCCACCAGCCTTCCCAGGACCAGGAGATGCACTGATTTATCAGGAGTCTTGAACCTGCAGCAGAGCCCTTCAGCATGGTAGGACCTCTGCCCAGCTGCAATGGTGAAATTATTAAACCTTATTCCGAATTGGATTTTAATCTCTTTAAACCCTTTCACTAGAGTGTCAGAAGAAGCAAGAACCCCCTCCCTCCCTTCTTTCTTTTCTTCTCCCAGATACAGAGTCTTTCTGATCTTTCCAACCAAGTTACGGGGTGGGGACTGATGGCCAAGAGAATTGGTTAGTTCCCAGCTGTCTACCCTGCCCATCTAGTCACAGACAGGAGCCTGGGGCAGGGCTGGGGGCTCTCAGCTCTCATCTTGGACTTTCCATAGGACCCTCCAGTTTCCTCTCTGCACAACAGCCAGGCATGGTTCCTGCCCACAGAAGCCAAAGGTTGGCAGAGGGGGAAACTGAGGCAATGAGTAATTCTGTGTCTTTGCAAAGGGTCCTGAACACTTGGAGAAAGTCAGGACAAGCAACACCAGCTCCCTCTTCTGGATCTCTTTTGCCCAAGTTCCTTTTCCCAAAGCCCTCACCTCAGAAATTGGAGAGATGTCTTCCCTTGCTCCCCCTGCTGAGCGAGGATGGACTGGGGTGGGGGAGGGGGTCTGCCGGGCTGGGGGTAACAGCAGAATGGACTCTACAACAGTGGGGTCGCTGCCGCAGGGGAGGAGGCAAGACCTCGGTCATGAACTCAGGAGGTCCGATCTCAGCTCTCCCTCTGACTGGCTTTCCTCTCACTGGGACTCAGTTTCCCTGTCTGCAAATAGGGAGGCTGAATAGACACCCTGGGAGGTAGAAGTGGGGGAGTTACATGCCAGCACCTCCCTCCTGTCTCCCCAGGAGGCTCTGCCTCTAAGAGCTGGACTACCGTTTATTTCCTGAGGTGCTAGGGGCCCAGGAACCCCAGGGATAGCCCCAACCCCACCTGGAGCCTTGGGATGGGGCCTTCCCAAACCAGAGGGGAGGAACATTCCTCCTTCACCAGGACCACCTTGATTTGTATCCTAAAGCCCAGCCCTCCCTGGATGGAGCTGGGCAGGGGTGAAGGGGTTAATAGACCCAACTGGCCCCCTTTCCCCAGAGGCCCTCCCACCTCCAGGTGGGGCTGCCCTGGCAAGCGGAATGAGTTAGGAGGGCTCCATCTGGTCTCCAGTGGGCCTTGCCTGCAGGACCTAGAGTGACTGACAGATCACAGCAGGCCTGGCTGAGGGACACAGCATGGACAGAGGCGGGCTGGGGGTGGGGACTGGGGGTGGGGAGGGGGGTTCTCCAGCAAGCCCAGACTGGATTCCAGCAGGAGCAGAGGACTCCCGAAGAAGACCTTTAGAATTGAGTCTCGGAGCACACTTCTTGAGGGCTTTGGCTCATTCATTTAAAAAACACACAGGGTGCCCCTACTGTGTGCCAGGTGCTTTGGGAGACACTGGGAGCACATCAGGGACAGCAGAGATGAAAATGCTGACCTTTTAGTGGTCGCTGAGGATTGGTTTTCCTCATGGCCATGTCATATTCCATTGCATGAAGAAGCCCTATTTGATTTATTTGATATTTGATTTGATACCGTTGATGGGTATTTGTGCAGTTTCCAGGGTTGGGGTCCATCCTGGACCATGTTGTCCCTCTGAACCTCACCCCCATCTTTCCCAAACCCAGAGACGGGCCAACCTGCCAAATGACAGTAATCCACTGGACACAATGGAGGAGTGGCACCCTCCAGCCTGGGCCATGTTCTCCCTTAGTCCAAGTCTCCTTCCCCTGCACCGTCCCCCCAATCCGTGGGCTCCCCATTCTCCAGCACCTGCACGGCCTCTGAGTTTGCAAGGCGCCTGGGATCCCTGGCTGGGCAGCCAGCTAGGGTGGGAGCCTTCCAGCCGAATGTCACCCCACACCCCGGGCGTGCCCCAAAGTGCCAGCTTGGAGCCCAGCCTGCTGATGCCAGGTGCTGGGCAGCGGTGTTGGACCATTTCTCCCAGGGGGGTGGGGGGGTGGGGGGCGGGAGGAGGAGGAGAAGAGTGGCTGAAACAACAGAAAAGTTGGGGTGGGGGTGGGGGTGGGAAGCAGAGCTCCATAATTATAGAGGAAGAGGCAGTGATAAAATGATAATGGGCGCGTTTTGACCCGGGCTAACCAGTTCTGGAGCCGTGAAGTAACTCGGAGGCTCGTGATGAAGGGCAAGGGGCCGCCGCCTGGGCTGCAGCTGAAATGGCGCTTTCACAAACAAGACATAAATTGGATGCAAACATCTAATTAACCTTCTCCCTCGGTTCCCTCTGCAGAGGGGGAAGCAGCCCTCCCAGGGCTCCCAGCCTTCCCTCAGGGGATGGATTTGGGGGAAGGGAGAGGAGGGGAGGCGGTAGGAGGGAGAGAGAAAGCCAGGCTTTTTTTTTTTTTTTTTTTTTTTTTGCCAGTTCCCCTCTGGGCAGGGGCTGAGCTGAACCTCCAGCCAGTTTCATTTTCTCAAGGGGGGCCTCAGGCTGGATCTGAGATCTGCATTCCTGTTTAATAGGCCCCAGCATGCTGGGCCAGCCCACAGTATATGCTGGGGTTAGGTATGTGGCCTTACAATCAGGAAAAAGGGACAATTGGGTTTCTGGGTTTCTCCTTTGGTTGGGGATTCTGTGCTGCAAAGCCTGCTCCCTGCGGGAGTTCCTTTGACCTTGGAGTCTCCAGGACACAGAGCGGGGGTGGGGGGGGGGTCACGGGACGCAGCAGGTGTGAATGTGTGCATGTGGAGCTACCCCAAACCTGGGCAAGTCCATCCCGGGCAGCCGTGTGCCCCTGGGTGCCTCGGTGCCGCTCCCTGAACTTCATTCATTCACTCAACAGATACTCATGATGTCCCCACTGTGTGGCAGGCGTTGCTCTAGGTGCTGGGACCATAGTAAGTGATGAAACAGGTAAAAAACCAAACACTTCCGTCTTCCCGGGGCTGGGAAGGCTGTGTGGGCGGTGGTCAGGAGGACAGCCAAGGAGGGGCAAACGGGCATCTCTCCATCCTTTGAGAAGACGGTAATATCAGGCTACTCCTCAGCTTTGATCAATGGTTTTAGCATTGTTTGATGACTCTTGCCTTCATCCATTATGATGATATCGCCCCAATGCAGATTTTCTAACTGCAGTCCTCCTTCTACACTTATTTGTTGGCTTTCCACTGTAAACAAGAGAATTCCTTATGTATTCATGTATTTATTTGTATTTATTTATTTATTTATTTATCTATCCATTCGCTTATTTATTCATTGGTAGTATTTACTGTGTCAGCATGGGCTTAAGACGCTTATTCCCTTTCCAATAATCCTTTACTATCACTAAGTATTTTGATGTTCAACTTGTCCTATAGCTTTGGCCAATGGAAGCCTTTCAAGTGGACTCCCATACCCTTTTGGATGGGACCCCTCCTGTCCCTTCCTTTGGACAGGACCTTACTGTCTTACATGGGCAGGTATCCTAGACTGACTTCACCCTATCCCTGCCCCAGACCTAGACTGTCCCTTCTTCAGACCTAGAACCAGCCATTTTCTTTTCTTTTCTTTTTTAAGATTTTATTTATTTATTTGACAGACAGAGATTACAAGGAGGCAGAGAGGCAGGAGGGGGGTGGGGGGGGAAGCAGGCTCCCCACTGAGCAGAGAGCCGGATGTGGGACTCCATCCCAGGACCCTGGGGATGGTGACCTGAGCTGAAGGCAGAGGCTTTAACCCACTGAGCCATTCAGGGGCCCCTAGAATCAGCCATTCCTGTAAGGAGTCCTATCTAGTTCCTTTTAGTGGTGAAAGGGATGTAGAAGCCACAGTCTGGGTTCTAGGTGTGCTCACCGCTCCTGGGGTGTCACTTCAGGTAGGCATTTTCAGAGTACCTACAGGATGCCTCAGTTTCTCCACCTGTTAATGAGAGACGATAATCCCTGCCTCCTAGATTGTGTGAAGATTGAATGAGCCAGTATCTGAAATAGGCTTAGAAACATGCCTAGCCCATAGACAACGTGAGACAAATACTCGTTAGATAAATAAGAAGTACTTATGGGGTGTTAGATAGAGAAGTGTGCCCGAGATAAAGAAACTGTGGCAGGTGTTCCAATTGATATAGGATGATCAAGAAAGGCCCTGACCTTGGAGGATGACATTTGAATAGAGACCTGAGGAGGTGAAAGGGAAGAAGTCAGGAGGAACAGCCGGTGTAAAGGCCCTGGGCGCACCTGGCTGGAAAGTACAGCCTAGTTCCCTAGACTCCAGGGAAACCAAATTTCTAAGTAGAGGCACCATTTTTTTTTTTTTTTTTAAGGGAGGGGGTAAGGGGGGAGCTCTGAAACCTAAAATCTGGCTCGGGAACCTCCAGGGACATAGTTTTCACGGATCAAACGTCTACTTCCTGCCAGGGGCCCGGCCAAGCATTTCCGGTGGATGATCTCATTTAGTCCCCACAGCGCCCTCAGGAGGCAGGCACCCTCATTACCCCATTTTACAGATGAGGCTTAGGCGGAATGAGTCACTTGGCCGAGTGCAGCCAGGAAGTGGGAAGCCCGCAGAATCGAAAAACCCACCTATCAGACTCCAAAGACTTTGCCAGAAGTGGCAAAGAGGCTGGAGCTGCTTTCCCGCCTCTGCTCTGACCCTTCCTCACTGTCAGATCGTTGGTGAGGCGGGCCTCAGTTTCCCCATTTGCCAAGACAACAGCGCCTTGTTCCCCGGGTGGTGCTGGGCGGACTCCAACCTCCCTGGAAGGCGAGGTGTGCAGGGCGGGGGCGTCCCCCTCTGAGAGGCAGCCCGGGCTTCTCCGCATGGCTTCCCTGCGGCTGCCCCTCCCCCACGGCCCTTCCGACGACGGGCGCCCCCCTTCCTCTTTTTCACCCCATCTTCCCCAGGGGCAGCCAGCCAGCAAAAAGAGTCCCTCAGCAGCAATGATGAAGATGGATGTGTGATTGATTCAGCCCCCCTTTCCTCTGCCCTTCTGGTAGAAAATTAAAAGACCATTTGTTAAGGGGCGAAAGTCCTCAGGTGCATCCTGAGGCCGGACAATTTGTCTCTGTGAAAAGGACGCTATTATGAGAGGCTGGATGCAGGCGGAGGGCGGGCCGGAGGGGCGGCTGGGGAGGGGGAGGCCCTGAGGAGGGAGGGGGCTCGGGCCGGGTTGGGGGAGGCCCAGACAATGGGGGAAAAAATAATAAATACATCGGAGCGTGCCAGCCGCGGGGCTCCGGGCTGCAGAGGCGTGGGGGGCGGGGGCGGCCGGGGCTGGGTGAGCTCATGTGCTCGGGCCTCCGAAGCCAATTCCTTTTTCATGACCCTTGTCCGGGACCAGAAGGGTGTCACCCGGGAGCTCTGCCGCCCTCCATTAAGGAGGGTTTGTAAATGACCCTCTTTAAGGAGCGAGTTTCTCTTTATAGACCTGGTGCAGAGAGGGGAAGGCGGAGGGGGGCCTTGAGTGAGCCCCCCTCCGCCCTCTTGGGGGTCATTAAGTGATTAGAAAGAAGGGGCCGGTTCTCCAGCCGCCATTCAGATGAGGGGATGCATTTATCAAGGGGCGCTATTATTTATTGTTTTTTAAAAGGTTGCATTAGGCTCCCCCTGCTGTCTCCCGGCTCCCTTTGTGTAGTTGACTTCCTTCTGGGGCTGCTTCCTCAAGGATCCCAGGGGCAAGGTGCCCCCTTCCTCTAGCACACACCCTGAGCCTGCTCCCCAACTTCTCCAGGCCTGCGGTGCCCCTCTCCCACGGCTCGCTGCCCTCCCAGAGGCTCCTGGCTGTCCCCTCAGCCCAGCAGCGGCAGGAAGGCAGCCGTCCCCATGAGGACCCCGCTGTCCCCACCTGGCCCCAGCCCCCACCCTTATTACAAGACCTGTGCCAACTTCTTCATCTTCTGCTCTAGCCTTTGGGTTTCTTGAGGGCGGTGGCTGTGGCTTGTTCATGGCTCTGTCCCCTGCGCCTGGTAGGGTGCCTGGCCCGAGGGCACTGCGTTTGTGAGCACCCCTTGGGAGATCTCATTTCCTTCTTCTGGGAATCTGAAAACATTTGCCCCATTGGACAGATGGGGAGACAGGCTCAGAGATGCCGCAGTTGCATAGATGTCTGGGGGGTGGGGGGCCGGGGCAGAGCTAGGATCTGAAGCTGGTTCTTAACACTCATGAGGAAGAAAGAGACATCTGGAGAAAGGAAGGTCTGTCCAGCCCTCTGATTCTAGAAAGCTCTCTGTTTTGGTAGAAAAATAATCTGAACCCAGCCCCGATCTAGGGGAACTAACTTTTCCATATTCTCATCCAAGGGGGGAGACAAAGTGACCTTTAAGGCATACTGTCTTGAAAATATCCTTCCTGTGCTTAAAACTCACCTCCCTGTGTGGCTTGCGGGCTAGGCTGTGGGTTCTGCAGATTTTTACCTCCTGTTAGTCTCCCTTCTCTCGTCCCTCCGGGCTGCAAGCTCTTTCCAGCTCCAGGCTGGGGCTCAGGCTGATCTCCTTGCCTGGCCAACTCCCCTCTCTCCCTCTGGGCAGCCCACTTTCTCCAACTTGGCCTGCGTGTTAGAATCCCATAGTCAGCTTCCTGAAGCTCACTGACCCTCGAACCCCGCTCAGACCAACGGAAGCAGGTTCTCTTGGAGCGGCACTGGGGCACAGGTATTCTCAGGTGAGTTGGAAGCCGTGGGAGGGTTGAGAAGCTCTGAGCCAGCCAGTTCCGACTCCTGTTTCCCATGGGGCAGCCGGGCAGGGTCAGGTGGCAGCACAGTGTCTCCTGGCCTGTTCAGCCCCCTTGCTTCGGGCTCAATCCCCCTGCCTCCGACATTGGCCTGTTTCGTGCCTGGAGCATGTATAATAGGTGCCCATCAAGGTATTGTGGGATGAAGGAGTAAACCTTGAGAGGACGCCTGGCTGGGAAGGAAGCAGGCCTTGGAACAAAATCTAAAAGGTTTTTTTATGGGTTTCGCTGATGTGCCGTTTCCCTGCCCAGGGGAGGCCGTTGGGGGGGGGGGGCAATGAGATAGAAGCCCTGTGCTCTCCTACTCACCCCCCTTCCCTCCATGCACCCCTCTGCTCTGTGCCTCTCCCCTGCCTCCCCATCTCTCTGGCCTGTCCCTGTTGTCAGTGACATCTTCGGCGTTTGCCCCAGCGCCTTCCCTCCCCAGAGTGTCCCCTCCTGCTCTCTCTCCGCTGGGGCACAGGGTTGGGGGCCACCCCCCAGGGCCCAGGAAAGAACCTTCCCTGTAGCAGGTGCTCACTGCCTTTGGACTGAATAAGTAGGACTTGGATCCGAATCTTGGGGGAAGACAGTGTGGGACACATGCAGTTTGAAAAAGCATATAAAGTATCACAGTGTAATTCGAATTTGGAAAGCGAAGGAGAAAAACTGCGGCAGCACAGGGGACAAACTCAATTCAGCAACACGGGGGTCCGGCCGTTCTTCCATGTTCCATGCAGTGATCACAGGCAAGTCATGTCCTCTCTGTGCCTCAGTTTCTCGTCATAAAACTGCGGGATCCAAGGGCGCCTGGGTGGCTCAGTGGGTTAAAGCCTCTGCCTTTGACTCAGGTCATGATCTCAGGGTCCTGAGATTGAGCCCCGCATCGGGCTCTCTGCTCAGCGGGGAGCCTGCTTCCCCTTCTCTCTCTGCCTGCTGCTCTGCCCACTTGTGATCTCTGTCTGTCAAATAAATAAATAAAATCTTAAAAAAACAAACAAACTGCAGGATCTGTCTGAAAGTGTTATTATTATTATATAAAATTACAGGTGGTATACGACTATTTAATAATAGTATGTGTATCTTATATTGTACATTACAGTGATTGATTATCATTGTTAGGTGGATTAATATTTATAAAGCTCTTGGAATAGTGCCGTGCACCTATGAGCATTCAGTACATATTATCTCTATCGTTCTTGTTATTTGTAATATATCCTAAGACTCGGTGTCATCTTCTGAGCTCGTGGGAGCGACTTCTGTCACTTAGGGCTCAGTAGTCCTCACATTCAAGGCGGGGGGCACCCTAAGGTGGGAGGAGATGGGAACTAGATTCTAATTTCTCTCTGGGGAGGGTTTTAGACCTTTATCAAAAGGTCTGTGGAGGCAAAAGGGTTTCATCACAGTATCTTGTGGAGGACTGGGGCTCCATCCCACTCCTGGCGGCTCCTCTGACCTCTTGGCCAGCTCTGGGAGTGGAGGCTGCCTGGGGGCCTGGTGAAGTGGCCACGTGTCCTCAGAGAAAATGGGAGAAGTCAGGAGGAAGGAAGGAGATTTGCGCCAAGCTGAACCTGTTGAGTACAAAGCACTGTTCTTTTTTCTGAGATTATGTCCTTCCTCCTTCTTCCTTTTCTTTTCTGGTGCTAAAATGTCCTTTCTGTTATAAAATTATTATAAAATCCAATAGGTTTTTTTAATTATTAATTTTTCTTTTTGATCATTTGCAATCTTGGGGAGAGGAAGGCTTGACAACCTTATATAATGGTCCCCCATTTTGGGGGTCAGGGAGGGAGAGACCGTACTTGTCGGTAAAATCCAAGCACATCAATAAGAGCACGATTCATTTGTTCAGCCTCGTGCGTATGGCCACACAGCGGTCAGAGTGATCTTTCACACCCAGGAACTTGGTCACATTGCTATCCTGCATGAAGCTCTTCTATCCCTTTTTAAACTAAAAGCCAATTTGTGACCCTGACCTCAGAGACCCTACAAAATCTTGGCCCCGTCTAGCCCTCATCTTCCCATGGCTGCTCTGGCCTCTGTTGTTCTTCAGACCCACCAAGTGCATCCCATCCCAGGGCCTTTGCACTGGCTGTCCCTTCTGCCTGGGATGCCCTTCCCGCACCAAGCTGCAGGTCTTCTCTCTTTACCTTATTCAGGTCTTGGCTTAAACTTTTCAGAAAGGCTTCTGTTGACACCCCCCCCCCACCCATGGAGAATAGCCCCTGCCCCATCTCCCTGATGGCCTTTGATTACATCATCCTGTTTCCCCCAGCACTTGAAGTCACCTGAAATTTTCTAATGTGTCCGTTTACTCACTTAGTGTCTGTCTTCTGTGTCAGTTGCCTGTCTTGTTCGCCAAGTTGGTTGGGACTTCTGAGCCCCTAAAACTTGCAGCACTGGGAGAGCTATACGTTATGCACTCAGGGCATTGTCTATGGGTAGATTCCAGCCAGGAGACATGAGTGGGAAGTCCCAAGGCTGGCTTGACCTTGGACATGTCCCTCCTCTAAAATGATTCCAGACTGGAAGCAGAAAGGAGCAGGGTGGCATGTCCAAATGCACCCCTACCCCGTGCATTGTCAGGCACAGGTGGTCCCCTCTTCACTGCCCGCCCGTGGATGGGCTCCAGGGGTTATCACATGTGGCTGGCTGGAGCAGGAAATTGGAATGGGTGGCTGGTCTTTTTTTTTTTTTTTTTTTAAAGATTTTATTTATTTATTTGACTGAGAGAGAGAGAGAAATCACAAGTAGGCAGAGAGGAAGGCAGAGAGAGAGGGGGAAGCAGGCTCCTTGCTGAGCAGAGAGCCCGTTGTGAGGCTCCATCCCAGGACCCTGAGATCATGACCTGAGTCGAAGGCAGAGGCTTAACCCACTGAGCCACCCAGGCGCCCCTGAGTGGCTGGTCTTAAGCTCCTTTGCTCTCAGATCCATTCTCTGCCCTTGCCCAGACATTGGAGATCGGTACCTGCGAGCTGCATTTCTAGCCTTCCAGCCAGTTGACTTTAACCACTAGGAGACACCACCAGGGCACTAGAGGGTGGGAGGAAGGGAGACGCTAGGTGTTCCCCCTGCTCTCTCTTCTATGGGTGGCTTCTGTGGTTAATAGTCCTCTCCCCTCTGTGGCTCCAGCTCCTTCTGAAGGGCCCCTGGCTGTGGTTCTGGTTTCTCCTGAGGACCTCCAGTGCTTGGCTCCAGTGATGCCACCTTCTTCTGTCTCTCCTGATCAGGGTGGAGGCAGCTTCCAGCTCTTACTAATCTCCGGGGTCTCGTCACCGTCCCCCGTGGGACATCAGCTTTCTCAGCACCTTGCATCCTTCCTACCTGTGTGAACTCTTCACGTGCTCTCGCTGGACCCTAACAGAAGTGCAGGGCTGCTGTGGACACGGGGGGAGGGGCACCTCCCACCCCGGGTGGGAACCTGGAGCGGCTCCACAGCGGAGCTTCTCTCCAAGTGAAGGCTGCCTACCTGTGCCGTCGCGAGGTTTCCTGTTTGGAGCTTTCCCCTGAGGCCAGCCCTGTGCAGCATGGGAGTTCAGCAACTTCACTAGCCTCCTGCCACCAGATATGCCAGTGTCCCCCGACACTTTAGCTGTGACAACCCAAAATATCCTCAGACATTGCCAAATGCCCCCCCTTCGGGCCAAACTGCCCCCCCCACCCGCCGCAGAGAACCCCTTCCTGACATCTACATGGAAGATCCAAGCAAGTGGCTCCCAATCCTGGCTACACCCAAGAACTACCCCACAAAAGGGCAACTTCCAACTTAACCAGTAGCTAAGCCCTGCCCTTGACCAACTGAATCAGGATCTCTGAGGAGGAGCCCTGGGCCCTGGAGGGGGTTTAAAATTCCCCCAGTGATTCTGACGCCCCAGCAAGGTTGAGAGGCGCTGGGCTGGCCTGTGAAAGGTCACGTCGGCCTGGATTGTTTCCTGGTTCACAGAGCAGGAAACGGAAGCTCAGATAGCCTGAACGTTGCTTGCAGTTAAAGTCTCCCACTGAGCTACAGGAGCTGTACCAACCAGGTACGGCCGAAATGCTTTTGTTCAACCAAATCTAAAGGGAAAAAAAATGCATGCTCTGTGCACAGACACATGCATAAACTCACATCAGACAAACAGCAACCATTACGTCGCAGGCGGCGCCAGCCCTTTCTTAATACAGATGACAGGGACCCCAAGGGGGGCTTTCTCTTCCCCAGCAATGTCTCCATTTCCTCCAACCCATTTCATGCTCTGGAATAGCATCTGTGTCCTGCTTTCTCTCCTGGGACTACCGCGGAGTGCCAGTGGTCTGGAGGTATTGCCAGCCCGCACAGCTGCGACGTGGATGGCACGGGGGTCGTCGTGATCCCGCACCTCCTTGGGTCCTGTCATCAGGCAGCCGGCCAGACTGACATCTCCAAGCGGGGACTCCCGCTCAGCCCTTCCTCCTGGGGGGCTTAAATCCAGGCTTCTTGGTGGGTCTGGAAGTTTCTTGGCTTTGAGTTAATTGTGACTGTTTCTTGGCCATGGGTGTGTGTATTTTCTTAAGGCACAGAAGTTCTGTCCCATGAGCCTAAAACCAGCTAATAAGGTTATTTTGTTTCTTTGAATGGTTCCTCATCACCTACTTCTTCTGAAAGTCTTCTGGCTGGTTTAGGTCAAGAGCCAGCAAACAGGCACAGGCATCTGGGCTGGCCACCTGTTCTTGTAAATAAAGCTTTATTGGCACACAGCCATGCCCATTTGGTTACATACTGCCTACGACTGCTCCGTTTCAGGTCCAAGAGCAGAGCTGAGGAGCTGTGGTGGAGACCGTCTCACCTGCATAGCCAAAAACATTTATGATCTGCTCCTTTGTGGAAAAGTTTTACAGACTGCTGTTTTAAGATGGTGACTCGGGACGCAAGCTGGTTTTTCCTTGGGAATCCTAGGTGCTGATCCCAGCCCCATCGAGTCACTGGGAAGCCTTGGGCAAGGCATGCTTATTTTCTGAGCCTCAGTCTACCTATTTGGGAATGAAGAGTATCTGTTCTTGTTGATTCCATCTCCAAATTGTGTTCCAAATCAAATATTTCTCTCCATCCCACTGCTGTTGCCTGAGTCTCAGTGATTGTCTTCTCTCACCAGTAGAAAGGCAGCAGCCTTCTCACTGGCCTCCCTGCTCCCACCTCTAGTTCCCACGGTGCTCCCCATCACACCTCCCCATACACTGCCAGAGAGATTTCTGTAAATTATCAACCAGATCACACCACTCCCAGCTCAAACCCTCCACATCCTATCTGCTTCCCATTCCTTCCAAGGACCTGCCAGGTTGACTTCCTGTTGCCTCTCTGCCCTTAACTCCTACCACGCCCACACCCCTTTGCTCACTTTGTGCCAGTTGACACTCAAACCTGCAAGCTCATTCCCACCCCAGGACCTTTGCACTTGTTGTTCCCTCTGTTTGGATGGCTCATCTCCCACCCACATGTACCCTCAATCCACTCAGGTCTCTGTTCAAATGTTGCCTGCTTCCTTAGAGATACTTTTCCCAATCACCTTCTAAAATGTTATTTATTTATTTGTTTGTTTATTGCCTGTCTCCCCCCAACTAGATTATAAACTCCATGAGGGCAGAGGCGGTGTCTGTCTAGAAAGATATCACCAAATCTTCAGAATGGAGAACAGGTGTGCTCAAGAAACGAACTTGTAGGAATGAATGAAGGAATATTTATCTTTCAAGCATTGCCAGGAGGATGTAGATAACACACGTAAAATGTTTAGCAGCCTAACATAGTAGGTATGCAGTGGAAGATAACTCTTATTAGTAACAATGCCAGAGAGACAGAGAGCTTGTCCGGCGCCTCTGCTGCCTCTCCTTGGGTGGCCCTTCCCTTCCTCCCCTCCATAGCAAGTAGGCCTGGAGGATTTTCAGGTTCTCTGCCTTCCCTTCTCCCTGGATCTCTGCCTCCCAGAGGTACGGCCAGAGGGGTTCCCGTCCACGCTTCTCTCCATCTCGCCTCCTCCTCTCCCTGTCAGGTGTTTTGCTCATCTTGGGTTCTAATTGAGATGGCAAATTCCAGGGACAGGGCTTACAGCCAACTCTGCCAGGAGCAGGAGGAAGAAAACAAAACCCCAGCACCGTGGCGAGCAAACCCCTCTCTATCCACCAGGAAAGGAGCCTCCTGCCTGGCCCAGTTGGTCCATCCCATGGAGGCGGGAGCCCAGTTTGGCTGAAGGCGCAAGTCCCAGCCTCCTCTCAGCTCCCAGCCAAAAAGCACCTGACGTCCCCCTGCCACCCCCACAGCGGCTGCGCCAAGCGAAGGGGGCAGTTTCCTGCTAAATGGAGACCAGGTGGTTCCTAAGGCAATTAGAAGCCCCTGAGCTGGCAACGGGTGTTGATATGTGGGAGTGCCTGCTTCCAGGTTCTCTCTTCCCTGGCTTTATTTGTTTGCTTTGGATTAGAAAGGCTTGTGCAAAACCGAGCTCTCATTTCTGTCCTGTTTCCACTCCCCCCAGGCTGGGAAAGAGCTGATATTTGTAGACACCATCCCTCATGAACCTGAGAGGAACCCCACACCCAAGCTACTCATCCATAAAATGGGAACCTGATTCCTGACTTTTGCAATCGTCATGAACACGTTTCATAAAGGTGACTTAGGCGCTTGTATTTGAGTTACTTATGCAACAAACATCTGGGGGTGGGATATCCTGGGGGGAGGGAGCAGCAGACGCAGAGATGAACCTGCTTCTGATGTAGGAAGGCTCATGGTGTGTTTGAAGTTTGGGGGTTGCACCCAAACCCATGGATTTTACAGGGAGAGATTGCAAATGTGCATTTGGGAAGAAACGAAGGGCTACGGAGGGTAGAATTTTTCTGGGAGTTGCAATGGCTGTCTAATAAAATGCTTTCTGATTAATCTAGCTAGAGTGAGTTTCTGCAGCTTCTGACTAAACCCCTGATAGGTCCAGGCCCATCTGTTACTTATGCTGTTCTTTAATTATTTAAGTCATTCATCCATCCATTTATCTGTCCATCCATCCATCCATCCAAACAATTTGTTTCAGTCATTCATTTATTTATTCCTTCAGTAAGTACGCTGCTATTTGCATGCCAGACTCTGTGGTAGGTATAGAAGGAAAGTCAGAGATAAGTTAAACAAGGCACATAGTAGGTGCTTCATAAAGGTTCATGGATTTCATATGAGACTTCCAAAGTCCCTATGGAACATTATCGACCCCATGTGCATTTCCTGAGGCGATCCAGTGGCAAACAGCATGATTCCCTCCAAGGTATCTGCACGGAGGAGTGGGGAGAGGATAGACGTGGGAAAGAGAACATACAGATCAGGGCTAGTTTCTGCTCTCTTTATCCTGCTGTCTCATTGCTTCCCTTCTCTCCCATAGATCCAGGGGCACTGATGAGCTACCGACCTTCACTTCTTCCGTGTTATCTGTTGGAGCTCTAACCGGTCCGTGATCCAAATAGCACTCTCTTCTTCCCAACCAGGAGCTGGTTAATGGCAACATGCAGGACTCATGATCTTGGTGGCCGATGGGTGGAAAAAGACAGCAGGGAAGCTTTGCCTCCGTGGCTTTTGTTCAATCCTTTGGGAAGCCAAGATGGAAGGAAGTAGGGTACTGCCCAAGCCTATTAGTGCTTGGTTGAATGTCAACCATCATTCTGTTGGGGAAAACTATTGTTGCTTCTCTACCTCAACAGAGGACAGGGCTTGCTCACCCCAAGACCCAGAGGTACCAAGCAACCAAAAGTCAGGGCTGGGATGTCTCCCAAGGGACATAGCCCAATGGGTGGGGTAGGATGTGAGCCCTGTGGCTGCAGAAGAGGGTTTTCATGACTGCGTGTGCAGGACCCAACCTGACCCTGAATCTCAGGTTATTCCTTTCTGTATCTTCTTCCAATCCTTTCAATTCTGCCCACGTCAAACTCTCAGCTACGTTTGACCGGGTCTTTAACACCACTCCAGTAGCAGCCCGTGTTAGCCAGTCTCCCCTTTTCCCAAGAGAGACCAGACCCAGGCACCAATCCTTCAGCACACAGCAAGGACTGGCTAGAATCTAGTAACAGTGTCTTCTTTTGGTGCTATTTTCCCGGTTAACTTCTCATTATGACATGTAAGTGATTTCCCATTTAAGCTCAGCATGCGAAGTTTTCTTCCCAAATAAATTTAAGTAAAAACAGAATCAATGGAAATGAACGTATTAAAATAATTGTGTTGGGCTTGCCACTCAAGAATCACACTTGTGGCATGGCGACATTTGAAAATGACTCAAGTACGGAAGGTAAAAGCTCAGAAATGTAAGGAGGGAAAGCTAAGATGCCGACAAGAGCCACGCCGTGTGGGGCACACTTCGAAGGTTTTAGAGACCTGAAACAGAGGACTTCCCAACACCCCTACGAGGGGAGTAGAATTATAGCCCCATTGACCAGATGAGGAAACGGAACCTCAGAGTGGCAAAGAAACTTGCTCCGACTTTCACAGCTAGCAAACGGCAGAGACAGGACCTGAACCCAGATATGTGGGCTCTTAGGGGCTGTGTATGCAACCACTGGGCTATACTTCCAGAAAAGGAAAGAATGATACTGGGGGATAATATGCGTTCTATATACTCTCGGCCCCGTTTCCTCTTTTTGGTTTCATCCAGAACCTTAGCCATTCAGAGCAAAAAATATCTCATGATGCTGTTAAAGCCCCAGCCTGACTGTGTCCATCAAGATCCCGTCTCATACCCCAGTGGGATTTTGGTGTCCGTCGGTCCACACTAAGGCACCTTTATTCCGCCCTGGCTGTTCCCATTTGCTGGCCCCTGGACTCACGCCCAGACCCCCAAACCCTGCACACCCTGCTCCCCAGACAGCTCGCTCTCTGCCCTGGCCCCCCAGGAGCGGGGTGCGTGGGATAGTGGGCCAGGTTTGGGCTGCCCTGCGGCCCTCCGGCACTTCAGACCTTCCTCTTTGTCTCTCTACCCTTGGGACAAATGTCTCATTCCCCAGGGTGTCAAGGGGAAAATTAATCACCCGGGGGAGATCAGTCAGCCTGCTGACTTGGCAGGGGAAGACAAAGAGAAATAGGGTGTCTCGCGGATTGGTTGGGTCCCCCATTAAGAGGTGGAAAAATGCTTGCTTTGCGATTACAAATGGGCAACATTCGGGCCGGCGATTCCTGTGCCCGTCACCTCAGGAAATTGCTGCTAATGCGGTTCTGGAGAAGGAGGCTGTCTCCTCTCCTGGTAGCTCCGGCGCTGTCCTCCTGCAGGTCAAATCCGGGCCCTGCACCTGCCTTTAGGATCGGTGCCGGGTTTCTTCCCAGCAGGACATCCTCCCTCTTGGCCTGTCCCTGTCCCTCCAGAAATAAGGCTTCAGTCAACTCTGGCATCACAAGGTGGCTGTCTATAAAATCGATTCTTGGACCGCTGCAAGGGAGTTGTCACCCGTAGGGGTTAAGAGCAGGGACCCAGATTGGGTTAAGAGGAGCCCGAGCAAGTTGCTTGATTCGTCTGCGTCTCAGTGTTGATGGGGCGAATGGAAGTCCCTACTTGTGCCGGTCTGGGCTTCTTGCCTCTGATACTCTCCTTATCCTCTCCCGGCTCCGTTGGAGCCCAAGCTTCTCTGTGCCAGCTGGAGTCAGGAGGAAGGGAAAAGCCAGGGTGCTTCCTCCTTTCTCTCCCCAACTTGGGGAGCTTCTGGGGAAGCAGCTCCTGTCCTCCTGGAGGGTTCCCAGCTGTGATTCCAACTTCCATTCGAGGATTCCATCAGAGGACTCCCAGCCACTGGGCTCTAGAAGCATCCCTTCCTCCCTCTGCCCCCTCAGCCAACCTAGGGGTAGAAATGCTGGCTTATAACCAGTTCCTGGCCTTATCTTCCCCTTGTGTTCAAATGTAAAGCGGTGTCTGTTTACCTGCTTGGGTCCTGATAGATACACCGTCTCACTCTCAAGTGAGTTTGTGGATGTAGAATGAGTAAAGCGCCTTGAAAAGTGCCAGGCACAGAACAGGTCCCATATAAGCGCTTATTCAGTAAAATAAGAATGGCCGATGTGTAGACATGGCAAGGTTGACATTTTGATCGTTCCCAGTTTACAGGTCAGCAAACTGAGGCTCAGAGAGGCTCAGAGACCTCCCAGGTCACACAGCTTATTTGTGGCCGAGCCTGACTTTGATCCCAGGTCTGTTCCCCTGCATCCCTCAACTCGCTTCCAGACGACTACGACTCCTGAAGCCTTCTGTACCCCCTTGTTCTGCAGGGTGGCACTGTAGGATGGATGTAATGGGTAGTCCCAGGTTACAGATGAGGGAACCCAGATCTAGAGAGGTTTAGGAGTCCATATGTGCTAGAACCAGGACCAGAATGTGGGTTCTCTGACTCCACACGGCACCATTTCCTCCTCGGGCTTACTTTTGCTCCGCTGAAGGGTGCCTCTTCCTTCTTCCAAAAGCCAGTCGAAGCCTCCTCCTCTAGGAAGCCTGCCCTGATCCACAGTGGCCAGTTGCGTGCTTCCCTTCAGAATGGGGTCATGCAACTAATTCTGACATTGTTTTCAGGCTTCTGTAGTTCCAAGGAGCCTCATGTCATTGGGTTTCATGTGGGAGCATCTTGGACTATCTTCCTCAGTCTGTCCCTCGAATGTCTTGCCTTCCATCTTCAGCTTTATTCAAATCGCTGTGTCCATTCTGAGCCGAAACTTGGTAAAATCCCTATGTCTGGCCTACCTCACACCTCTCTGATCATCTCCTGATACCCTGTCTCTCTCAAGGGTCTCAGAGCACAGGAGTGTCTGGAACCAGATGCCTGGAGCAAGGGTGAGGCTGAGTCTTGAGGCTTGCCCCTGACAAGCTGTGTGACTCTGGGCAAGTCCTACACCACTCTGTGCCTTGCCCACTTCTTCAGGAATACTAGTACCCCTCCCAGGGCTGTCATGAAGCGTAAACAGGTTAGCACATGGGAAACTCTCCCTCTGTGCTCTGGGGCTTGTGTGAGCCGGCAGACCCCTCTGCGTTTGCCCTTTCTCCGGTTACCCAAAGACCCCCCTCTTGCTAGGTCAGGGTCAGTGGGGTCTGACCTTTGTCACGACTCCACTTGGCCTCAGTGCAGAGCTGGGACTGGAGGTGCAAACCTTAGACTCCAAGTCCTGACACTCAGGCTCTCTTTCTTGCTCTGCGCATGGGCCGTGTGGCCTTGGACAAGTCACGGCACAGCTGTGGGTCTCAGTGGCCTTGACTGCAAGTGGGGTTATCTAATCTCTGTCCTCTTCTGCCTCAGAGGGCTGTGGGAACAAGAAGAGAGGACACATTCTAAGGACTGTTATTATGAGCCTAAACCATGAACCACAGAACAGCCATGAGTTAAGTACAGCTATCCCATCTGCAGGTCGACAAACTGAGGCCCAGAACTGCTCAGAACTTTCACAAGGCTAAACATCTGGTTAACAACTGTGTGCCTGTGAGTAATATCGTTGCCTCCATCCGTCCTGCCTTCATTACTTCTCTCCCCATCTCTCTGTCTCGCTCTCTCTCTTTCTCAGGTGTGAAAGGTCAAAAACAGACAGAGCAGTGCTCTCAAGGAGCTCCTGTTCTATGTTCTCCTTTCCTTTACTCCTAGTTTTCAGAAACCGCCTTCAAGAATATAAAGGATCAGGGCACCTGGGTGGCTCAACTGGTTGAGCATCTGACTCTTGATTTAGGCTCAGATCGTGATCTCAGGGTCATGCGATCGAGCCCTACAATGGGCTCTGTGCTGGGCGAGGAGCCTGCTTAAGTTTCTCTCTCTCCCTCTCCCTCTGCCCCTCCCCAACCCTGCTCCCTGCTCACTTGTGTGTGCATATGCTCTCTCTCTCTTAAAAAAAAAAAAAAAGAATAGAAAGGACCAACCTAGCTAAAAATGGTCTAGAGCTGCCCTGTCCAATAGACTGTGGCTCCTTAATTTTAAATTAATTAAAATGAAATAAAAGGGCGCCTGGATGTCTCAGTTGTTAAGCGTCTGCCTTCGGCTCAGGTCATGATCCCAGCATCCTGGGATCGAGTCCTGCATCAGGCTCCCTGCTTGGTAGGAAGCCAGCTTCTCCCTCTCCCACTCCCCCTGCTTGTGTTCCCTCTCTGGCTGTGTCTCTCTCTGTCAAATAAATAAATAAAATCTTTTTTAAAAAATGAAATAAAATTCACAGTTTAGTTCCTTAGTTGCACGAGCCTCATTTCGAGTGTTCCAGAAGCACCTGTGCCCACGGCTCCCCGATCAGACAGCGCGGATCCCAAGCATCTCATCATTATGGAGAACTCCCTGGTAATGCTGACATTTCGGGCTGGGTCGTTCTTCATGGTGGGGGCGGCATCCCTGACCTCTCTCCGCTGGATGCCAGGAGCACTCCTCCCCGGTTGTGACAACCAGGAATGTCTCCTGACCTGGCCACAGGTCCCCTGGGGCGGGAGAGGGGGACACACTCTCTGCTGGCTGGGAGCCACTGGTCTTGATGATTCAAATAATACACCTTTCTTGCTCAGCACTAAACTGAGTCAGCGAGAGAGACTGAAGTTTTAACAAAAAGAATTTCCTTGTTAAGATGGTGATGACGATGTGGCTCTGGGCCTCAGCTGTACCTTTATTCAAAGCTCCACCCGCCACCTTGCTGCTGGGTTCCTTTAGGTAACTCAGTTTCCCTCTCTGGGCCTCTGTTCTCAGCTGCGGCATGAGGGTAATTATAACGGCTCCTGCTTCACCAGGCAGTGGTGAAAATGAAATCAGATAATGCATTTAAAGTGCTTGGAACACGGGAGGCACCCAGGGAAATGTGGCTCCTCTCTCCCCGCCCCCCCCCCATCTTATTAGAGCAAGACGGGAAATCCGCTGCCACTGCTCCCAGGAGGCAGGGGACAAGGCAGAGGACAGGAGAGATGGCCTGCTGTGAGGCCCCTCAGCCTGGAACCAGCCATCCCCTGAGCTCCAGAGGGATGCTCCAGGGGCCTCGCCCTCAGGGTGGGTCCAGCTGGATGGGGGGCGGGCGACGGGGGCATTCCTGTAGGGACTCGAGGAAGGCGGGAGGCCAGGGGCCCATCCATCCAGAAGCATCCATCAATGCAGAGGAAGAGGCCAGGCAGCTCAATACAGGAGGGTCTGCGAGCCAGGAGTGAGGAAAATTGATGCCTGCAGGAGACAAAAGAGAGCCGGGAGAGTGGCCCCCAGGCCAGCTCCTTCCACAGGTGATAAGATTGATGAGCAGACCGAGGAGGCAGGCTGAGTGATAGATAATTTCAAATCGGCGGTAAACACGGCTGTGGGGACTCGTAGCTTTTCTAACAAGTGTGACACCGGTGTGGAGGGGAGATGAGGTGACTGATTGGGAAACAAGACAGCCAGAGACCCTTCTGAGAGGCAGCTGGGCTTGGTGGGGCCGCCTCGAGAGAGAGAGAGGCACGCGGGAAGGAAGCCGGAGATGGACAGAGATGTGCACGGGGGCCTTGGGGTTCCGGCGTCTCAGTCTCTGCTGTTCTCATTCATTTGCTCAACCAGCATTTGCTGACCACTTACTACATGCCACGTGCTGGGCCCGGTGCTGGGGGCCGGCCAGACGCAGCGCCTGTCCCCACGGGGCTTCTCTTCCCATGTGAGAGATGGTAAACAATGAAATGGATGAACGGGTCAATTTTTGGATGGTTGTGGCTTTTCTGATGCACGTAGAACAGGGCATGGGGAAGTGGGGAGACTCAGGAACAGCCCCTCTGGGGGACAGCACGGGGCTGGGATCTGAACTGGAGGAAGGAGCAGGTCATTCCAAGAGCAGAACTTTGAAGATGAGCCTTCTGGTGGGCCCTGGAGTCTGTGCTTTCCCTCCCTTCCTTCTTCTCTATTTCCCCACCCCAAACCTCGTTGAGCATGCTTTTTGGGTGATGTAAGTGAAAATAAGCCCTCTCAAAAATGATATAGGTTAGTCGCACCTGGGTGGCTCAGTTAGGTGTCAGACTTTTGATTTCGGCTCAGGTCGCTATCTCAGTGTCAGGCTCTGAGCTGGGCGTGGAGCCTGCTGAAGTTTCTCTCCCTTGCCCTCTGCCCCTCCCCTCTTCCTCTCTAAAAAAAAAAAAAAAAAAAAAAAAGCTATAGATTTATTTTATACTCTCCCTTTTACAGGCAGCAAAACTGAGGTTTAGAAGTGCTAAAAACTGCTCAGGACACACCAGGAGCTCCAGGTGGGCTAAACCAGGTAGCTGGGCTCCAGAGCTCAGGGAGGAGAGAAGCCCGGTCTCCAAAACTGGGTGGGGGGTTTATCTAAAGGACTTTAGCCCTGGAGACGGTCGCTGCACAAGAAAGGCAAGAACTGATCTTCTGCCAGCAGGTGCCGTGTGACACACACCGCGCCAAGCTGTCTGTCCATTGCAGGAGCAGCAAGAAGACACCTGGGGTCCCTGTGGATCCAGTCACTCCCATTTCACAGATGGAGACTTTGAGGCTCTTGGAGGTTAAGTCCCTTCCTTGGGTCATTCAGCAGGATTTTTGGAAGAGGCTAGTTTTGAAGTGGTGGAGCCGGGATTCAAACCCAAATTTCTAGCTTGATCCAATTCTCTTCTCATTGTGTCCCAGCTCCCAGAATGGGGACAACTTTCCTGAACTGACTGATGAATATTTACTGAGCCTGGAGGAGCAAAGTCCCTTGTCATCCAAACAGAAACACCCTTACCAATGACTGCTAATAATAGCCACCCTCTGGCGGGTATCTACTTATATCCAGGAGCTGTGCCCTCCATTTAGTTGTCATGACAACTCTGTGAGGCAGCTATTATCATGCCCACTCTACAGATGAAGACAATGAGGCCCCTGAGGTTAAGCAATTTGCTTAACTGCGCACATTGAGTTTACGGCAGGGCTTCAGTTAGAGTCTAATGACTCCAGAGCCCATGCTTTTCCAGGACTCCTGTATCAGTCAGCTAGTGCTGTGTAACAAACTATCCCAAGATGTGGTGGGTTCAACACCTTCTATTTCACTTTGCTGTGGGGGGCTGAGATTTAGTTCATTCCCGCTGGCCTTGCTCATGCTGCTGAAGGGTTGGTTGGCTTAAGGGGGCCACACTAGTTTAGGTGTGGCTGGGACACCTTGGCTAGGGACACGATGCCCACCTATCTCTCACCTTCTTCCATGGTCCAGTGGGCATGTCCTTCTCATGGCAAAGACAGGTGTGCAAGAGAGGAAGTGGAAACACACAAGGCCTCTTCAGAGAATGAAGGTAAGTGAGCCGTCATGTAGGGAAGTGGGCTTCCTCCTCCTTGGTGAGTTCTGGAAAATTAGCTGACTCTTTGTGGGCTGGCTTAGGACAGTAGGGTAGGGCTAGAGGCTGGGGAAAGGACCATGGGACCTGGCAGTGTATGTGCATTTGTGTGTGAATGCTTGCTTGTGCATGTGTGTGTGTGTATTCTTATTATCTGTCTCTTTCCATTAGTTAGCACCGGGGAACAGGGATTTCTGACATTTTGTTTATCACTGTATCTCCAGTGCCTAGAACAGTGCCTGGCTCATAGTAGATGTTCAATAAATATTTGTTGAATGAAGGAATGAGTGAGTGAGTGAGTGAGAGTGAATTAAATTCTCACATACCCCACCAGGTAGACACTATTATTAACCGCATTTTGCAGATGAGGAAACAGGCTCAGAGAGTTCCTTGCCTGAGCAGGGTCTCTGGCTAGGAAACAGCGGGGAGTCTGATGCCACAGCCCAAGGTTTTTCCTGTACTTTAAATAGCCTCTAATTCCATAAGCAGCACGTTGCCTGCACCAGTAGGCAAAAGGCAAGAGAAAAACATCTCACAATTCCACACCGTGATTACTTTCTCAGAGTTCAGACTGGGCCTTATCCGCATGCAGAGTCCCTGTGCTTACCTGTTTTGTGGTTGAATCGACTTTGAGAGGCCTCCAGCCACCTTTTCCAGGAAGACAGTTAGGAGCTTGGGGCCCAGAGGTTGGGTGACGCCCTTGACTGGGGTCTTCCTCCTCACTCTGCCGCCCCAAGAAATATCGAGCTGGATCTACCCAGGTCCCCCTACAGGAGCAACACTTCAAGTTCTTTCTAGCGGGCCCTCTTTCTGGCACCAGGTGGCTTGGCTTTGTCATGAGAAAGGATGTCCCCAGAGTCCAGAACATCCCAGACCGTGGATATTCGGCCCACTGCTGCTTGTCTGGACTCATGTAAGCACGTATATTGGGGTGCAGCTTCTACGCAAAGAATGAATGTCTGGTGAAGAGAATCCTCACGTTTGATCACTTCCATCATCCTGGTGGAGGAGCCATCTCCGTTAGTGCATGAGATGAACTGCTCTGGGCTCAGTTTCCCTCTCCCTACAGTGGGAATGAAAGTACTATGTCAGAGGGCTGTGGGCTAGTGCTCAGAGAGCACCCAGCTGTGTTAGTGCTCATTAGGCTCTGGGCTCATATAGCCCTGGGCTCATAAAGCCCTGGGCACGGAGCTGCATGTCTCTCACCGAACCTGCACGGTGACTTTACGTGCCATGAGCTCTCCTTCTAAGGAGATTCTCCTTCTAAGAATAGGGCAATGTGTAATACTGCTGGGGCACACCTCCTGGGCACTCCCCCCCCCACCGCACCTCCCGTGCCAGCTGTACCAGGCTAAGTTCTGTGCAGGGATCAGTTCACTGAATCCTCTGACAACCCAGTGCAGTGGGTGGCATTATTCCCATTTTACAAATGGAGAAACTGAGGCACAGGAAGTTTGGATTACTGGTCCAAGGCTGGCCCCAGTGTGCATGGCTCCTGGCTGTCCCTTGACGCTGTTGTACTCTTTTTAGGGGTACAGCCCTCAGAAGCGATTGATGGATCCTTTGCCTACTGCTGGGCCCCCGGGAAGAGGAGGTCAGGAGAGATCCCAGTCCATGATGGCCCAGCCTCCCTCCCCAGGGCCCCAGCCCTGTGCCCTTGATGTCCTTGACCCTGTGTGGCAAGGGGTCACTGTCTCATCTGTATGGCTCCCACAGAGAGCCAGGACGGCTCCCAATGCATCACCGGGTGGCAGTCACGCAGGAGCCTGTGTGTCATTTCCATCCATCTTTCTCCAACCGCTCCCTGTCAGGAAGCAAGGGAGGCCAGGCTGGTGGAGGGGAGGAAGAGGGAAAGATGGATGGGGCGGGGGTGGGGGTGGGGGTGCTCAGAGGCCTGGATGGGCACAGAGGGGGAGGCTATGGAGGGGGAGGAGGATGGGGAGAGGAAGAGGGGAGAAAATAGGAGAAAGAAGGAAGACAGGGAGGAAAGGTCCCAGGGAAGGAAATGAGAAATGGGTGGGAAGGAGAGGGAAGAAGGGGTGAGTGAGAGAGAAGGCAGAGTCCTCCAAAAAAGGATTGGGGAGGGGGCTGGTGTGAGGAAGGGAATGGGGAGAAAGAAGGCCAGAAAGGGAGCAAGAGGATGTAGAAGACTGGGAGGGGAGTTCTGGAAAGGGAGACCAGAGGGAGTGAGCTGAGAGGCAGGGAGGCGAGGAGGAGGGCTGGAGGGCTGCCAGTCCTTTTGTTGATTTGTTTTCTCAATCACAGAGGACCTGCCTCTACTCAGAGATGAACTGGTACAAATGCTCAGTGCTAGTGTGGGCTGGGGGAGCAGGGGGTTCCCTGTGGGTGCCCCTTCAGTGTTCGGCCTGATTCATCCCCCACCCTAGAGGGGGCCCCAGCAAAGGAGAGAGACCCTCAGACCCCACAGGTTTTGGATCCTTAGGAAGACGTTCGCCCTGGGTAGGGGAGACTTTTGCTTTCAGGTGGAGTGACTGACACTCTCTTCCTCCCCTTTGCAGATCTTATCCATCTCCCCTAGCCTTCCCCATTGAATGGGGTCTTTTCGGATTCCCCGCATTCAAGTGGAATCCTTGCTCAGGGTTTAGCACTTAACTTATGGCTGGGGAGTCTCAAACTGAAATGAACAGAGCGGCCAGGCAGTTAACATACATGCGGGGGGCTGATCAGTTTCCCTTGGGGCAATAGGGAATGGTGGGGACTGTGGCAAACTGGGGAGAGTTTGAGAATATCCCAACAGGGGCTCAACAGTGTCCCAGGAGGAAATAGATGACATTTTCAAATTAAGATAATCCAACAGGGTTTATTTACAGGGGACAAATTACAAAGCTGTGGGGAGAGTGGAGAGGAACCCAAGGGACAGAGGAGAAACCTGAGAGGAACAGTGAGCCACTTCTGGACCAGGGGGATGAGCAGGGAGACTAGAGGTGACAGGGATCCAGAAGAAAGCCTCACACTTTTCTCACTGTTCAGTCTCCTGCTGGTGACTCCTATAGACTGATTCCATCTGTAAACCAGAGGGAAGGGAGCCCATTAGTGAGTCTATATGGGTCAAATTCCTGAGACCAGGACAAGATTTAAAAAAAGTGGAGGATGGATTTGAGGGGACAAATAAAATATATCTGGGATAGCATGGCCTACCGAAGGTGTTAAAATTTACTATATTTTAAACACTAAGCAGAATGCAAAATTAATTCAGTCCTTGACCCACCAGTTTATTTTTTTAAAGGACTTTTCATTCTCCCCTTATCCCCCGACCCCCACCCCATGAATTAGTCTCAAAATCCTTGAAGGCGAAGACTGAGTGTTGCTTGCTTTTTCTGTATCTCCAGAATGGCTTACCGTAATAGGCACATAGTAGGTGCTTAAAAAACTGGATCCCTGGGATTGGGAGATCTGATAGCAGATTCCACAGAGTGATCTGAGGCCTTTGCACAACACACTTAGTAGCCTGTAACGTAATCAATCAATGTAGGAATTTAAATCTTATGTGCGTATAGGTGAGGATCACTCAGAAGCTGAGTGAGCCTAGCAATCACCTAGTGCTCATTTCATTACCTCTGTTTCCTGCTCAGGGAATCTGGTTAGCGGGTGAAAACTTCCACTGTGGAAAAATTACTCCAGGAAAAAAGAAAAAAGCTAGCCTTCGGAACTGGTGAGACGGGTGTGTCAGCCTTGGCTGTGTAACAAGCTTCTCCAGAACACAGTGGCTTAAAACAACACCAATTTTATTTAGCTCTTGATTCTGTAGGTTGGCTGGAATGGCTGGATATGGCTGCGGTAGATTTTCTGGTTTGTTTTAGCTCAGCTGGGGCTGCATGGTCTAGGATGTCCTCACTCATGTGTCTGGGGGCTGATAGGACGTTTGATGCCAAGGACCTAGCTAGGTGTTCCTCACTGCCCCACGGGGTCTCTCATTTCCTGGCAGTCCTGCTTGGGATTCTTTACATGGTGATTTCAGGATTCATATGGCAAGCCGTAATATGCAAGAACTCTTAAAAATCTCTGCTTGCATCATATTTACTAAGGTCCCCTTGGCCAAAGCAAGTCACACGGCCAAGTCTAGATTCAAGGGAGGGTGGGGAGAGATAGATTCCGTCTCTTGGTGGGAGAGCAGCAAAGACTTTGTGGCCGTTTTGGCAACTGACCATAAGGTATGACCAAATAAAAGAGGTGTCAACTTGGTTGCTCCAGTCACATTGGCCTTCTCTCAATTCCTCTAAGCATATTAAGTGATTTCCTGCCTCAGGGCCTTTGCACTTGCTGTTCCCTTGCCTCTGAATGTTCTTCCCATGGTTCTTAAAAAAGTTGTTTAATCCTCTCTCTCTTTTATTCTTTTTTTCAGTTGAAATGTCAGCTTATCAGGGAGTTCTCTTTGACATCTCTCTCTAAATAAGTTTCTTTTATTAGTATCACTCAAAGCATTCTTGTCCCTTTTTCACCAGAAGTACATATTCCATAATGATTTCTTTATTGCCTATCTCCCCCAACCCCAACTTTCCATCAATTCCATGAGGTTAGAGACTTTGTCTAGCTCAGTTGCCACAGTGCCTTGTGCATAGTGGGTGCTCAGTAAATATCTGCTGAGTGAAAGTAACGATTTGTAACAAGAAAAATAGCTTTATAAATAATGTTGCTCTTATATGTATGGGTCATTATGGATATACAAGAGAGCAATGAAATTTGGTTATTCTCAACTGCCTTTTCTGGAAGAAATAGGCTATGGTGTAAGGGAAACAGGCTTGGGAGGTGGAGAACCTATTTGGTCATGAGTTGGGGTGCACCGAGTAATTCTTCCTTTCTCTCTGCCAGCCCAAACTTGGTTGGGTGAACAACCAGTGGAGAGTGGGGCAAGGGAAGATGCGGGAGGACTTGAGGGGGAGTATGGAAACCTCAGAGGTTAAGAGCATACAGCCTGGAGAAGGATCCCCAGCTCAGCCACTTTCTAGCTGTGTGTCTTTGGGCTGTGACTTAATCTCTCTCAGCCTCCTCCCCTCATCTGTAAGGCAGGTGTATTAACAAATCCCCTAAGGCCAGGATGAAGCTTAGAGAGACTTTGCTTGTGGTATGGGCATGCAGTACGAGCTCGGTCACGATCAGGAGTACATCTGCTCTGGTTTTGCAGTCAGGAGATGCAGCGCTGTCCAGGAAGGAGAGAGGTGCTTCCGCCATCATGGATAGGCTCCTACATCCCAAAGCTAAGGCATTTTTGGCACTGTGGAGCTGGAGCAATTTGTCTCCTTTGTCTCTGATCCATGGATGTCCTAGAGAGAATGGAGAGAACCGGAGAACCCAGCTTTTGTTCCTTTCTCCACCTTGCTCCGTGCTGGCAACCATTCAACAGGAGATCATTCCTAGGAAAGTTTCCCAGCCCTCCAGAAGCACATGTGGTCTTGATCTCCATGCAGCAGCCTTGGGAAAACAACCCAGAGACAAAGCTCTGGTATCAAAATTAAGTAAGTCTCCACTCCACTCCCAGGTCTCAGAAATCCCAGGGGCAAGTGGGGCAAGGGATGGAGCCTCTTTTTGGAGCAGGGCTTCCCAGGGGGTGGGGGCAGGTGTTCTGTGCTAGAGTACTGGATTGTGAACTTTTTGTTTCCCGTGTAAATTTGGGGAATTATAGATAACACTGTATGAACATCTTTGTGCATCTATCTTCTGGCTTCTGAGGAATTGTTTTTCTTAGAATAAATTTGCAAGGGAGGGTTTAATGCATCAAGGGCAAGTGCTAGTTGTTACCTCTTGACATACTCATTCTCTACCTTCCTTTGCCATGCTCTGTGCCTCGGGAGGCTGACCCCTGCTGAATTGATTTTCTAGGCTCCCTTACTTTTTGTCTTATATTGGGCTTGGCCAATGGAAGCCTCCAGCAGGAGACTGGATGCAGGAGGAAACAGAGGTTGGTGTATTTCTTCCCACTCCTCCTTGCTGCTGCACTGGGTCTTGGATCATGGTTGTCCCTCCAGACTATGGTTCCCATGATCCCTCCTCAAGCCCTCTCTGAGCTCGCCTAGCATTATTTCCTCCAGTTCAGCACTGAGGGAGGGACAGCGTGTCACTGCTGCTAGTCTCTGTGTCCCTCGACCTCCGTGTTGGTTCTCTTTATCCTCCTCACATCTCCATAAGCAGTCTTTTCATTAGAATCCTTTTAGTTGAATGTTCTTGGGAAGAATTCTATTTTTAAGAAAGATTTTATTTATCTTTTAGAGAGAGAGTGTAAGCAGGGTGAGGAGCAGATGAGGAGATAGAGGGAGGGGGAAAGAACCCCAAGCAGACTCTGAGCTAAGCACAGAGCCCAATGCAGGACTTGATCCCAGGACCCCAAGATAATGATCTGAGCTGAAACCAAAAGTCATATGCTCAACCAAACCAGCCATCCAAGTGCCCCGGGAAGAATTCTATTTTTTTAGACCTTAATAAATGGTTTATTACATTAAATGACATAAGTATTTCCATGATGGTTGCTACAGATGGATTTCCACCAGCCTATACCAATTGATCCTACTGTAAATGAAGTTTGCTTTCACCTTTTGCCAGCAACATTGCGAGCATTGGTGGTTATGATTTTTTGAAAACCATGAGAGTTGTAAATGTCATCTCAAAGTTTTAATTGCCCTTCCTTGATGATTAATAAGATGGTACCATTGGTTTTCAAATGGTGATAATTTGGGCCCCAGGAGACCCTTGGCAATATCCAGAGACATTTTTGCTTGTCTCCAGAACAAGGAGGCTTGGTGCCACTGGAATCTAGAAGGTAGAGCCCAGAGATGCTGTTAACTATCCTACAATTCATGGTACAGCCTACCACAACAACAAAAAACTGAGCTGGACCAAAATGTGCCAAGATCGAGAAACCACGGGCTACACATTGCTCACAGACAATGTGCCAGGTCATTTGTCTTTTCTTTGTTGGAATCATCTGTTTGCATCCTTTGGCCAGTGGCCTGGGATTTGGCAAATCCAGGCTCCAGGCCCAGCTTGGCCATTCACTTGTTTTGTGATCCTGGCTGACGTTCCTCATCAGCTCAGAAAGGCCTTCTCTCCTGGTCCTCTGTCTCCTTTGGTTTTTGGTGACAGTCAAATGGCAACAGGGAGGAATGGGTTTGGAAGATTATGAAATGCATTACAAATCAGCCCAAACTCTACCTTCTGATCACCTACTATGTGCTGGGGGTTCGGATCAAGAATTCTGGAAAATTCCTGGAGAGATGTCACAAATATACATGTAATCCAGGATGGGCCACTGGACACATGGCCAAAGGCTGTTGTCCATGACAAGCATCCTCAGAGTGGGCTAGGAAGGTTTCCTGAAGGAGGATCAAGTCATGCTTGGTCTTGGGGCTACATAACATAGTGGTTAGATTTGTAAGAAGGTCAAATTTCTGGGGTCAAATCCTGGTACCTCCCCCAGTAGCTATGTTGCTTTGGTCAAGTGATTTCATTTCTCTGGGCCTCAGTTTACTCATCTGTAGAAAATAAAGTAAAATATTAGTTCCTGTTTCCGTTATTTATTGCCATGGAGAAACCACCCCCAAATTTAGTGACTTTGAACAACGACTTATTATTTTTCACAATGCTGTAGATGAGCCAGCTCAGCTGGGGAGTTCTTCTGTCCAATGTGGCATCTGCTAGGGCCACTTCCATGGGGTGTTTGTGTGGCAGCTGGACCAGGTAGAAAGGTCCAAGAAGGCTTCCCTTACACGTCTGGTCCATTAGGGCCCCTGCATGTGACCTCTGGCTCATCGTGGCTGGCTTGGGCTTCCTTACAACATGGTGGTCTCAGGGGGCTCAGACTTCTTCTCACATGGAATCTGGCTTTGAAGAGGAAGCAGTAGAAAGCTCCAAGTCTTCTTAAGACCTGGGTTTGAAAAATCTCAGAACATCCTTTCCATTGCATTCCATGAATCATATGGGTGGCTAAGTCGGGTAAGCCTCTGCCTTCGGCTCAGGTCATGATCTCGGGGTCCTGGGATCGAGACCCGCATCGGTCTCCCTGCTCAGTGGAGAGCCTGCTTGTCCCTCTCTCTCTGTCCCCAATTCCCTGCTTGTGCTCTCTCTCAAATCAATCAATCAATCAATCAATCAATCTTAAAAAAAAAAAAAAGACTGGGCTTCAAAATCTCAGAACATCCTTTCTGTTGCATTCAATGAATCAAAGCAAGTCTGAAGGCAAGACTGGGAAAGAGACTCCTTACCTCCTGACAGGGGGCGCAGCGTGGGTGTACAGGGAAGGAAGGGATTGGTGCTGAGCAGCTTTGGAAATGATCTACCATAGGGCCTGTCTCTTAGAACTGTTGTCGGGATGGAGGCTGTGTTCCATGTGACGTACATGTCTAAGTCTGGAACCATAAGTCAGTTCTTCCTGGAGGGGGTATTAGATGTGGTATGTGTAGTAAGTCTGTCCTATGTACTCAAGGCTCCTGGTTTGGATGGGACCTTCCCCAGGTGCCCTGTCTCCATATGTCCCCTGAGCCACGTGACACGTAGACCTTCAGAGGTAGCAATTCTAGTCGTGCCAATTGTTACAGAAGCTTTCTGTGTACAAATGCTTTGTGTATATTAGTATACTTAGTCCTTGCAACAGCCCTCTGAGGTAGGTACCCTTATTATACCCTCTTTACAGACAAGGAAAAGGAGTCACCAAGAGATTAAGCCATTTGTCTAAGTTTAGCAAGAAAATGGCAGATCCGGGATTTGAACCTAGGCAGGCTGGTTCTGTGGTCCGTGCCCAACCATTGTATTAGTTAGCTGTTTCTGTGTAACAGACTCTGCAAACTCCATGGCTTGAGGCAGTGAACATTTATTGTCCCACTGTTTCTGAGGGCCAAGAACCTGGGAGTGGGCTTAGGTGGGGGGGTTTCTGGCAGAGGGACCTCGCAGGTGGAAATCAAGGTGCTGTCTGGGGCCACAGTCTTGTCAAGTCTCGACTGGGGGAGACTCCACTTCTAAGGTTACTCACAGGGTTACTGGCAGGGCTCAGGGTCTCTCTGGTTGTTGGCTGGGGACATTAGCTTCTTGTCAAATGGAACTCTCCACAGAGCTGTTCGAAATATGGCAGCCCGATATCCCCAAAGTGAGGGATCTAAGAGAAGGAGAAGGCGGAAATCACCTTCTTTTCCCAACCTGATCTTGGAATTGGCATCTCATTTGCCAATTCTACTCATTACAAATGAGTCGCTAGATTCAGCTCACTCTCAAGGGGTGGGAACCGCACAAACCATGAACACCAGCAAGCAGGGAACATCAGGGTCATCTCGGGGACAGCCACCTTGGGGACAGCCACCTTGGGGATGGGCTCCCGTAACCACTGTGCTCTAATCTTGCAACATCAAAGCCCGCCTCAGCAATCAACAGCGGTTGCTTCCGTGTCCTGGCTTTCCTTAGTATATTCTTCGAGACATTCTCAAAGGCCAGGGCGGATAACCAGAGCGTCCCACAGAGCTCCTTAGGCCTTGGTTCCTGTCCTCCAAGACACAAAAAGCAAACACAGCGAGTGTGGATTCAGGATGTGGGTAGATAGGCTGCTAGTGAGAATGTCCCCGAGAAGGGTGGGTGCCGTTTGAAAAATTAGTTGCGTTTGGGAAAAGAATCAAGCCTGTCGTTTTCATGGCACACACTACCAGATCTATGGGCAAAGAGAATCGTCCTTGGTTTGTGGGGGTGTGCGGGCGGGCAGGGCTGGAATTCTCACCTGTTGATGGGCGGGCTGGTGCCAAGGGGGTGGGGAAGAAGGAGATTTTTGTAATTATCAAGAGGCTGAGAAACATACATCGAACCCTGGTTTTTCAGACAGCTACTGTGCATGCCTCCTGCTTCAGGACGAGGTACCCCGACTCAGCCACCGCTCATGGCAGATATGGCCACTGCCCGAGTCCCCTGAGCTCTTGGATCGTTGGAGTCTGAAACTCCTCGTGGGACGACCTGGACTGTGATGGAGAAAAGGGCCTGTTTGTGCGGGGGGATGTGCTGGGATGCATGCGGGAAGGTACCATTCTGGGGAGGTACACGCTAGAGGGAGAAGATGCCGGTTGTTGTAAACGCTCAGGAGCTTCGTGATCCAAATTTTTCTTACAAATGGGAGAAGGGTCTGGAAATGGTCTCTCTTCCCAGCTGGCTAGGAATTTCTCCAGCATGGAGGGAGAACAGGGGCAAGTAGGGGAGGAAACACCTTCAGCACGGCCTGCTGGTAACAATTATGGGCCACCAGCAACCTCTAATGAACCCTGGCCACCTGCTGGATATGTAACCCTCACAACCTTCCCCCGGGAGTGACCGGCCTGGTTCTTAATCCCATTGGCATCTGGGGAAACAGCTGGAGAGAAAGGGGAGTGATTTGCTCAAAGTCACACAGCTTAGAAGTGTCCGAGCAAGAATTCGAACGTGGTGCATCCGTTTCCAGCGCCAAGACCGTTAACCACTAAGCACACTTGCTGGGTGGGTCTCATTCCTCTGTGGGGTACGTTTTGGCAGCCTTGGTAAATTTGCCCACAAAGCCCCCTTATTTTGCAGAAGTGTGTACTCAGCCCTTGCCATTTCTGCTAAAGGCTGGGAGCTGCCACCGAACCCCTTACTTTTCCTGCCACAGCCGTTAGATTCCTGCATCTCCGTCTCTGGGTTCCAGGCTCTCTTCCCCACTCAGGAGCAAGGGGCCCTGTTCTCAAGGTCAGTATCCTCAGCGTGGAACAAGGCCAGGCACAAACGCCGTGCTGTACAGGGTCTCCACTTGGTGCTGGCAAAATATTGTTCAAGGAGTGAAGGGAGACCCACGCGTTTCTATCTTGAGAAGGGGTGTTTCGTCCTTAGGTTTGAACGTAGGTTTGTTTTCTGTGAGAGTCATCTTGTGCTGTGAGGGAGGGTATCCCCCATTGGTCTCCAGTTTTGGTCTAAACTCTTTGAGCCTTGTACCTCGCTCCCTCCTTCCAACCCCGTCCCGACGAGGCTGCCCCTGTCCACCCGTGGTGCTGTCACTCGCTGTCCTCCCAGGTGGGCGGTGCCGATGTTGGTTCCCCGGGTGAAGCGGAAGGAGGGAAGGATTGGATCTTGGTGGCTCACCGGGCTCTAGGGAGAAAGCTCACACCTCTCCCTCCCCAAGTGCTTCCTGCTGGGCTGAGGATAGACCAGAGGATAAGGACTATGGAGGGGGTGGGAAAACTGTCAAAGACCAGACCCATGTGGTCTCAGCACAAGCTTTTGCTGAGAGAGAGGGAGAGAGAGAGACACACACACACACACACACACACACACGCACAGGGTGAGGGGTGAGGAGGTGCGGGGGGAGGAGACAGAGAGGCACACACAATGAGACAGCAAAGGAGACAATCCACTGGAGTTCTGTCCACACTAGAGTGGTAACGTATGAAGACAACAAAACACGTGCATGCATACACGCACGCACACACACACACACACACACATTTTATCTCCTCTCCTGGACTGTAAGCTCTAGACACTGTCTATGGACACTGGATTGTATATCTCTTTCAGGGACAACAATACAGAACCTTCAAAACCAAAATGGCCCCAGAATATGTGGGATGGTGGCTTTTCCAACAGAACACAAATCTGTGTCCAGTGGAGTTGTCCGTGTGGACAACATTTCCTTGTGCCCTCCTCATCTGTGGCCGCCGTCCACTTCCCCTCTGTCACCAGCTACACAAGGGGGAAAATCAGATCAAAAACTCGCCTGGTTCGTATGCCCCAGCCCCCTGCCCAAAGATGCACAGGCACACCCACTCAGTGTCCATGGTGTTGGGACATGCACACACATGTGCACTCACATGCACAGAATACACACACATGCCCAGACATAACTCCCCCTGGGAACATACACCTAGACACTTGTAAACAGAGTTGTGACACACAGAGACACAGGCTACACATACAGATCTCTATACCCAAGCCACACACGCGCTAGACACACACGCACACGCTACAAGTAATCCTCACATGACTAATCACTCTGCGTGTGGGTACGTGTGTGTGTGTGTGTGTGTGTGTGTGTGTGTGTGTGTGTGTGTGTATCCCAGCACGCCCCTGGCAGGCACACGCCGGCCAGCCACCACTTGAATTAGCACCAAAGGATTATGGGACCCTGGGCCATTAATCTAGGTGACAAACAGGACTCAGAAGGCATATTTGCACCCCGAAATTGAAAAGATTAGGCCATATTTGTCAAGGATTGGTAGGGCTTTATCGCCTCCCCGGCAGATGCTGTTAAATATTCATGAGCGGCATAAGTGGGAGAAACCCTAGCTAGACCTGCCGACTTTCAGCTGTAGAGGGAGAGGAGGGGGGAGATTTATCTGAACTCGGCGAGGGATGAAAGGTATGAGATCATGTACCCTGGCTTGCTGGGCACAAGACGCTGGCCGTCCGTCAGGGGAGGGGGCCTGCCTGTGGCTTTGTGAGGCTGGGGGCTGGGCCAGACCGGGCAGGGATGGTGGGACGAGATGAGGAGATGGTTCTTCTCTGGGCTCTTATCTCACTGTATTGTGGGTAACTGTCTACTTGCCTGCTGCCCCCCAGGAGATGGGGATCTCCCCAAGGGGGTGCCCCCATGACCTCTGCGGTTCCCCATCTCCCTGACTACTCAGGGTCCAGTCCGATGCTCACCGCATGGTCAGCAGGCGTTTACGGGTGCAGGGAATGGCTTCTTAGCCTGCACATGCCCCCTTAGAGGAAGGAGAGGGGTAAGGGTTTCACCGCTGGGTCCTGGAGCTGGTTCTGAGACTATTCTAGAAGACTGGGTTCTATGTACACCTATGGGAATTGAGATTCAGACAGACCCTGGCCAAATCCTGGACCCATTACTTCTTGCTTGTGGGAGTTTGAGCAGATCACTTAGTGCCCCCCGTCCCCTGCCCTGTTTCAGTTTCCTCCTCCGAAAAGTAGATTGGATAACAAGAGTAGTCATGTCCCTTGGTTGCTGGAGGATAAAATCAAGCTATTGGAGTAATGTCTGGCATACAGTAAACACTCAATAAATGGAAGGAGACCATGGTTTACGGAGGGCTTCTTTGTGCCAGTCACTGTGCCCATTTGGTTCAGTCTCAACAGTGGACCCAGGCACCAGGAAAAATAGATGGTGTAGCTTTGCTGTTAGCAAAGTTAAGTTAGCTACTAGCCACATGTGATTGCTTAAGGTTAAATTAAGTAAAATTTAAAAATTCAGTTCCTTAGTCACAGTAGCCACATCTTAAGTCCTAAAGAGCTCCACGTGGCCGCCATATGGGATAGGCCAGACATAGAACGTTTCCATCACTGCAGAAAGTTCAATGGACAGTGTTGTATATGATCTTCCTACAGCTCAGAAGGGTTAAATTCCAGTGACCTGCCTAGCCCAGTTTTGCTGGATCGAATCTGAACCTTGGAGGATGAATATGTCAAATATGTCTGACAAACCCTGAGTCAAACAAAGTGAAACCAAATTCTTTCCTGCAGGACTTGTCAGAGCCTTTACCATGTCCTGGGTATTGTGAATAGAGTATACAGATATAACCCATGTGATAAGACCACAATATTCAATTTTTCCCCATCAAAGCATCTCCCAGGAGTAGAGTTTCCTGGAATGTACTTGGGAAACAGTGATACCACTAGTCCTCCACAAGCGGCTGTGATTAAAAGTGGGTGAATGTCTCCAGAGGGCATCTGTGCTTGAATATGTCATTATGATTGGTATGTGTGTGTGTGTGTGTGTGTGTGTGTGTGTGTGTGTCTGTGTGTCAGCCTTCCCTACTGGCAGGAGGCTGTAGGACTCTACATTACAGCTGCATCTTCGGAGTCCAGCACAGTGCCAGGAACACAGGATGCCATTCATTCATTCATTCATTCATTCATTCAATGAGCATCTAGTGCATATCATAGCGGACAGTCAGGACCCTGTCCAGACCTATTGAGCCTTTTTCTCTACTTGGGGAAGCATGTTTACTTTCCACCCAACTGTTTTCTCCCTGGCCCTAGGAGGAGGCTGGCAGGCAGCCCTAAACCAATGGCACACAAGCACGCAGTCCTCTCCATCCCACGGGCAGGATTCGCCCCGAGGCCCATGCAGGCTGTGCTGTCTCCCCAGCACCCCAGGCTCTGAGCTCCAGCTGGGCACGGTGCAAACAGACCCTGGTAACATCTTGGCTGCTTCCGTCTTGTCCCTTCTCACTTTCTTACTCCCCTTCCAGTTGGAACCCCCTCTCAAATCAAACACCTGCATTCGAGTCCCCCCACTTCGGGGGGAGCTCATATCTTGCTATGTTTTGTCACTTCTGTCAACTCAAGCCCATGCACCTGAGGCTGACCATCCATCCGCCTGCGTCCCCCCACTCACCCAGCTCGGGCTGGATGGCTTCCTACCACTGAAGCATGTCCATCCCACCCCCCACATCCGATCATCGCCCAAACCTCTACGCCCGCCAAGTTGCTGTCCCTCACCAAGGACCACCTCAAAGGTCCTTCACACTCCTCCCAGGGTGGTAGACACTGGTTCACCCCAAACGCATGCCCACATCGGACCCTCAGAGGGGTGCAGGGCGGGGAACGTGGATGCCCACACTGGCCTGGATATCGGGCCTCGGGGATTTGTTGGGAATTAAAATGTTGCCCAGAAAAGAAATTGCTAAGGTTTAACGATGAAGCCATTTCTCTCTGGGTGTCATGGGGGATGCTGAGCCAGCAGAGCTCTCTGCTGAAAGCCTAAAGAAGGATGAGAACCAGGGAGGTTTAAGATAGCCCAGGGAATGTTGTCCCAAAGCCCAGGTTTTGAATGGGAGAGACACCCTGAGACTCTGCCCTCACACGCTTTTAATGACAAGACATGCTGGCTGTAACCGTGACCCATGACACCTTCAGGGTCATCATTCCCCAAGGTATTGGGACCTCATGGGACCCTTAAGGCTAAGTCTGAACATGTTGGTCCCATGTCAATGACCAGGAATGGCTGAGTCAATGGAATAGGAGGGGAAAAAAAAAAAAAAAAAAAAAGAAAGCCCCGTCAAGCATCTGGATGCTGGTCAGCACAAAGTCAATACTTTGGGTCTTAGAACATCTGGATTTAGGACTGGGGTTTGGTCAGGTCCCAAGCAGGGACTGGAGAATGAGAGGAGAAAAAGCAAAAAGAAGGAAGAAACGAACTAGCGTTTACTGAGCACCTGCTGTGTGCGCAGGGGAACACACTGGTCTAGAGCTCGGGGTCTGGGGCCAGGCTGCCTGGGTTTGAATCCCAGCTCCACATCCTTTAGCTGCATGACCTTGGCACGTTGCCTTCTGTTCGGGATCTCAATTTCCTCTTCTGGAAAATGCAGAGGAAAACCCCTGCTTTGTAGGGTTCTTGCGAAGGTTAAATGAATTAACCTATCTTTAGAATGATGGCTGATGCACTTCCATAAATGCTGTTACTATTACTTTCTGGGTATTTAATAGATACGATTATTCTTATTTAACCTTCTAATTCTAGGAGGTAAATGATCTGGTTTTACAGATGAAAAAACTGAGGCTTATGGAGCTTCTAAAAAAACTGTCCCAAAGTCACACAGAGGGTAATCGGTGTGCTGGCATTTAAACAGAGTGCAAAACCCTTGTTCTTTCCACTGCCCGGCTTGAGGCTTGGGGGAGGGGCACGGGAAGCTGATGGGAATATCCACAGAGGCCAGAGGCATATGGATCTTTCCGGGAAATAGTGAAGGTGTGCGAGGACAGGAGGAGGCAAAGCAGACGATCCGTTGTAGATCTCTCTACACCAGCGCAGAACCAGGGTCTGAAGGCCCCCCACCCCCATTTTATCTCCTCTCCTGGACTGTAAGCTCCAGACACTCTCTGTGGACATCAGATTGTACGTCTCTTACAGGGACAGCAATACAGAACCTTTGAAACCAAAATGGCCCCGAGGATGTGGGATGGTGGCTTTTCCAACAGAGCACAGATGTGTTTCCAGAGGAGTTGTCCCTGTAGACATTTCCTTGTGCCCTCCTCATCTGTAGTCACTGTCCACCACCGACAGGAGGGGAAAATCAGGCAAAATATTTAACTGGTTGACCCCCCCATCCCCCACCCCAGATCTGCATAGGAGGGGAGATGCTGAGGAGGAGAAAGGAGGGAGAGCTAAGAGGGTCCGCCCCCCCTCCCCAGTTATGGCCTCACCAGCTCTCCTCCACCTAGGGCCATGGGCTGCTGGCTGCCCCCCACCCCTGCAGTCCTGCCCTCCCCCCCCAGGCTGGTGGAGAGGAAAAGGAGAGGGCAGTGTGGTGGGGGGAAAGGCAATGCCGTGTGGTAGAGACGTGTATTCTCCTCGGTGACACAGTGAGCTCTCTTGCCGGCAAAATGTCCCTTGATCTATTTCCCCTGGTAGTGATTTCAACAACAACAATAACAAATCCATCATTTCCGTAGCGGGGAATGGAGGACGGTGGGGGTTTGTTTTTCTTCTAGTGTGGACAGAAAGCTCTTTATTCTCTCCTTGTTTGGGAAGACTTCAGGCCAGAGGAGCCCAGCCCAGGCCCGGGAGGGACAGGGGTGGAGAGACAGCAAGAACAATTGAGCCCCGGCTGGGTGGCTGACCTTGGGCAAGCTACCTCCTCAGTCTGGTCTTCTCAGAAATGGGGAGAATCCCCCAGCAAAAGAGTGGGAGGCAGACAGCACGAAAGCAGCCTTGGGAGTTGAAGATAATGGACTGACTGTTCCCGGTCATGAAAATAATGAGCTAATGCATGTGTTACAGCTAGCATAGTGCCTGGATATGATAATTACAGATCTCATGTTCTGCACACTTGCCTTGTGCTGGATGTTTTTATGTTCATGGCCTTCTGGAACTTCCAGTTAGCTCTGCAAAGTAGGTCCCTCCACATCCATTTCCCACGTAGTAAGATGGAGGTTCAGAGAAGTTAGGTAATTTGCCCAAGATCACATAGCATGCAAATGGTGAAGGGAGCAGGGTGGGCAGAGGGAGAAGCTGGGCTGGGCTGTCGTTGCAATGGTGGCCTCAGCCCATCCTAGGGGAGCTCTGGAGTTGGGGTGGCCTTTCCAAGGTGCCCAAATGGAGGCAAAAAGGGCTGGGCCTTTGTAGCCTTGCATCAACCAGTCATTGTTGCTTGGTGGCAGGGCTGGGGTGGGGTACGGTGTTGAAGCCTGAGTGAGGTGCCTCCCTCCAGTCCAGGGCAGGTCCTTTGGAGGGCGGACAGCAGAGGAACCATCAGAAGCCACCACTCCAGCTTCTGGGGAATGAGGGTCAGTCTGGAGTCTGGGTGGCACACCACAGCATCCGCTCTAACGGGCATATGACTTTTCCTCAATCTCTTCATCTGCAGCATGGGAATGAGGATATGTTTCTTTTCAGTCTGCCACCTGGAGTATTTTGATCAAATGACATGACAAAGACAATGATGATAGCACTGTTGTTTATTGACTGTGTTACAAGCCAGGCTGTGCTGAAAGACTTCCATGCAGTCCCCCATGACACAGCCAGCTCATCGGGGCCTCGTTCCAATCCTGGGAAGTGGGAGCCACCATGACTCCTATCTTTCAGAGGAGGAACAGAGGTTCGGAGGGATGAAATAATTTGCCTGAGGTCTCTCAGCTAGCTACAAAGCGGTGCACCTGGGCTTCAGAGCCCACCCCCTTGCCAGTGCACTACCCTCCCCCATCCTGGTAGAGCTGACTTACGTTCAGAGGATGGTGCTGTGCCCGCGTGAGAGGTGGGGTTGGCCCACCTCCCTTTGGGAGTTTATGAAGAAGCCAGGGTATGGTGTACATGTGCACACTTTTTGATTAACCTGGCTCCCACTCTTGGGAAACACCAGGGCTCCCCCGAGTTAGTAATGGGGAGACTAAGGCTCTCATTTCAAGAATCCAGCCAGGAAAAGAAGCCTGCCCCTGGCTTCCCCACCTGAGGCCATCTCTCTGGGGCTCAAGGCTGCAGGAGGCTGCATCTTAGAGCTGGGGAAGCCCAGCTCCATGGGCAACAGTCTGAATATGGACCCACAGCCAGGACTCACCTGCACGCTCAGGCTGGGGCACTCGGACTGCCCACCATGAGCATGCCTGGCCCTTTAAATCTGGCCTCTAGGGGCGCCTGGGTGGCTCAGTGGGTTAAGCCACTGCCTTCGGCTCAGGTCATGATCTCAGGGTCCTGGGATCAAGCCCCACATCGGGCTCTCTGCTCAGCAGGGAGTCTGCTTCCTCCTCTCTCTCTGCCTGCCTCTCTGCCTGCTTGTGATCTCTCTCTGTCAAACAAATAAATAAAATCTAAATAAATAAATAAATAAATAAATCTGGCCTCTATCCACGGATCCCTGAAGCCCGGGCCTTCTCATCAACCTCTGCCTCCAGCCATCTCTCCAGCAGGGAGTGTGGAGGAAACATTCCCTGTCCCAGGTGGGTAAACAAAAGGCACTCAGTAGGGCTGTTGGCTAGGTGAAATCTAACAATTAGGAAACCCCTAGACAGGGAGTCAGCAAATTCAACCCACAGCCTGTTTTTGTAAATAAAGTTTTATCGGAACCCAGCGATGCCCATTTGTCTGTGTCTTTCAGGTCACAACAGCAGAGCTGAGTAGGGGCAACAGAGACTAGAGGGCCTGGAAAGCCAAAAATATTTACTATCTGGTCCTTTGCAGAGGAAGTTTGCCAATCCCTGGTCTAGCCAGATAGCTTTCCCAGGGCGGGGGCTGTGGCTGAGGCTTGAGTTAGGCTGGAGCTGGGGAACAAGGGGCTTTGGCAGAGCTGGGGATCTGGAGAAAGTGAGAAGCAAGGCTTGCACTTCCCTACAGGTAGGTCTTTGCCCAAACCAGAACCATGGCTCCAATGGCTTCTGTCCCCACAACCCACCCTTCCTCGCCTCCCAGAAGCTCTCTTCCTCACCGTTGCGTGGTCAGGATCTAGCCCAGCGTCTGACACCATAAAGACGACCTCATACATTTTTAGCAAATGAATGCATAGATGATTCTCCAACTCACCCTTCGAACTTGGGTGAGTCTCACCCTCTCTGGGTCACAGTTTTCACATCTGTAGAATGACCCTGGTCAGGATCTGTTCTCCAGGTCCCGTGTCTGTGAAGGGTCTGAGTGGGGAGGGACACGAGTGGCTCAGGACTCAGGGTCTGATTCAGGAATGAGGAGGAACAGGCAGCTTGGCGCCAAGAGAGCCACAGAGACAGGAAAGAGGAGGTAAACTGGCAAGGACAGGAGTCAAGAGGGGCGGCAGACAGGGCGGAGGGGAGAAGACAAAGGGGAAGGGTTCCGAGCAGGGAGGCAGATGGGAAGGAGTGGCCCCTGGGTGGGATCGCAGGGAGGCACCGGCCACAATCACAGACCCAGCAGTAGAGCGTGATGCCACAAGCAGAACTCCAGCTTTCGTTGGAGAATGAGCCTGGGGAGCTAATGAGCTCCGGAGGTGCAAAGGACGCCTTCGCGTTAATTCCTGCTCCCTGGGAGCAGCCGGGAGAGGGAGAGGGGGCCGGGCCCAGGCTGGGCAGCTGGGCCCCACTCAGGGGGCTTGGCCAGCTGGTCAGCCGCCGGCTGGGGCTTCACGCCAGGCCTACGGACGCTCGCCTGCCTCACGCCCCACTGCCCCTGGCCTTGGGCAGGGAGAAGAGGGGTCATCCTGTGGCTTGGTCCCTGGAGCCCGTGTTGTGACAGTCGTGGGCTCCACCTGGATGGCCAGTTGGTCCAGGGGCTTCCACGAGCTTGGGCTCGGACAGCCAAGCACATGTCTGAGTTTTTCTTTTTTCTTTTTAAATAATTGAGCATCTTTGAGCTTTAAAAAATAGTCCACTCTTCCCCATCGTCAACGATTATGACACCCACCACGTGATCCTAGTATGGTGGTACCAACAACCTCCTGTTCTCTGGCATCTCCTGGAGTCTCAGGGCTGCCCAACTTTATTGACCAGATGCCTCTTGATTCTGGGGAGGTTGACCTGAGCATCGTAGGATGCTGAGCAGAACCACTGGCCTCTCACTGGGTGCCAAGGGCACTCCCCCACCCCCAAATCATGACAACAAAATGTCCCCAGAGATTGCTTAATGTCCCCTGGGGCTGGGCGGCTGGGGCAGCGCCTCTGGTTCAGAACCACTGACACTACCCTATTTTACAGATGCGGAGGCTGAGGCTGAAGAGTCTGGGTATCAAACGTCAGTCTTTGTCCTCCCCTCCCCGCCTCCACCCAGAAACTGACTAGGATTTGCTAGTTATTTTTCAGATATGGAGTTCCAATCTTTTTCTATACATACATTTACAAAATTGGGATCATACCGAATGTGCCATTATGTAACCTGCTTTTCTCCATTAACAACCTAGCACATATAAGTTTGGGTGAGAAAAGCAAGTTGCCAATCAGTATATATAGCATGACACCCTTTGTGTAAACACACACACACAGGCATGCACACGCACACACACACGCACACACAGGGGTATTTGTTCTGCAAAGAAACTGTCCAGAAAGATAAGCACAAAATTCCGATTTACAGTCTCCTCTGAGATTGAAGAAAGGGGAGCAGGGAACAGAAGACTTTAAGTTTACATCATACCCTTCTGGACTCTTCGACTTTTTGCAACAAGTTCATCTTTCTTTTTAATTTTAAAGATTAATAAAATGACACAGAGATCCCTCTTGACAGTCAACAGACACCTAGAACATGAGTTTTTAAATACAATGAGATCTCCATTGCATGGATGTACTATCGCTAATCTCGTCATTTCCTTGGGTTGCAGGTGGAGGGGGGTCTCTGGGCGTCCTGACTACACAACGCCACCAAGAACATCTCAAGCTGGTCCTTCAGAACGGGAGACTGGGGGGCAGATTCCTGGGGTTTCCCCTCGACTCAGCCCCACAGAAAACACCAAACAGCCTCACCTCCTTTAATCTCTTAGCAATGCCTTGCAAAGGACCTTGTCATGGTCCGCATTGTGCAGTGCGGAACATGGGACACCAAGACGCCCAGTGACTTGCTCAAGGTCTCACAGGGAGATAGCAAGGGTCAGAAAAGCCTTAAAGAGATACTATTCCCAACAAAGACTTTCTCCCTAAAGTGAGTCAAGGGGCTGAAAGAAAAGAAGAGGTGACAACCTTCCGTGTGTTTGATTTTCCCAGTCACCATGCACTGGAGTCACCTGGGGACCTGAAGGAGTGCAGACCCTGTAGAAGGCAGGGAGGCAGCAAGGAGGGAGAGGGCTATGGCTCCAACAGGATGACACCAGGGATCCTTGGGATGCATGTTCTGTCCCTTGACTGTGATGGTGATGAAATTGCATAGAAGTAAATACACAGGAAACTGAGCAAAACGAACAAGGAGAAAGTGAGACTGATGAAATCTAGGGGTGCCCGGCGGGCTCGGTTGGTGGAGCGCGCCACTCTTGACCTTGGGGTGGAGCGCGCCACTCTTGACCTTGGGGTGGAGCGCGCCACTCTTGACCTTGGGGTTGTGAGTTTGAGCCTCAAGTTGAGTGTAGATTTTGCTTAAGAGTTTACTATTAAAAAAAAAAAAAGGAAAGAAAACAAAACTGGGGAACTGCTCTGAATGAGGTGGATGGACCCATGTGCTGGTTGTGATTTGAATTGTAGTTTTCCAAGATGCTACCCCACAGGGAACCTGGATGAGGAGTGCACGGGATAAACCCATGTTATTTCTATAACTCCTTGTGGATCTAACATAACTTCAAATAAAAAGCTAAAAAAAAAAAAATCCCCATTCTGATTTAGGAGGTCTGGGGTAAACTGAGACTCTGCATTCCTAAGAAACTCCCTAGGGGTGCTGCTGGCCACGACCAGAGTCTAACACTACTCTCCCTGGTATGGTGGCCTCTGGTCATAGGTAGTTAACCAGCCTTTGAAATGTGGCTGGTCTGGGTTAAGGGGCACAGTACGTGTACAGCACACAGTGGGCTTTGAAGACAGTAGGGAAAAGAGAATGCAAAATATTTCATTTGGAGCTTAAAGAGCTTATATGTTGAAATAGTAGTTTGGATACATTTTGTTAAATTAGGTACATCATTAAATTTAATTTGACCTATTCTTTTTGACTTTAAGAATGAGGCTATTGGGGTGCCTGGGTGGCTCAGTCATTAAGCCTCTGCCTTTGGCTCAGGTCATGATCCCACGGTCCTGGGATCGAGCCCTGCATCAGGCTCCTTGCTCAGCAGGAAGCCTGCTTCTCCCTCTCCCACTCCCCCCTGCTTGTGTTCCCTGTCTTGCTGTGTCTCTCTCTGTCAAATAAATAAATAAAATCTTAAAAAAATAAAAAAAAGCATGAGGCTATTGGAAAATTTAAAATGATGTTTGTGGCTGATAGTCTATTTCTCCTGGTCTGCTCTGGGCCAGCAGGGTGAGGAAGATGGCATCCAGCATAGCAGTGATCCATCTGTTAGTCAATCAACAAACAGTCACCCAACCTATACCGCGTGAGGAGGCAAGCTGAACGGCCCCAGACCATGACCTCACAGAGCTTGTGGCTTAGAAAGGAAGAACCGAGTTACTGATTGTGTGAGGTGCTGAAAGCCAGGGGTAGGGAGTGTCCGGGTGGAAGCAAGGGGCGGCCATGTGTCAGAAGCTCTGTGGGTATGACAGCTGCCCTCACGGGCTGGCAGCAGGCTGACGCGGTCAGAGGATAAGGCTGATCATTGTCTCTGGGCCGGCCACCAGGCTGTTGACCTCATGTCTTATCAGTGAATAATCACCCAGTTAATGCCACAAGCCCCATGTTACAGCTGCAAGAGAGGCCCAGAGAGGTGAAGTGGTCTGGCCGAGATTGCACAGCCAGAGAGTGAGTGGCTGAAGGGGGATTTGAACCCAGTTCTGACTCCAGATGAGATACCCGTTTCCCTTGCCGGAGAGCTCAGCATTTTTTGCATTGTTGCGTGCAAATGCAATGCTGCAGGACTGTCCCCCATGCCAGCTCTCCAGTGGGTGGAAGTGGGCTGCCCAGTCCCTCCTCCCCCAGGCAACTTGGCTGCCACCCTCCCCAGCTGGTGTCATTGGAAAATCTGATTCTTCCCATCCTCCGTCTTCAGCTCGAATCCCACCATCATGACCCCTGTGGAAATGGGCTCTTGGAGCAGGGGTGGGACTGACGGCATGGGGTGGGGGGAGGGGGGGGTTGAGGGGACTTGTCTCTGTGGCCAGAGCAAAGTTAAGGCTGAAGGGAAGTCACTTCCATCCCCTCCCCCTTCTCCCCACTCCGCCCCCCCACCGTGGTCCCCAAGCCCCCCTCAGCTTCAACGCAATTTAATGTCTCACCGAGCTGTCCCTATTTGACAAACAGGTGATTTTGCTAATGAGGAATAAATGAGATCCACAGGATGAGAGAGGGTGTGCGGCAGCTGGCGTGAGGGCGAGATGTGCCGAGTTTATTAAAATAATATGTGGCCACATGCTCGGTGCTCAGGGTCCGGGCTGGAGAAGCGTCTTGCTTTTTCTCTCCTCCACCTTCTGCTGCTCCCCAGCCACGGCTCATCCCTGTCCCCTCCCAGCTTTCCGGAAGGTGCCCATTCCCAATTGGGGCTGGCAGTGCCCCTGCGGACCCTGATGGGGTGCCCAGGCCTGTGGGAGGCAGGGGAGGGGGGCAGGAAGATGACAGGGCTGACAGATGACCCAAGTGGGCGTGGAGCGTGTGAGGGACAGCTTGACTGCGTGTGGGGTCTGAGTGGGAGAGGCGGGTCCCACAGGAAGAGCAGGGAGAGAGCAGGCAGGAGAGCTGGCAGGGGAGGGGAGGGAGACCCGGGGGTGGGGGATTGGGGGGAGAGACAGACAGACAGAGAAGTCAAGGCACAGGAAGACAGAGGGAGAGTCCCACACAGAAAGAAGAGAAGGCACAGGGAGAGTTGAAGATGCAGAGACCGGAATGGGGTGGGAGAAAGAGAGGGGGAGGGGGAGATTTCTAATCTCAGAGATGGACACACACGGAAGGATAGAGACTAGAACCTGCAAGTCTCCCGAAGGCAGGAGGTGGGGAAGAGGAGGCAGGAATCTAGGGACAGAGAAGACCAGAGCCTGGGGCAGGGGGACACCAGGGAGAGAGCAGGGAGGAGGGAAGGTGAGTGCACAGGCAAGGAGTGCAGGGGTTCAGAACTCTGGGTTCCCGGATGACTCCCTGAGTGCCTGCCACCTGGTGACCTGGGCTGGGCGTCCTCCCTCTCTGGGCCTCAGTTTCTCCTACCTGCTCCACAATGAGGGGTTGAACTTGATGCCGGGTACCTACTGCCCTTCCCATGCTACTGCTGGATGAAAAGGGGAAGGAGAGGGGTGGGGGTGGGAGAGAAGGGGGTCACCGATACGTGTGACCTTTCCTATTCTAAGGCTGGGACCAGAAAGGAGAACGTGAATGCCAGCTTCCCATGCCATGGCCCTCTGAAGACAGGAATGGGCCTGAGTGCAAGGTCTGGAACAAAGGCCCCAAAGCTGATGCGAAAAGGCAGATTGAGGAGGAAGAGGGGGACCCTTATCCTGTCTTTCCCATTCCCTTCCATCTTTCTCCTGTTGTTCCCTGGGCCTGTTCTCTCCCTCTGTGGGGAAAACCTTCTCTTCCCTTTCTGCCCTGGCCTCCGGGAACCCGGGCCAGCATGCCTCCTTCTGAGGCTGTGCACTGTCTCCCGTCCCTCCCTCCTCTGAATCTGGGGAATAGTCAGAGAAACATAAGAGGGTGGGGCAACCCAGGAAGGCTTCCCAGAGGAGGCGAGGTTTCTACACTTCAGTCCAGTGCCACTTTTGGAGTCGGTGCCCTACCTGCCCGTGGCCGCATTTACTTAACATTGTTCTTCAAATCAAGTTACTCTTTGTACTTCAATAATTGCATTTAGGAAAAAACTGTGTGTGGCAGTGGCAAGTGGGAATCCGGTGCCATTTGATGGGCTCGTTAACGTGTTTTCGTGTAGGGACTGATTTTCCTGTGTGACTCATGGGTGTTAAGACATGTTGATCTGGGCACTAGGGACAGGAGCCCTGGGTCCCAGAGTGGGGCTGGGGCCAAGGCAGAGAGCGGGGAGAGAGGGAGGGAGGCAAGCAGATCCAAGAGAGCTGTGAATGCTAGGAGAGAAGGAAGGGTGGGCTCCCTGTGGGAGGCATTAGGGAGACACAGAAGGTTTGGAGGGGGACGCTGAAGCATGTCCAGGATGGTAGGGTCAGGGAGGCTCCAAGTTACCAGGAGGCATGGGGTGGGCGTGGGGGTCTCATGGGGGCTTGCCCTGCCTACCTGTCAGCCCTCCGTCCCTGCTGTCCCCCCTGTCACCATCCTTTCTGTTTCTGTCACTGGCTGTGCCCCTGTCCCTTTCAAATGCTATTCTGTCTGTCTTTTTTAATCTCTGTCATTTTCCCTCTGGGTTCTTGCACATGTGTGGCTTCTCCTCCACCAGGCATGCTGCGCCCCCAATTCCACTGCTCCCTCCCCTCTGCCTCTCTCCCTCCAGATCACCCTTGACCAGCTTGGAGCCCAGGGCACAGTACACAGTAGGTCTTCAGGACTGGTTGGAGGAGTCATTGCCCTTTGCTGCTCCTGTGCAGGTCCAGTCCCCAAGAAGCACATCCTGCCTGGTGTGGAGGAAGGAGAGGCCAACACACTCCCGGTCCCTCTCCCCCCTCCCCCTTCCCTGACAGTTTTCTTGTCGTAGGCTGTCTTCCTTCCCATCCATCATTTCCTCTTTTTCTGCTCCCTCCTCCAGTCCCACACCCCCATCACTCTTGCTAAGGCTGAGCTGCCCCCCTCCCCACTCTGCCTCCTTCCGGTCCATCCCCCACCCCCAGCCCCAAAGCAAATAGCCCTGCTCCCAGCACTGCTGGGTGAGCCCCTGGAGTGGTGAGGGAATCTGCTTAGAGCTCAGTTAATAGCCCAGAAGCCACACAAACACCAGCTTCACCTGGCCCTCCTCTCCCGTCACTCCAGCCACGGGCCTCAGGTTGTGGGGAAGGAGGAGGAGAGGCAGAATTTTCTCCTGAGATGTCCCCTCCGAGCTTCCCATCACAAGGCAGGACCCAATACTAGCCTTTAAGAACGATGCTCAAAGTTACATCACAACACTATATTGTAAGCATTTATCCGTGCTTGGATGTTTAAAAAGTAATTTCTAAACCTCTAACATAGAATGACCCAAACCACAACACGACAAAACAAAAAACAAAACACCCATGCATGGAAAACAGACCAGAAAGAAATAAGCTTTACTATTAATAGTGGCTGCCTTTGAGTGGTGGGCCTCTGGGTAAAACATATATATTTTTTCCTCTTTTTCTATATTTTCCAAATGTTTCTTAATGAGCATCTCTTAAGTTAATTCATTGTTTTCAAATGGCTGTTTGTCCAGACATCTGTGTATGCATTTAACATATACACTGATTTAATAGTGCTATTTGGAAAGTGCTTTATTTTCACATTTAAATTTTATTTATTTTTTGAGTAGGTAATACATTCACAGGGTTTATAATTCAAAAGGTACCAAAAGAGGTGTACAGTTGGACTGCTACCTCTGTTCCCACCATCCCCGGCACGTGGCTCCCCTCAGGGAGAGAAAAGGAAGCCCCTGTCCTCATGTGTGTTTCCAGACACAGCATCATGTCAGAAACAGGCATATATTTTTAAGGAAAGAGATGATGGAGTGTTCTCTTTAGCATCAGTTTTCCTTGGAATTTTCCTAGCCTGGGGCAGGGAACACCTTTGATTCTAGAATAGAATGCTCTTTGATTCTAGAACAGAATGCTCTGGAACCTTTCCTGGCAGCCCTCCTGACCTCACCTGCTGGCCAGGACCTAAAGGACCTCCTTTCCTTTTCACACTCTATTAGTCCAGATCATAAAAGCAATGCCTAGATGGAAATGTTACGGAAATGTGTAATATAGAACATCCAATGTAATCCCACCGGTGGGAGGGCTTTTGGTTAACCTTTCTGCAGCATTTTCTTTTTTAGGTGTCTATTTTTAAAAAGTGGGGTAGGACTGAGCAGCCTTGTGGCATATTTCCAATTTTTCACTTAATTTATCTTCACTTAATATATCCGCCCATGCTGGTACAGAAAGATATTTCTCAATAAGACTATCCATTGTCTGGAGGTGTTTTGGGGTAAGAGAAGGAAGACCTTTTGTGCTCTGATGTCGCTTGTTTTCAAGGGGGTTGGAACTGGCGAAGTCTAGGCGGGGAATGTCAGCCAAACCAGGGGACCCAAGGTACCTGATGCTTTGCCTCCTGGAAGGAAGGAGATCCAGAGGTTCCTAGAGGGGAGCAGAAACGATGAAAGGCTGCTTTGATCTAATCTGTGTCACTCGTGGTCCAGTCTTATGTGGGCTCGGTACTAGCTGGAAAGGACCAACATGAACATAGCCTTGGTGTGACTCATGATGCGTCCCACTCCCCACCTGCAGAATGGGAGGGTGGAGTGGATGTTAGCATCCTATGAATGCTTGAGAGATGCCCGGTGCTGAGTCATGTTCTTTTCATTTGCTGATTTCAACTTAACTCCCATGGTAGGTGCTGCTATTATCCACATTATACAGAAGAGGAACCCAGGATCAAAGAGAGGAGACAGTTTCCCAGAATTCACCCAAATGATAAGTGCAGGAGCTGGGATCTGAACTCAGGGCTGTTGACTCCAGAGCCCAAGTTCTTGATCTTGCCTTTTTAAGGACCTGATGGCCTAAGAGTCCATGACTTATGCTGACTTCTCCACAAGGACAATCATGTGGGATTGGGAATGTGAAGGTGACTTCAGTGGGCTTGGGTTTCACTTTCTTTACATGTGAGCTCCTTGTATTTCTTTATATTCCTCTGACACCCTTGAGGTTGATAGGGCTGGGTTCAAATCTCATTCATCCTTGTATCTGTAGCATCCTGGGCATTGCCCTGTACACAGAGGCTCTCAAGGAATATTTGTTGAATGACTGTAAGTGGAAGTTGTTCATCAAGCAACTCTTTCTTTTGTGTGTGTGTGTGTGTGTGTGTGTGTGTGAGAGAGAGAGAGAGAGAGAGAGAGATAATGAGAGAGAGAGAAAAAGTGTGAGAGTGGAGAAGTCAGAAGGAGAAGCAGACTCCCCACCAAGCAGGGAGCCCGATGTGGGACTCCATCCTGAGACTCAAGGATCCTGACCTGAGCCAAAGGCAACCGCTGAACAAACTGAGCCACCCAGATGCACCAAGCAACTTTTTTTTTTTTTTTAAAGCAGGCTCCACACCCAGCGTGGAGCCCAGCGCAGGGCTCAAACTCTTGACTTTGAGATCAAGGTCTGAGTTGAGATCAAGAGTTGGGTGCTCAACCAACTGAGCCACCCAGGCGCCCCAACAAGCAACTTTTGAATTCCTGTTATATGGTGGGCAATGTTCTAGATGTGAGATAAACAGGTAAGTAATAATAGTGAGTAACAATGATAGTAGTCTTTGTCATGTGCTGGGTAGATTGCTAAAAGTATGTATAAATGCACATATAATGTCAACCCGTTTAGTATAAACTTCAAAGCAACACTAAAATGTTTTCAATTTTTATATGAAAGAGCTCAGAGAAGTCAAGAACTTACCTAAGGGCACATACCTTATAAATAGTCCTACTGGGCTTTAAGGATGTGTCTGTCAAGTTCCAAAGTGCTTTTTGTCACTAAACTATATTCCCCTCCCCCACCTCTGGTCTCAAGGTGCTCACACCTTAGTGTGCTAGGATAGGGCACTATCTTAGTAGATGGGATATGGGCACAAACAGCTTGAATAAAATGCAGGAGGGGCTAGGTAGCTTTGGAGAACTATAGCGAATGAATGAATGATACAAGTCATGTGAGCTTCGAAGATGGAGAGAGAGCCTATTTGTGATTGGGAGACCAAGAGACATTTTGTAAAAAAAACACCGTGGCACTTGCACTGAGCACTGGGGAATAGGTAGGATTTGTACCTGCAGAAAATGCAAGGAAAATCAAGGTGAGGTAAGGGTCCAAAGGTGGGAAATTGCAGAACAGATGCAGAGAACAGAGATGGTGAGTTTTCTTGGAATGTAGGATGTAAAAGGGGAGAGGAAAAGAAGCAACAATGATCTGCAGATAGTGTTTTGTTATGGCAGTTGCTTCATTTGCACTTATCAGGTAGACAGTCTTATGACACATACATAATGACAAATTGGTCTCTTCTTTTCCCAACATCATACTTTAAGTTTTTTCTTGTCTTATTGCATTGGTTAACACCTGAAGTATAAATTGAATAGTAGTGATGATCCTGATAACTTTATCTCAGTCCTAAATTTAAATGGGAGTATTTTTTAATATTTCATCAATAAATATGTTGCTTGATGAGTTTTTATTGAAGCAGCAGTTGAAATCAGATTCTCTTGGACTCACCTGCTTCCCAGATCTCAACTATTTGCTCCAGCCACATAGCAGACAATGGACACCATGTGGCTGCATGCAAGTCAGCTGCCCAACCACGAGTGGCTGCAAGTCCAGAGTCTCTGGTTTCTCTTGCCATTTCTGGACTTAGGAGAAATACCATCTTATAGGGTGTGACTTCCCAAGGAGCTATCTGTGGGCTTTCATGATGCAACTAGAAATACAGGACAATAAATCCAGGAGGGAAACTTTGGCCAGTGGGTAACAGAAGTTGAGGAGGGAGCTGGGCTCGTGAATCCTGTCTTTCCTCCTCAGAGACACTGCTCAGAGGCATGTCCTTCTGGAGGTTCCTCAGGGGCTGAGCAGCCAAACCAGCCAGTCACTTGCTGTGATTTTCCAAGAAGCCGTGAGCAGATAGCAACATATCACCTTGCTAACCTCATCCTCTCCTGCCTCAATCCCCCTTTCCCTCCCTACACTGCCCTGGCTTTGCATCTTCTAGAGAATTTCTCTCCTCTGGAATGCGGGTGACGGCACTTTTCATATACTTTTTCAGCATTTATTGAGAGAACTATGTCACTTTCCTTTAATCTGTTAGTGCAGTGAATTACATTGCTACTTTGTCTGCAAACATGTTTGTGTTCCTGCCATAAACCCTACCTGGCATGTGGGTCTTTCTGTAGGCGTATGAGGTTCTTTACTCCATGCCATTCCGTTGTATACCTTGAGCACACCTGGGTACACAGGTAACACGACGTCCAAGACAGTGCTCTGTGAAGCCTCCCCTGGCAGTTTCCAGCCCCGTTTCTCCTCTGCAGATGAAGTCAGGCAGACAGGCAGGTGGGGATGATGGAGGTGATGGCAGCAGGTCTGAGGAGAGCTAGGAGGGGAGAGAGTGAGGAGAGAGAGGTAATTATGAACCAGGCGGTATCACAAATCTCCCAGCTGCACTGACACCCAGGGAGAGTGATCACACACTTGGAGTCAGCCCAGACAAGTGTGAAAGCCCTTCACTCCATCTCTAGGAAGAAGGAGAAAGGGGAAGAGGCGGACTCGGTAACCATGTGACAGCCCCATCCCCAGCTCTCCCACCAAGACAGCCATGAGGTCATTGTCACACTTTCCCTCCCTGCACCCCGACCTGGGTCAGGGAGCTGTGATGCAGGGGTGTGGACGGGCAGCGGAGGACACTACAAGACAAGCGAGAGGTCCTGGAAGGATGTGCCCCGGAGAAGGAAGGTGAGGAAAGCCTTCGTTGTGGCATCCAATCAAGCTAGGTAGATTTTAGCAAGCCCTCAGCAAACTCAGACTGCCCCTTGTCAAAAGTGGCAAAGCATGCTTCCCATGCTTGTGAAATTAGTCCCCAAGGAAAGCGGAACTGCACATCGGTCGAAAGATGCCTGTGTAACAGGGACCAGACGTGTGTTATTTCTTGACAATCCTGCTGTTCACTCGATGAGGAAATGGAAGCTCAGAGAGGCTGAGTCCTTGGCCCAAGAGCACCCAGCTACGAAGGGGTAGAGGTGAGACCTGCCTACTTTGGGAAGTCCTAGCTTCTATCACACGATCTGCCTGTTCTGAAAATGAAGTAGGAGCTCTTTTCCTAAGGGGTAAGTTCTTGAAGGAAGCGGGGTTTCAGAGGCAGGGAGGTGGGAAAGTTGTCTTTTGAGTCCAAAGAGAGGAATAGAACCTCTGCTCCCACCCCGACACCCACCAGGCTAGCTTTGGCTCTTGAAGATGCCTGAGAGAGAGAGCTTTTTGGGTCAGTGACTTTGGGTCTGTGGAAATTGCACAACTGGGGATTCTTCCTCTTTCTCTAATTATAGCAATTTCCCACCAGGGAAGGTGGACCGAGGGAGCAGCCTGCCCTGGCCATGGCACATGGTCCTATGGGTGAATCAGGTGTGTGCTGTCATTCCCTCCTTAGGCCTGCTGCCCCTCCGCAGTGGACACGGGGGGGGGGGGGATGCTAAGGTGGGAAGGTTGGGGTCAGCACATGGAAGGTCCTCAAACTCAGGATAAGAATTTACACTGAAGACCTGTAAAAGGACTCCCTCCCCGCAACCTCTCTCTGACCTCTTATCCCATCACTCCTCCCCCTGTTCACTCTGTTCCTTGAACATTCCAGAATGTCTCCTGGCTTGGTGTATCTGTTTCTGCTGTTCCCTCTGTCTAGAACACTATTAGTGTCAGATCTTTGCTTGATTGTTCTCTCCTCAACAATGACTTCTCAGTTCAAATATCATCCCCTCAGAGAGGACCTCCCTGACCAAAGTAGTCTTCTATTACTCTGTCTCTCTTCTCCCACAACACTTATGCTAAACTGTGTAAACAAGTTAATGAATACATAAGCACAATAATTTTTGTCTCCTCCTCCTCCCTTACCCTGCCAATATGTGGTAGATTTCACAAGAGCTAAGCTCTTGCTTGTCTTGATCATAGCCAAGGACATACCTTGCCTGACACATGGTATGTGTGCCACAGAAATATCTATTGAATTAGTGACTTACTGAACTGATGAATGGATCAGCTCACGAGCTCTGGAGCCAGGCAGCCTCTGGCATCAAATCCCAGCTCTGCTACTATTAGCTATATGATCTTGGGCAAGTTACCTAACACCCCATGCCTCAGTTTCCCCATTTGTAAAATGGGAGTGACAGCAGTACCTTCTTTGTGAGGCTGCTGTGTAGGTCCCATGAGATGTAGGCAAGCAGCGCATCCATCCCAGTTATCATCCGTTATCTGTCTTACAAGGGAGGAAAGTGGGACCCAGAGAAGGGTGGCTGGTCCTGGTCGCAAAGAGCCCCAGTGGGATTGCAGCTTGAACATCCTGACTCCTGGGGATTCCTTTCCTGAGAAGCTGGAACTCGATTCAGTGGGATCTGGGAGATGGAGGTTGTGTCCCTAGACAAACACACACACACACACACACACACACACACACACACACCTGTTCTCCTGGAAGTACAGACACGATGCTCAGAGCCACTCCATAAGAAGAAAACCAGGAAACAATTGAAAGATTCCACTGTTGCAAATCTGAATGAATTAGGGCTCCGCACAGACCTGAAGGGTCTCCCAAACCTGGCTTTGAATTAGAAGAGCAAATTACAGAAGGAAATATACAGTGGTTTATGGTTCCCCATGGGGAGCAATTTTGCCTCTTCTCACCCCCAGGCTGGGGTGTCTGGACACATTTTTAGCTGTCACAACTTGGGGGTTGCTAGTGGCATTTAGTGGGGGGGGGGAGCCAGAGATGCTACTCCATATCCTCCCACGCACAGGCCAGCCCTCACTCAAAGAATTATCCTGCAACAAATGTCAATATTGCCCCAAAGCTGAGAAACCCTGTTGCAGGTAACGCCCTTTCTATGAAGCTCAAGGACAGGCTGAAGAAACTAGATGCTGTTTAGGGATATAGACATTTATAGCAAAAGTACAAGGAAATGCATTCCACTAGACTGTGTTTCCCATGAGAAAAAGATTTTGGGGGAAAGGGCTTCCACAGTGTCCACCGCTCTATCATTACGCATCCCATGAATGAGCGATGACCCGTTAGCTCTAATTTTAGGATGCGGTATTGCAGAGTGGGGATGGGGATTTTGTTTTCCCTATGTCTTAAATATTTCATAATTAAAATGTCCTCTGGGGGGGGGCACAAGGAAACAGTGCATCCTGCCCACTTTTAAGGACAAACCCACCTCAGATCTGGATTCTCACACTACTTAGCTTTGTGATGAGGGCGCATTGCTTGTTTGGGGTGTAAGTCTCCTGATCAGTGAGCAGAGGTCCTCTGCCCTGTATTTGCCCCTCAGGGATACAACACAGCTCGGAGGAGATGCCGGCTGGGAAAACACTTGGGAAGATCTGGGGAGGGGGTCTCTGCTGCATATCCCTCCCTCCCCCTAGCTCTAGCTCATTGGAGGGGGTCACCGCTGAACCTGAACCTGCAGGGGAGCCTTAGCAGGTGGGCAGAGGCCTCAGGCATGTGAATGGGCTTGGAAACTGCCAAGGAGGAATTTTGTTAAATTTTAGACAGAAGGCTGCCTGCAGTGGGGGAGGGGTTTGGAGGCAAGGGAGGCCTAGCATTCGTATGTGAATGTGAGGATGTGCATGTGTGTCTGTGTGACTGGGAGAGACTGTGTGTGTGTGTGTGTGCGCGCCTGGGTCTAGGCATGTGTGGCAGTGTGCACAGGAATTTGTGTGTGGTCCCTGAGCGTGTGTCTCTGCATGAGCAGCGGAGGAGGGTGTGTGCTCTTGTGTGTACGGGAATGTCTGTGCGTGTGACTTTGTATATGTGATTGTGTACACACATGTTGTGTGTGGTTCCGGGTATGGAAATAAAAATGAGTGGACAGGATGGACACACACACACACACGTTTAGGGATAACTCTGCATTCGTACACAGTGCATGTGTGCTGGTGTATATGTATTTGTGATTATGTGCGTATAAGTGTCTCTATTCTTCCTCCGATACGGGTCTCAGTCTTATTCCCTCTCTCCCTTTCTTCCATCTCTTCCACCTCCCTCCCACTCTCCCTGCTCTTCTCCCTCCTCTTTCTTCTTGTGCTCAGGTGTGTCAGCCTAAGAATGGGCCTCAGGCGGGGCCTCCCTACTGCCCTGGCTTTGGGTACCCCCAGCAGGTGGGAGGAGGCTCTGGGCAGACTCTTAGCAGGTAAAATATCCAGCCCCAGCTCCTACTGAGCCCCAGAGAGAAAGGAATTCCCTGCAGGCTCTTCCTTAATCCCCCAACGCATCCCTCCCCCACTCACCTCTCCACATCTCCTAGAACAAAGGACCCTTTTTGCGTTCTGTACTCATGGGTGGTCACATTCCTCACAGCTTGACTCAGAATGGGGGGGGCACAGTGAAGTTTGCGGGGAGAGCATTTGGGCAACCTCTATTGGTCTTGGTTTCTTCTCTGAGAAATGGGGGAAGACAGTGCAGAAAAGTCAGCAGGCAAAACTATATCGCCAATGTGCTTACGCCTTATCAGCCTTCTCGTGTGACCGTCTCAGGATGTGTTTGCTGAGAATCTGCTGTGTGTCAGGTTCTCTACTAGCAGTTGAAAACAAGAGATGAGCCAAAGGCATTTCTCTATCTTGGGGAGCCCATGGTGGCCATGGAAGTGGGAAGCAACCACGGAGAAACAGGTCACTAGAATCCTGGATGGAACGTGTTACCTGGGGGCAGACGTAGGATTAAAAACCTTTCCATAGCTCCATCTTACCTGCCTGATTAAAGTCGACATTCTTTAGTGCGTCATTCAAGGCCCTGATGATGGGGGAGGCACAACAGGGAGGCTTCCTGCAGGTGCAGGTATGGGAGAGAGAATCAGACCTGAAAGAACAGGCGAAGTTTTGGTAAAATGGAGATGTCAGGGAGGGGCCTTTTGGAAGAGATCCTGGCCTAAGAGAGTGTGGTCACTGGGCTTGCAGTCCAGCTGGTCCACCACTGATGGGCTGGGCGTGGTGACAGATCTTATGGATTGATATCAGCACATCGTGGGGGGTGTCCCCCTTGACAAAGTCCCTCCACTCCTGTTACTACTTCTCTTTTTCCTTAACCCACGGAGGCTGACACCCATCAGCACATCCTATGTCCATCTGACACCGGAAGAGATGGAAGAAACAGGAAAAAGTGGTGATTCCTCCTAGGTGCAGAGAGGGCCCAGTCCCCGGTCCCCTGGAAGGGGAAACACTTGGTAAGTATCTTGAGACCCCACTGCAGGAAGGTACCTCTGGGGATGGCAGATTCCTGCTTTGTTTATAAGGACTTATGTTTTGACTTTGTCATCAAATAAACGTCACCACTAGGAACACACTTACCTTCCTGGGCTCGCCCATTTATCTGGTCACGCATCCATCCACATCTCTATCCATCTACCATTACTATACATCTACTCATCTATCCATTCACTGTTTCGCCTCCCTACCTACCCATCCGTCTACCCACACAACTACCCACCCACACATACCATCACCCATTCATCTACTTACCTACTACCCACCCATCTGTTTACTCATCAGTCCACCCATCCACACATCTGCCTATCCATCTTCCACCCACCCACCCATCCATATACTTATCTGTCAGTGTCCTCCTATCCATTCACCTACTCGTCCATTTTCCAACCACCCACCTGTCTACCATAAGCTCATCAATGCATACTCCCATCCATCCAAATGGCCACTCCCCCTCCCATCTACACAGTTACCCACTACTCATTATCTATCCTCACTTACCCACTCGCCCATGTATGTACCTATTTATCCATCAACACACAGACCCACCCATACACCCCTCATCTATCCATCCAACTGCCTGCAAATTTGGCCACCTCGACACTCACCTACTCATGCCTTTATCCATCCATTCACCTGTATTTCCACTTTTTTTTTTTTAAGATTTCATTTATTTATTTGACAGACAGAGATCACAAGTAGGCAGAGAGGCAGGCAGAGAGAGAGAGAAGGGGAAGCAGGCTCCCCGCTGCCCAGAGAGCCCGATGTGGGGCTCGATCCCAGGATCCTGGGATCATGACCTGAGTCGAAGGCAGAGGCCTTAACCCACTGAGCCACCCAGGCGCCCCTGTATTTCCACTTCTTTGTTCAATTACGACCACCTATCTACCTATCCATTCACCTACCCATTTATCCATTCATCGGCATATCGGTCGCATTACCAATCAGCCCTATACTAGCCACCCAACTATTTGACCAACCAATCACCCATCCACCCATCCAAATACTCAACTGACAACCTTGGCACTAATCCGCTCATCCACCCAAATATCCACCCACCCACCCATCATTCCTGGGTTCCCACTCTGTGATAGTGCAGGCGGGTCTCATGAAGCCAACGCTGTGGGCTTGCAGGGCTCATGCAGGGATATTCTAACGACCCAACCCGCAGGCAGAGACCCGCGGGGACGGGAGGTGGAGACGGTGGCGGGTGGCAGTAAAAATCACCCATGTCCAGCGGTAAGAATTTTGGGAACTGAAGGAAATGGGAGACAGAGAGACAGCAATCTGGAGGGGAGGGTGAAGAAGAGAGAGACTTAGTGAGCGAACTAGAGAGGGTGAGAGAAAGAAATCTATAAAGAGATTGGAAGTGGAACAGAGGCGACAAGGAGCGACTGAAGGCAGGGGAGAGAAATGGAAGAGCACATTTTACTTTTGGGAGCAGGAAGGAGCCGGAAAGCAGGGGAGAGCGGAGGCAGAGGGTCCCAGGTGTCACGCCCCGCCCCTCTCTCGGCCCGGGCTCCCCGGAAGTCCCCGCGGCCCAGGAAGCCACCCCCGCGGGGAGGGCTCAGCGCGCGGAGCATCGGGACCGCGGCGGCGTGGGCTCTGCTGGCCGCGCCATCAATTAGGCGGTCGCTAGGCCTGGCGAGCGGCGGCCTCTGTGGAAATTACCTTTTAATTTCTTAATTACATTGTCCTCACCTGCAGCTCAACCCGCCTCCGAGAGGCGTGCGCAGAGCTGCTTCCCGGATCTGCTTTCCCGGTGCCATAAATTAGGACTCCGCCCGCCCGCGCTCTGGGGTCTTGGCGCCCCCGCGCCCCGCCCGCCGGCTGGTGTTACCTCTCCGGCAGGCACCTTCGAGGAGCTTCTGCAGTGGCTCCCCCACGCCTGGCCTCATGAGCCCCACCGTGAGACCCAAGACCTGTCCCAGGTCGACAGGGGATGGGGTGGGGGGAGCTGGGCTCTGACAGACACCTCTGAACCAGGAGCCCGGCCTTTGCAGGAGCGCTGGCTGTGTGACCCTGGGCGAGTGTCTTCACCTCTGGGAATCTCCGTTTCCCCATCTGACTCATGGAAATGAAGTGAGCGCTCATTTTTCTGGATGATGAGGTTTACTAAAGATAAGGCCTGAAGTGGGGAGTCCCGAAGTGTTCCCAGAATATTGGCTGTTGCTCACTGGATCCTTGAACCGGTGTTTTTTGAGTACCTGCTGTGGGTGCGGCGCTCCTGAGCACCCTGTGGACAGAGAGATGGACAAAACAGCCGACAAAACAGCAGCTGCTTTCCTGGAACGAGCAATGGTTGTGACTGAGGCTAGTGGTGGTGGCGATTCTCCTGTGCGCAAAGGGGTCCAGGACTTGGGAGACCCTTTGTGGGTGTTGCAGATGGGGGTGTGGAGAGGAGGTGATGTTGGGGAGGCGGATGGGGGGTTCAGAGAGGAGGAGCGGTGGGATCAGAGGGCAGGTGATCCACAACACAGGTGGGAGGCTCTCTTGCTGGTCCTATCCATCGGGTTCGACAGGTAGGAGCACCAACTTGCCTAAACCCATCGTGTCACTGGTGGGAGCTCAGGTCCCCCCTTTCACACCTTTCCTTCCCATAGCTCAGTGGTTCTCAAAGGGGGTGCTCCCTGGGACCAGCAGCATCGGAGACTCAGCTCATCCCCGAGCTTGTTAGAAATGCAAGGGCTTACCCTGAGACTTACTAAATCAAAATTTCTGGGGTCAGGGCCCAGGAATCTATGTCTCGTAAGCTCCCCAGGAGATCTCATGCTTGGTAAAGTTTGAGAAGTACTGTCATGACCAAAGCAAGCGTTCCTTTGTTCACTGCCTTTGTAGGAGGAAAGGGATCATGAGGCCCCTGTTTGTGAGAATTCGAATCGTGCCCAGGCTGAGACCCCAGCATGTCATACTTTCAGCATCTCAGGCCTCCCAATGCCTGGGTTCGAACCTGTGTCCTAGCCTGGGCTCACATTGGAATCGCTTGGGGGAAGCCTGAGAAATTTCAGATGCCCAGGTTCCCATCGAGGACTGATTCTATCTGAGTTTCTTGGAGATGGTCCTGAGCGGCAACCTTTTCGAAGCTGCCAGGCGATTCTGTTGTTCCAAGGGGATGGATGGCGTCGGCCAGTGTGGAAGAGGACCAGAATGGGAAGCCAGTGGTCTTCCAAGGGCAGTCCTGCCACTAACTCACCCTTTGGGCCCAAATGTGTGATCCTTCTGATGGCCACATTCTTTCAGTTTATCCTCTGTCCGACGCACTGGGGGAAGATGGGGGGACACGTAGAAAAGGCGGATTCTGCATGAGGCCCTAGTCCCAGGTTGAAGCAGGGCCTGAGAATAGGCATTAAAAAAAAAAAAAAAAAAAAAGCCAGCACGTACACTTTACTACAAAGCCTCAAGCTTTGAGCAATTCTGATAAGACACATCCGAGCAGGTTAAGTTTACCTGCTTGACTCCTATGTCCTAACCCTGCTTGTCCTCTTTCTGTCCCTTCTCCTCGATGAATTTAGAGCTACCTCCCTCTTTTGAATGTGTTTATTCAAACTCCTGTATATTCATGTTCCATGATAAATACTTTTTACATAGTAGTTGAGGGAGAGAAGTTTTGTAAGTTTTGTAGTTTTGTAGGGAGAAGGGCCTCCTCTCCCACCCACTATATACTTTTGCTCTTACTAAAATTCTCAAAAATGTTTCTACTCAGCTTCTGTTTCAAGAACGAGAGACACATTCCAGACAAGAAATCCTGTTCTGCCTTAAAAAAAAAAAAATTAGGGTTACCTGGGTGGCTCAGTGGGTTAAAGCCTCTGCCTTCAGCTCAGGTCATGATCCCAGGGTCCTGGGATCGAGCCCCGCATCATTGGGCTCTCTGCTTAGCGGGGAGCCTGCTCCCTGCCATCCCGCCTGCCTCTCTGCCTCCTTGTGATCTCTGTCTGTCAAATAAATAAATAAAATCTTTAAAGAAAAACCCCGAATCAGACCAAAATATCAAGAAACAGCAGTTTCAGATGTTGGACACAAGGCAGCCCCTGTCTCTGATCTCCAAGAGAAAAAAAGCAAATGAGATAAGCCCTATGACAGTTGTCGGGCCAAGGGGAGGGCAAATCCAAAGAATCTGGTGGTTTCTTTAGCTGAGATCAAGGTAGGGAGCAGAGTTTGGGGAGTCCAAGATGGCTGGAGTTTGTAGGATGGACTACTTGAGAAGAGAGATCTTCATGGGGAGAAAATTCCAGAAATCTGTGGAGGCCTGCCCTCATGTCTTTAGGTCTGTGTATGTGAGAGAGGCCAAGGAGAGAATTCCTGAGGCCAAGGGGAGAACCCGAAAAGGATCAAGTAGGACAATTCTTGGGTCCCACTGAGGGCTGGGAATGGTTCTCTTACTGCTAGCCAGAGTGGAGAAACCCCATAACAAAGGTAAGCTCTTCCGTGATAGTCTCCTCGGAAAGAATACTGCCTTAAAAGTGCTGATAAATTGGGAGCCTGGGTGGCTCAGTGGGTTAAGCCGCTGCCTTCGGCTCAGGTCATGATCTCAGGGTCCTGGGATCGAGCCCCACATCGGGCTCTCTGCTCAGCAGGGAGCCTGCTTCCCTCTCTCTCTCTCTGCCTGCCTCTCTGTCTACTTGTGATCTCTCTCTGTCAAATAAATAAATGAAATCTTTAAAAAAAAAAGTGCTGATAAATTATCTCTAGATTAAAGGCTGCTCTAGAATTGCCCTCAGGAAGCTCAAAAGTAAGATTTGAAAAGGCGCCTCTCACTCCCAGTGATGTAGCTATGTGCCAGAACAAAAGTCAACACATTTATTTTTAATTTTTTTTGCATTTTTAAAAAACTGTAAATTCAATTAATTAACATATGATGTATTATTAGTTTCAGAGGTAGAGTTCCATGAGTCATAAGTCTTATGTAACACCCAGTGCTCATTACATCACATGTCCTCCTTAATGCCCATCCCCCCCATTACCGCACCACCCCGACCCCCCTCCAGCAACCCTCAGTTTGTTTTCTGTGCTTAAGAGTCTCTTATGTTTTGTCTCCCTCTCTGATTTCATCTTATTTTTTCCTCTCTTCCCTATGATCCTGTTTCGTTTCTTTCTTTTTTTTTTTTAAGATTTTATTTATTCATTTGACAGAGAGAGAGATCACAAGTAGGCAGAGAGGCAGGCAGAGAGAGAGGGGGAAGCAGGCTCCCCACTGAGTGGAGAGCCCAATGTGGGGCTTGATCCCAGGACCCTGAGATCATGACCTGAGCCGAAGGTAGAGGCTTAACCCACTGAGCCACCCAGGCACCCCTGTTTTGTTTCCTAAATTCCACATATGACTGAGATCATGAATGGATCAAGAAGATGTGATATATGTATACAATGGAATACTATGCAGCCATCAAAAAACTGAAATCTTACCATTTGCAATGACATGGATGGAACTAGAGGGTATTATGCTAAGTGAAATAAGTCCATCAGAGAAAGACAATTATCATTAAGTCAACACTTTTCAAAGGAATGCAGTAAAACTGAGCCACCAACAGGGAAAAATGAAGGTACGCCGCCTCCAATCAAAATGGTACCGAAGGGAAATATTCAGAATATGGACAAGGATTGGGGCACCTGGGTGGCTCAGTGGGTTAAAGCCTCTGCCTTCGGCTCAGGTCATGATCCCAGGGTCCTGGGTTGGAGCCCTGCCTTGGGCTCTCTGCTTAGCAGGGAGCCTGCATCCCCCCCGCCCTGCCTGCCTCTCTGCCTACTTGTGAGCTGTGTCTGTCAAATAAATAAAATCTTTAACGAAAAAAAAATATGGACAAGACAAGGATTTACACACAAAGATGGACTTATTGTGAAAAATTGTATGCAAACAAAATGTCCAATTGCGGGATGAAATAAATGACGGTATATACATACAATAGATTGCTGTGTCCATTACTTAAATGACTTAATGACATGGAAAAATACCCATGATAACATGCTCACTGAAAGACGAGGGGTGGGATGTGGGCTCCGGAGCTCAGATGCCTGGGGTGACTCCTGGCTTTGCCCACACCCGAGCTGTATGGTGTCTGGGAAGCCTTAGCCTCTGTAAGCCTCGATTTTCTCATCTGTACAATGGAGGTGCCAGGAACACCCACATAAAGGATGTTGCCAGGATTAGATAACATAACACGAGGAAAATTCTTAGCCTCTGGCATCCGACAAACTCACAATAAACACTAGCTGAGATTATTTGCTGTTCCCAAAGTCTACATACAGTTGGAGAGTTAGGTTTAAAATTCCGTATAAAAGACAAGATAGAAATACACAAACATGGGGAGCCTGGGTGGCTCAGTGGGTTAAAGCCTCTGACTTCAGCTCAGGTCATGATCTCAGGGTCCTGGGATTGAGCCCCGCCTCAGGCTCTCTGCTCAGGGGGAGCCTGCTTCCCCCTCTCTCCCTCCCTGCCTCTCTGCCTACTTGTGATCTCTGTCTGTCAAATAAATCAATAAAATCTTAAAAAAAAAAAGAAATACACAAACATATTTATGTTGGTCATCTCTGGGTTATGGGAATGCAGTTCATATGAATATGCTTCCTTATACTTTATTTTCCAGTGGTTCTATAATAAGGACACATTGCCTATAGAATCAGAAGTAAAACAATAGATGTTGCAAAGATGTTCTCTTCCACTCCTGAGATTCAACAGACGCATAACAGAGGATCATTGTGGGCGCGGAGGATTGTGGTAGGGGAATGGGGTGGAGATCGGAGAAGTACAAGGACGGGGTCAAAATACGATTCTCCTTTCAAAGCGTTTACAATTTCCTTGGGGAGATGCAACTGGAAAGGACAGGAGATTAGACTCGCAGGGACCTGGATGGTGGGGACAGGTCAGGGTGGTCCTAGGGAGGTGGGGAGGGCACTCTGGTGACCGAGTCATCTGGCGGCACGGCTGGGAGGTGAAGGGCACTCCTGGCCGAGGGTCCAGAAGAAGCAGAAAAGCTGAGAGAGGAGTGTGTGGGCCTTCTTTCAAGAGTGATCCGTGGACTGCTGGGGATGTGCGAGATGGAACGTGGTGGGAAAGGAAGGCTGGGCAGGTAGAAGAAACACTGGGTCTCAGTTCATGTTTTGGGGGCAGTTACTCTGTGCCGGGCTCTGTTCTAAATGTTTTAAATGTATTAACAAATGTGGAGTCATGAAATCCTGAGGTAGGCACTATTTTTTTTTTAAGATTTTATTTATTTATTTGACAGATCACAAGTAGGCACAGAGGCAGGCAGAGAGAGAGAGAGAGAGAGGGAAGTGGACTCCCTGCTGAGCAGAGAGCCTGATGCGGGGATCGAGTCCCAGGACCCTGAGATCATGACCTGAGCCAAAGGCAGAGGCTTAATCCACTGAGCCACCCAGGCGCCCCGAGGTAGGCACTATTTTAAGCCCTATTTTATACAGAGCAAACCAAGGCACGAAGAAGCTTCAAGGCAGGACTCGAACCCAGGGCGTCTAACTCCAGAGCTCACCATCCCTGTCCCAACATGACACTGTGATTACCTGGTTGGAAATTTTGGATATTTTCTCTTTGCAATCGGAAGCCGTGGATGCTTTCATAAAAGAACCGGAGAGTGACCGGCCCGAACACAAGCCTGTCTCTGCGTGAGAATAATTGCTTTTTCCTTCCTTCCTACCTCAAAAGATATTCAGGAGGAAACCAAAGGTGATCTATTGGTCAGGGGACAGGAGATTGGATTTAACCCATCAACTCTGACCCTCCGGGGGAAGCAAAACATTTCCATTTTGAACCGTAGACTTCTTGTCTTAATAATGATGGAGATGGGGGTGGGGGACAGGGAGCAGCGCCGGGAGAAGGGAGTGTTTCCAGTTGGGGACAAAAAACAAAACAAAACAAAAAAAAAAAACAAAAAAACCCTGAAATTTTATCTCAGCCTCACGTGGAGATCGGCCATGCCAAAATCTCTGTATTATTGATAACAATAACGATGGCGATTATTATATTTTATTTTTCAATCGTGGTAATTATTGTACATTAAATCATTAGCATTCATTATTCCTACAATGTGTAATTAGGACAATGGTGGATAGATTGCTCTTGACTGTAATGAAGTTTTTATAATTGTAATTTATTGGCATCAAATTACCTTTCTTAAAACGAATCTGAACATCACACTCTTAATTCTGGGGAGGGGGTGGCAATTATTTTTAATTAATGTTTCTTGTTTGTGCCACACAGGGGGGGCAGTCCGACCAATCCAATTCCCTGTGTCTGCGAGGAAGTTAACCAAGAATATCAAAGGCATTCTTGGATCAGTCATCTATCACAAAACACACTCTCCTCCTCCCCGTCCCCCACCCGCTTCCCTCAACCCCCTCCTCCCAAGCAGCAGCCACAGGGGAAAAAAACCCCAACCATTTACCAACATGATTAGCTGAGGAGACAAGGGACGATGACGCAGATTATTTAAGCCAATTTGTTGCTAAGTGTGAGAAGAGTATTTTTTTTTCTCCTTCGAAAATGGCTGCCTAGCCAGCCTCTGTCTTGGAGGACATGGACGTGGGGGCTTTTGGTTTTGTTGTCCTGCAAATTGTATCCTGAGGGTTAACGTAGGGTGGGGAGTCCTTCCCCCACACCCCCCCCCTCATCCGATAGCTGGCGGAGGGGGTCTTTGCAAAAATATGAATTTACATCTCGTTTCTAGAAAGGCTAAGTGAGAAGTCTCGGGACATGTGCTGTCGTAATAGGAGATTGCCTGTATTTGACTGGTTTTGACCTACAAAAATGACAATTTAGTAACGCCAATGAATGTATCCACTGCAATGGTGATCAATGAAAGGGCTCCTCCGCAAAGATGATGATTAGGAGGGAGAGAAAGGCCATTAGTTTTTAGGCGATTGGATGAGTAAGATGGGTGTACGGAAGGGAGGGCGTGAGGGAAGGAGGGGGGCTACACAGAGAGGAAAGGGCCTGGAGAAACGGATTGGCCTTGGCCCGCCATCCTTCAGGTAGCAAGCATGGGCCAGGCCCTTTCTGTGCAGGTGCGAAGTCGCCTGCCCAAGGGGGTGAGTGGTTCCTTCCCCATCTCTCCAACTACCACACACCTGCACTTCCTTGCCTAGAAATGACTTGCTGTCAGTCGTTGACACCTTACAGTAGCCACAAGACCAGCCTGATCTTTGGCCTCCTAAACTTGACCTTGGTTTCCTGGTAAAGGAATGTTAGCTGCATTAAGCCGGAAGGGAAGTATTTTGGGGTTCTGAAGTCCTAAGTCCTATGCTCCTAGAATCAAGAGATAAGAGGCAGACATCTACTTCACACAGGGAGACTTCTTTGTGCTGGTTTGAACGGGGAGACTTTAGCCTCGTTTCAGGAAGGATCTGGTGTCGCTTCTAGGGTGCAGCTTGGGAGAACACACAGAGCTTCTGATGCCCTCGGTTGCCTGGGGAACCCCGTCAAGGGGGACGGAAAATTCAGAGCAGACACTTCCGTGGTTGGTGGAGCTGGGACAGGGTCTGGTTCTAGGACCAGGAATGGAGGAATCCCAGCAAGTTACTAAAACCAGTACTCTGATTCTGAATTCCCTCGCTGGCAGAATTCATGCATAAAGTTGCTGGTTTCTAAGGGATGCTGCAGGCCCTCTGGCCCCACCCAGGTCGGGCTTTGAGGATCTGGGAGGGACGTTGGATTCTCTAGTGTCAGGGAGACCCCGACAGGCCGGGGCAAGGGGACCTTGCAAGGTGAGCTACACGCAATCCCGGGATTTCTAGGGATCTCCTGGGCTCATCTTGTCCACTCCCCTGTCTCCCGAGGTGGCATTCCTCCTTCCTGTCTCTCTCGGGATGAGAACCCTGATTCTTTCCCAGTGTCTGGGATTTATTCCAGCTCTGCCACTGAATGGCTGGGAACATTCGTCAAATGGACGAATTATAATCGGGTTCTGAAGATGAAAGAAATCTCACACCGAATGGGGCACAGGAAACGCTCAATAAGAGACAATCACGGCTCTTGTTCCGGAAACAGAGTTCGTAGCCCTTCTTAATAATAATGACAACAGCAACTGCCTCTTAGTGAGCACTTGCTATGTGTCCGGCTCTGTTTTGCATGCTGTAAGTGCATCGTCTCACTCCACACTCTCAGCAGCCCCTAGATCCATTAGGAGCTGGAGCGGACCAAGGTTCTAGAATTGGCAAGTGGCAGAGCTGGGATTTGCACCGTGGTGGCCTGGTCGCAGAGCCTACCCTTAACCATGAAGTCCTGTCGCTTCTTACAGCTCAGCTAGGAGCTCTCAACCCATGAGACTATTATTATTAATGTAGGTACCAGCGTGACTTCTCTACACTATCGTTATTATTTTGAGATTTATTTCTTTGAGGGAGAGAGTGTGTGCACAGGTGAGTGCGGGAGGGGCAGAGGGAGAGCGAGAAGCAGACCCTGTGCTGAGCAGGGAGCCTGTTGACCTTAGCCCGGCGAGATCCCAGGACCCTGAGATCATGACCTGAGCTGAAATCAAGAGTCTGGCGCTTAGCCAACGGAAACACCCAGGCACCCCGACACTATTATCAATTAGTGCTCTGCCTTCTCTGGTCCCTTTCAAGAAAACAGTTTGTTTGATCAGAGGGTGTCTGGACTAAGGAGGAAGGTGCCAGGAAGAAAGAAATGGCCCCTAAGAGATAGCACAAGGCACCAGTGCTGGGCACCCTGGGAGTGTGTATAGATGGGTTCCTTGCTTTGGGGAACTCCCAGGCAGGTGGTGGTGTGTGTGTGTTGGTGTGGACAGGTGCACAAGTAACCACAATATCAGGTATAAACTGCCAGAGGTAAGATACCAAACGCCATGGGAAATCAGGGAAGACAGCTGTTTTCAGTTGGGCAGTAACTTTATGGAGGACTTCATGGAGGAAGGAGCCTCTGATCCAGGCAGGCAGAACGTGCAGGACAGGGGCAGTGTGCCAAAGAAGAGAGGTTTCCAACCAAGCAGCCCGGATGGGGCTGCTTTCTTTGCTCCTGTTCCAAGTTCCTCCCTCCTCTCTCTCTGGTTTTCCCTTCTCCCTCCCTTGCTCCTTCCCTCTCCCCTTCCTTCCTCCCCCTTTCCCCTTCCCTTCTCGTCTCAATACTCTTTTTCATCTTCTTACTCTTCTCTTCCTCCTCCTTCTTCTCTTTATCTTCTCCCTCCTTCCTCCTCTTCCCCTTCTTCTTCTTCCTCCTTTCCTTCTCCCCTAGATTATCTCACGATAATTGACTGACTCACCATATCAGAGAATCAGCTAGAGACTCAGAACATAAATCTGGAAGCCTCCCTCCAGCTCTTTTGTCAGACTCCACACTTGGAGTTGAAATAGAAGCTGGCTAGACATGGGGGTGCGTTCTGTTGTGGGGGAGGCAGTGCCGTCGTCAAGGAGGACAGCACGTGATCTCCACCTCCAGGAAAGGGCAATGTGAGCCATGAGTCTGGCCGAGCAGATTTTGGACCAGCCCCAGCCCCATCCCTGTATGACCTATGTGACCTTCAGCTGGTAGCTAGCTGTGAGTCTGTTTCTGCAAATTTTCCTCTGTAAAATGAGAGTAAGCTGGGGTTCCCTTTTCACAGGATGCCATCAGGGTTAAGTGCAATAAGCTATGTAATGTATTTGGCATCACTCCTGGCACATAGTAGATGCTAAAGAAAGTTCACTTCCCATCTCCTTTAATTAATGAGTCTCTATATTTAAAATGGGGTCTGTGGCTTCCGCGCGGGAGCAAGTCGTGATGGGGGATGTGCGGGCAGAAGGGAAGGAAGGCGGGAGAGCCAGTCTCGTTGGTGAAGGGGTGAAGGTGGGCGCTGTCAATCTAATTTCGCAGCGAAGGCTGCAATTTGCCAGCCCTTTTAATTATTATTTTTTATCACGGATACAAATTAAAAATAAACTGTGTGTCTCAATCACAGCGGGGATTAAAATTGTTCCCTAATTGTTATCTTTGAATCAATCTAGCTTCCATTAGCTCTGCTTCCTGAGGTATAATTGAGGTAAGGGTGTGTGTGTGTGTGTGTGTGTGTGCACACACGCGTGCACGTATGTGTGTCCACATACGCGTGCGTGTGCGTGTGTGTGTGTGTGTGTCCTTGGTTTGTGGGGAAGGCATCTCCCTCCATTTCATGCTCCGAATTGTCTCTTCCAACTCCTGTTTCCTTCCTCTTTGCTAAAGATCTGGCAGGACAGTCGCATTAAGGGCTCTAAAATGTTGACCCTTGTCCACATCCTACTATTCCTGAAAGTTATATTTCAAAACCCATCATGCTGTTTGCTGCACAGGGGTGCATGTTTTGATTAGCTGGGGGGTGGCAGCAGCGACCTAAAGTCCATACGTTGGGAATGGCTAAACTCAAGTTTTCCCAAATTTGGGGATTACTAGTTGTGAACTTATAAGGCTGGGGGGCTGGGGATAGGGGGGTATGGTTGTCTGCGTTGCTCACTGCTTTAGTCTCAGAGCCCCAGACCGGTGCCTGGCACCTGGTCAGTTCTCATTAAATATTAATCGATTTAATTCAAGCCCAGCTTTAGGAGAATACACACCGCACACAGATGCACAGCCTATCACCAGGGTATACACATGTTGGGGACCCTCAGTAACACACAGCTCCTCGTATTTTTATCTTGGATATTCAAGCTCAGATGGACCATTCTGAGACTATTTTTTTCTCCTTGAATTGTATTTTAACATTCACCGTTATTGGTTTGTCAAGGTGTCGTTGTATATCCTTGGTACTTTTTGTATATTATTACTGATACTCAGGCACTTTTATTCTGCCTTTGTTACAGATAAGTACCCAGAGGCTCAGAGAGGTGAGATCACTTGCCCCAGATCACACAGCTGCTAAGTGACGGGGCTGGGATTTGAACTCAGGTTGGCCAGGCTCCTAATGCTCATGGTCTATCTTGTCACTCTTCTTCCCTGCCTTGGGATCCAACTTATTTATTTATTTTTCCCAAGGAAGCAAAAGTGAAGGTTTTGGCCCCATTTTTCAGGTGAAGACAATGAAACCCAGAGAGAAGTCTTATGACTTGCCCGGAGGTGACGAAGTGTCCAATGTCACATGCATGGGGACCTCATGCTAACTTGAAAATGAATGAGAACTTTGAATCTACTCGACCAAGAGCAGACGGAGACCAGAGTGGTGGCATGGTCCAGTCAGAGGCCCTTCGCCGAGACTATGCAACTAGAAAAGGGTTAAGCTCCAAGTTTGGGCACAATGGAGCATTTGTTCATTCATGTTTTGTACAAGTATTTTGTGAGGACCTATGTTCATCAAGCCTGCAGGAAGTTCTGGGATGTGGCTGGGAACAGAAAAGCCTGACTCTGCCTTTAGAAGTGTATGATCTAGCGGGGGAGACATTAATAAGATATTCACGCAGGCATAGAACTATTGACTGTGATAAACGTAGGAGGGAAACCTACAGAGATTGGAAATGAGGGGGCATGATCCTGGTGAGGGGTGAGGGGTGGGGTGTGTGTGCACGTATGCGTGTATTCCGGAAGGCTTCGCCACGTAATGTTTCAGTGATGATTAGTAGGAGGGCTTAACTGGGTGACTAGCGTTGTAGTCGGCGGGCACAGACAAGCTGGTGTGAGGGGAATGAGAGAACAAGTGTGTGGCTGAGTCAGGAAAAGTCGGCAGGGGCCAGATCCCCAGGACCTTGGGCCCAGGATGTGGGGCGGCGGGGAACCAGTGAAAACCTGCAGGTCAGGGGATGACTTGATTGGATTTTTGTCTGAAAGTTTGACCTGGCTGCTTCATGGAAAAGAAAGTGGTGGTGGGCGGGCAGGGCGGAGGTGGGGGGGAACAGAGAGGAAGCTACTGTAATAGTCCAGGCGATCAGCGATGCGGGTTGGTCTGGGAGTGCAGTGGAGGTGGGGAGAAGGTTTCAGAAGTAAACCCACTGGATGTGGGGTTGAGGGAAATTAGGATTAAGGATTGAATCTAGTTTGAGGAGAGTAACTGCACACACAGGCACACGAGTCAGTTAAAGAATCTTGCAGACACTATGTTGAATGAAGAACAGCCAGACTCAAATGAGTATGTACTGTGTATGTACTGTGTGTCCACTTAGGTGAAGTTCAAGAATAGACCAAACAGGGGCGCCTGGGTGGCTCAGTGGGTTAAGCGTCTGCCTTTGGCTCAGGTCATAATCCAGGGGTCCTGGGATTGAGCCCCCCATCGGGCTCTCTGCTCAGAGAAGAGCCTCCTTCTCTTTCTGCCTGCCTCTCTGCCTGCCTGTGATCTCTGTCAAATAAATAAATAAAGTCTTAAAAAAAAAAAAAAAAGAATAGACCAAACAGCTAGATGGTAAGATAGAAGTCAGAATAGCAGCTGTATCAACTGGGGTGTCTCTGGGCACGGGGCTATTGACAGAGAAGAAACGAAAGCCGGGGTGGGGGACACCTGGGTGGCTCAGTCAGTTCAGCATCTGACTTAGGCTCAGGTCATGATCTCAAGGTGGTGGGATCGAGCCTCTCCTGGGGGAGCCCACTCAGTGAGGAGTCTGCTTGTCTTTCTTCCTCTGTCTCCCTCCCCCAACTCCCACACGTGCTCTCTCTCAAAGAAATAAATAAAATCTTAAAAAAAAAAAAAAAGAAAGAAGTGCAAGGGGTCTTGTGGGAACTGGAAGGTTTTATGTCTTGATTGGGTGGTTGTTACGTGGGTGTGTATGTTGATTAGAACCCACTGGGCTAGACACTTAACATGAGTTTGCTTAACTGAGTCTGAGTTCTATAACAAATACCTAATAGTGACAAATGAGTAAACCCATAGAAAATATAAATAAATAAGATTGACTATTTCTAATACGGAAGCAGAGATGAAATGGTAAAAAAAAGAAGAGCACTTAAAGAAAATGCAGAAATACAGAATCATCAGAAATACAGAAAAGTACAAGTAATAAAAGCTGTTTGAGGATTAAGAGACTTGATAAGAGAACACTCAGGCCAGTTCTTCTGGTATTTTGATAGCCAGAGACTCTGTTTTGAATTGACAATGAGGGAACCCGTTCTCAGCAGGGGCACTAAAACAGACCCGTTGGCCATCCAGGGGGAGACTCATCCAGAACATTTTCTAGAGGAATGGTGAACTGGACAGCTTTCAGGGGCATCAATTCAATTCTGGAAGTTTCGGTCTAGGTAACATCAGAACTTTGGGAGTCTGTGGTGGGCTGTTCCCAAATGTGTCTTTCTCTAATTTCTGGGCATAGGGCAGGAATGTCCTCCTCTGGCCACTTGAAGGAGGTCGTGGCCACGTGACTTGTTTTGGCCAATGTCACACTCATCACCCTCCTCCTGATTTCTGGTTTAAAAAAAAAAAAATCACAACATCACATCAAGGCTGAGTCTTTATGAATGTTTGCCTTTGCAATCAGGGAACACTGGGTCCAGATGGTGCCTCCATCAAGCTGGGATCTCAAGTCAACACAAGGGTCAAAGCCTCCTTGCTAACCCACCATGAGACGTGAGCTTTTGGGATTGTTTGTTACTCTGGCTTAACCCAGCACATGCTGACACATACAACAGCTCTCCCAGTACAATGCACTTGGCGGCCAAGTGGAGGTGTGGGATGTGGATTGCTTTGTTACCACTGAGAAATCGACCCCAAGGAAAGATTTTGAAATGCAGACAATACTGACTGTAGAAAGATTTTTGTCTTATTATTAATTAATTATTAATATCGATTCATTTTATTATTAATTAATAAATTTATTCATATTTATTATTCATTTATTATTTCATTTTATTATTATGATATTGAAATACCAGAAATGATCTAAATAGTGTTCAGTGGAGGTCTGGTTAGCAATGAATGCTTCTTTTCTTTTCTTTTCTTTTTTGAACTTCTATTTATTTAAGTCATTTCTACACCCAACACGGGGCTTGAACTCACCACCCAGAGATTAAGAGTCCTGTGCTCTTCTGAGAGAGCAAGCCAGGCGCCCCTGGTTAGGATGGAATGCTTAAGAGCCACTGAACATGAAAGAAGAAAAGGTACAGAACTTTACATATGAATAAGGACTTGTAAAAATGTATGTACACACCCTGGCAAAATATAGGCTTGCCGTGCAATACATAGTCATTAATGATTCACTCTAGAGAATGGGATCGGAAATATTTTTTTGTGTTTTTCTGTATGTAGAATCAATAAAATATATTGCTACAAATTCAAAAATATTGTTCAAGTAGAGTTTTGAAATAAGACAAAATAAGTTTTACATAAAGACTTTTTAAAAAATTAATTTTTTTAAGATTTTATTTATTTATTTGACAGACAGAGATCACAAGTAGGCAGAGAGGCGGGCAGAGAGAGAGAGGAAGGGAAGCAGGCTCCCTGCTGAGCAGAGAGCCTGATGCGGGGCTCAATCCCAGGACCCTGGGATCATGACCTGAGCCAAAGGCAGAGGCTTTAACCCACTGAGCCACCCAGGTGCCCACATAAAGATTTCTTTATGCAAAGTGAAGAAAAGCAGGGTCCAAGATTGTGTAAGAATAGGGTAAAACTTGGATATGTCTACAGGAGAAAAAAAAGAAGACTGGAAGGAAATATACTAAAAGGTTAATATCTGGCTTCTCTGGGGGTGCCTGGGTGGCTCAGTGGGTTAAGCATCTGCCTTCGGCTCAGGTCATGATCCCAGGGTCCCGGGATCGAGTCCCACATCAGGCTCTCTGCTCAGCAAGGAACCTGCTTCCCCCTCTCTCTCTGCCTGCTTCTCTGCCTACTTGAGATCTCTCTTTCTGTCAAATACATAAATAAAATAAAAAAAAAAAACCTGGCTTCTCTGGGTAGTGTGATTTAGAAAGCTTTCTAGAAACTTCCACCCCTCCCCCACTCCCCTGGATTTCCCCATTTTCTATAATGACTATGAATTGGTTTTGTAATAAGAAACATAATAGTTTAAGAACCAATGCCAATTCTGATATCTTGATACATCATGAAATGCCTTTTATACACCCTTCTTAAGTCCCTCCTTCCTTCCCTCTGTCTCTCCCTCCCTCCTTCCTGTCTGTCTGTCTGGCTGGCTCTCCTTCTCTTTCTCCCTCCCTCCCTCCATCCCTCCCTCCCTCTCTCTCTTCTCTCCCCTCATCTATTTTATTACCATATAAACTTGCTTTTGTCATAAATTGAGCGGGTCTAAAACGGAACCCTGATTTTTAGTGGCTCCCTCTTGACTTGGTTCTGAAAAAAAAAAAAATGGTGCCATGCTCCCTGAAATAAATCGTTAATGGGAACCACATTGTTTTCACTCAAAAAGACAAATTCATAACAACACAGACAAACAAACCCGGTTAACACTGAGCACGGTCACCTACGCAGCAATAATAACACATATGCCCATTGTAGGAATTGGCCAGAGCCAAGTGCTCTTTCTTTGGAACATTTCTTTCAAAGATGCCAATTTTTCTCAAAGATGTGACCATATGGGTGGCCTTCCTAGGCCAGGAGAGGAAGTGGGCAACAGTGGGCATCTCCTTGGGTGTCTTTGCTGGCCCAGCGAGGGAAGGTCCTTCAGGCACTCGGAAGATGGCCAGCTTTCTCTCTCTCCTCACTTGGCAAATCCCTGGGCTTCCTTTGGGTCACAGAACCTTCCATACACGTACCCTGGCTTGTGGCCGCATCTTTCTCGTGTGCTCCTTTGTCTAATACCCACCCCCTCACCAGATGGTGAGCTCCAGCAGGATGTGGATTTTTGTCTGGTTCCCTCACCGCTGTGTCTCCAGAGCCTAGGACAGTGCCTGGCATATGGTGGACACCTGTTTGTTGAATGAATAAATAAATGAATGAAAGTAACTCCCATGATATGGAATAGTCCAGCCCCTCCCCCATGGTGGAAAGAGTACCCTGGAGTGCCAGTGCCTCTGCCTTTGTTTAACTGCTCTCTGTGACCCAGAACTGCGTCCATGAAAAAGAAAAAGGAAAAAGAAGATTAAAATTGCATTTTCTGACTGTGTTGGTATAAAGACAAATATCATCCAGGCTGGGTTTTCGACTCCATACACATTATTATTGCATTCATTTTTCCTTTTGATCTTCAGAGAAATTAACATGAAAATTCTGGTGGCCCCCAAGAAATGTGTCTACTGTGCCTAGTGGGGAAGTTGGCCCTGGGCTGACCTTGTTCCTGGTCATTCATTCATTCTCCTATATATTCATTTATTCCTTCATTCAGCAAGAACCTACAGAGCAGATTCTCAGGCCAAGAGCTGAAGCAGGCCCTGGGGTCCTATGGTGGGCAGAAACAGCCCCTGTCCCCACCCTTCCATGGCTGAAACTCCAGTAGGGGGGACAGATGTTGATCAAATGCACCAAGACACAAATATGTATTTACCCAGTTATAAGGTCTTTTGAGAGCCCCAAACAAGGAAATGTCAGGTGTTCTGGAAGGAAGGTGGGTCAGTTAGGGATAGCTCCCCCAGTCAGAGGTGCAACTTAGCTCTGTCAAGAGGATAGGAGGCAGTCCAGGCAGAAGTGCCTGCAAGAGCAAAGGTCCTGGGGCAGGATTTCTGAGCAACTACTAGGAGACCAGGGGTTCTGCGGAGAAGGAGGGCTGAGGGCAGGAACTTGAACCAGCTTCTTGAGTCTCACTAGGAAGCCTCAACGGTCCCTCAGGACTCTCACCTCCTCACCCCTGGTTCTCATTTTCCCACCCCTGCACCCCATCACATGGGGGTTGCAGCCTAGGCCTCCAGCTCTGGGCACAGAGCAGGAATCAGGGAGGGCTGGTTTGATTAGATCACTGTCAGCCAGGGACAGGAGGTTAATTGCTACTCTTTTAGTGAGTCTGGCTTGACCCGTCGCTGTGCTCATGTCTGTGTGTGTGTGCGCGAGTGTGCGCACGCATGTGCTTGTGCATGTGTGTGTGCGCGAGTGTGGGCACGCATGTGCTTGTGCATGTGTGTGTGCATATGTGTGTAGGGTAGTCTGGCCTCAGGCCGGGGGGGGGGGACGGGGAGGCTGCAGGGGCAGGGGTGGGTTGCCCAAGATTTCTCTGCAAGTTCTGAGCCTTGTCTTGTCTGGTGTGCAGCAAAGAGGAGTACTTAACGAGCATTAAGGGACACAAATAATTCCCCTTTTCTCCTCTCTGCCTATTCTTCCCTCTCTCTCTTCTTGTAAATCCTGCCTCTTGCATGTGAATAGCCGAATGGCTTCATCTGGGACCTTTAATCAGATCCCTGGTAGGCACTAGGAGGGCAAAGTGCCGGAGGGATTACCTTTTATTTTAGGGTTTTTCTCCCCTGGTTTTGCCATCCCCCCTTCCCCTCCCCCCCGCCATGTTTTCCTCCTTGGCATTTGTTCTCCGCAGAAGTAAGTAAGGAAGGCTTAAGGGGCGGGGGAGGGGGGCTTACAAACTTAAGGGGATCGGGCCCTATTCAGCGGGGCTTGTCCACAGTCTTTCTGCTTTTGTTCCCGGGCCATTCTTCAGCTGATTTCTTCACTCCAGTAAAAGCACTTTAATTCCCTTTTAGATACGGAGAATCCGTCCTCTTCCCCTCGCTGCCCCCCCCCTCCGCCCCGCACACCCCATTTCACTTTCTCAGACCTTTCATGTTGCGTCCTCCGCCGCCCCAACAAAGACCTAACATCCTCGCCAACTATTTCTTTCACCATCAAGTGAGGCTGCAGAGACCCTAGGGGAGGGGGGAGGGGGAGAGGGAGTAGAGGGAGGAGGAGGAGGGGGAGATGGGTCTCCTCTGGGACTAGACACTCCCCCCATCCCGCCCCCCAAAACCGGGCCTTGGTGGGGGGAGCCCCTGGCTTCTGACATCACCCTGGGTACCCCAGCCGCCGAGCCTCCGATGGCAAGGTCAGGCGTGGGTGCCGGCACGTGTGTCGGGGCAGGAGAGTGTGTGTGAGCGCGTGTCTGTGTGAGCGTGACAGGGTCAATGGAGACATCTGAGGCCTGGCATGGGCTTGGTCAGCATTTCTGAAAGCAGCCCGAGGCTCCCAGAGACACTCTGTGCCAGGGGAGGACACCAAGCCTCCCCGCCTCCTCCGTGGAAATCCTGAAAATCCCTGAGACCTCTCCAGGCCATCCCAGGGAGCCCCCACCAGAGAGAGCATCCCAGCAGAGGCAGAGCCTACGCCCTTGCTGGAGCTTTTTAGCTTCCCCCAAAATGTTGGGAGACCTGGAAACAAAATGGGTGGCTATAAGATAAGGAAAGGAAACTCCCAATTCAAAATGAATGGAAGCAGAATTTTAAGTATCCCCAGTGTATTTTAGGTCAGCTGTGCTCAACTGGACATTCATAAGACATTTAATCGCATATGAAAATGGTTTGTGGGGTCAAGCTTCCTTTTTCCTTCTGAGCATGACCTGCCCCCCAAACCCGGCTTCCCTCCTCCTCCATAATATAATGAACACCAAGAACAACCCAGAGTCTGGAATGCTGCTGGTAACTCTCACCAACCTGATGCTTCCTTCCTGATTCCGATGCCCTCCCTCCCATAAGGCTAACCATCTGCTTAAATTCTGTCTTTCTCTTTCAGGAATAGTTGTGATCACATAGTTATCTTTTCAAACAACATCCCCTTTACAGTTTGTTCAGATTTTTTTTCACCCTGCAAGGAACTCTCAAGCTTGCCTGAGAATGGCCATGTAATCCTAGCCGGGCATCAGTTCGGTGAGTTCCTTATAACCAAATTGCAGAAGGAAAAATGTGAAAAGTCCTTTCAAGAATTGTCACAGCAACATGGCACCTGGGTGGCTCAGTGGGTTAAGCCTCTGCCTTCAGCTCAGGTCATGATCCCAGGGTCCTGGGATGGAGCCCCGCATCGGGCTCTCTGCTCATCGGGGAACCTGCTTCCCTTCCTCTCTCTCTGCCTGCCTCTCTGCCTACTTGTGATCTCTGTCTGTCAAATAAATAAATAAAATCTTAAAAAAAAAGAAAAGAATTGTCACAGCAAAAGCGGCTCTATGCTGTGCTTTTAGTTGTGATTTTTTTGTTTTGTTTTGTTTTGTTTTAATAACGTGGGAAGGGCTTCAAGGTAGAAGTGTCTAGGTGCCCGCTAATATCTGAAAAGGGCTCTGCTTTTCCTCCCACTTTCATCACGGGATTGAGTTGTGCCGTCAATCACCAACCTTGCCTTCCCCATCTATGAAATGGGAACAACAGAGAAGCTCGGCTTTTCACTGAGGAATAAAAAACCAGGGACCCAAATGAGAAGCAATCTCACAGCCTCCCCCTAGAAAGAGAAAGCGAGCTTTCCTATCTTCTTTCTGTCTGAGAGGTGAGAAAGATGTGTCCCTCTTCAAAATGTTGAACATAGCGACACAGGGCTATTTAAGAGAAGGTGGGCCGGGCGTAATAGCGCAATTGGGAGTCTGAGCGGCAGAAGGGCTGGCTCCCTCTCCATGCCAGAGGATGGGCAATTACCTCCAGGCATTTTTCGGGCAAAATAGGAGGCAGAGAAATAGCAAGTAGCAGCCCCAATTACGGGGAGTCATTCTCAGGACGGAAACACACTGCCTCATTCTTGTGCGGCTAACTGTAGCCAGCGAGACACAGGGCAGTTAGACGTGGTTAGGAGAAGACATTCAGCCAGGATAATATCTGGCCTTTCTTTGCCCAAAGGCTGGGCTTGGGGCGGGGGAGGAGGAGGCTGGGTGGATGGCTGGGAAGCCAGTATGTATCTCCTCTCCTTCCTCGTTGGTATGGGTCTGAGCAAGGCATGTCATTCTCTGCCTTCACCCCCAAAGGAAGCCAGGAATCTTTGCCCTTCCTGCTTCCAAACACGCACATGGCAAAAACCATGTGTCTCTAGCCACCACGAGGGGTGTAGGCAGTCCTGTGCTGGTAAATGCTTAAAGACTGGCTCTCGAGGAAAGAAGGAAGGAAGGAAGGAAGGAAGGAAGGAAGGAAGGAAGGAAGGAAGGAAGGAAGGAAGGAAAAGAAAAAGAAGAAGAAGAAAAAGAAAAAAAGAAGAAAAAGAAAAAAAAAGAAAAAGAAAAAGGAAAAGAAAGAAAAAATTTCTCTTTCTGATTTGTAGAGCTTGTCAATTTCCATTGTGTAAAGAGTCCCATCCGACAAGGGCCAGCGCAGAGGTGGGAAGAGAAACCCAGCAGCACACCATTGCCCACATTTCCACCACACAGACACAATCAATGCACATAACCACAAAAGCATACAAGGTAGTAAAATGTAGCAAAGTAATTGGGAAGCTGGAGTTTTGAGTCTATGTTAACTTTGTTTTCAACATGATTTATGTAATCCTAAATTAACCAAAGGGACTTTTTAACAGGGCTGTGTAGAACACCTGGCTAGCCAAATTCCCGTGAGTTTGGGGGAGCCAGTTGGAGCACCCTACTGCCCAGAGAACACGCTCTGTTTGCTCAGAGCCCTTTTCCCATTCATGGGTGGCTGTCCGTGCTACGCGAGGTCAATCAGCAAATCTATCTGTGATAAAAGGAAATCAGTGGGTGGTTTTCCAGTCCTCTCCCTGAAAAACAGCGTCCCCGGGCAACACTGGGAGAATATTTTCTGTAGGAAAGTGACACTGTCTTCATTCCCTTGTCTGGAGCTCTGTGTTTTTCTTAGGCCACAAGACTACGGTGGCATCAGATGTCCACAGACTCCTTCACACCAACAAACCCCAGAGCCGTTTTGTGCCAGGCCCTTGGGAGAGGGAGAGGTTACAGGCTTAAATGCAGATATTGCCCCCTCCGCAGGCAAAACAGAGGACCCCCACACCCAACCACCACCAAGTTCAGGTGCAGATGGGAGTGGCAAGGAGTGGTGATTCACACTCACTGGGTTCCTGCACTTTTCTACTGATGGGGTTGCTCTGAAAAGTTTCATTTTGGGAGGGGGCAGTGGGTTCCTCTCTTATACCTCCTCTGTTCTAACAAGATTTCTGCCCTGTAATCCTTAGATGGTTGCTAAATTAGCTGATAAAGTTCAATATAAAACATTGACTGTAGAGTTACTGTTTGCCACCGATCATTCCCGCACACATTAGAAGGCCGAGTAATACGGAGTGTTGGCGAGGACGTGGGGAACCTAGCTGCATCAGGCATCTGGCATGACTCAGTCCAATTCAATATACAAATGCCCCATGACCCAGGAATTCCACTCCTGGGCACAGAGGTTGCGTAAACGCCACAAAAGGTCCATAACAGGACACTCATGAGGATGATCATCCCAGCGTGGTTTATGGTGGGGAGACTTGAAGGCACCCAGGTCAGTGTGGGAGACAGACACTAGCAGATGTCTCTGGTGCCCCATGCCACATCTCCTCTGCCCCCTCTCCAATGGTCATTCCATTCCAAAAAACACCACCCCCAGCATCTGCTGTCTGGCTTTGGCCTTCTCAGATATGGGCACCGTTGCTCGGTCCTTCTACCAGAAGGGGGCATTTCCTATCCCCTGGGGAACGCTCAGCCCGTGGAGTCTGGTATACCAGCTCCAACTTCTCCACTCCTTGTTAGTCAAGCAGACAGTCCTGGAGGGCGTTCTAAACATTCAGGGGTCCTAGCAGAACTGGGTGGTTCACAGCAGTGACCTCTGCAACTCACCCTGGTATTGGCTCCTTCCCCTTTCTGACATCCTCCCTCCTGCTTCCTGAGATCATCCAACCAGCCACCTAAAAGTGCCCAGCTCCTTGTCTCAGACTTGGTGACACTGGCAGTGGGAAGGGGTAGTGGGGAGACCCAGGCTTAGCAAACACCACGGGGTATTACACAGCACTGGGAAGCCCCCAGTAGGATGTTCCCAGAGCAACACAGAAGGATCCCCAAAGCAGAGTGCTGAGTGGGGCAAGTGGAGGAGGGAGCGGAATGAGATTCAACACAGTCCAATCCCCAGCCAAGAAAAATGCACCTGTGTCAAGAGCTATGCATTTTGCAAGAAAGCACCCAGAGCCATCGTTAAAAATGCTGGGAGATAGGGGCGCCTGGGTGGCTCAGTGGCTTAAGCCTCTGCCTTCGGCTCAGGTCATGGTCTCAGGGTCCTGGGATCGAGCCCCGCATCGGGCTCTCTGCTCAGCGGAGAGCCTGCTTCCCTTCCTCTCTCTCTCTGCCTGCCTCTCTGCCTACTTGTGATCTCTGTCTGTCAAATAACTAAATAAAATCTTTAAAAAAAAATGGTGGGAGATAGACAGTGGGAGTGAGGCACACGGGGAAGAACGACAGAAAGGAAAACGAGAGGAAGAGAGAGAGAGAAGAAGGGAAGAGTGCAGATTGAAAAAAGGAAAGAAGATGGTAATGCGGGATGGGCTTCTAGCTTTAAAAGGCTACAGGGAGGCAGCTCAGACCCAGCCTCTGAGCACGGGGGCAGCCGGGGGAAGGAAGGAAGTCATGACCACAGCCCGTGAGTGTCCTGGAAGGAAGAACCCAGGACCCCTTCCCCACCCCTGTGGCAGCCTGGGGCCACCGTTCCCCTGCCGTGTCCCCAGACCCCTGGAGGGCTACACCTGTCAGGACTGGGCACAGCATGCCCAATCCCCAGGGACGGGGGCACCTGCTGGCTGGTGGCCCAGAGCCCACTCCCCTCTTGTCACATGGCCCACACTGTCCTTCTCCTCCACACTGGTTCTAGGGTGGGCAGGGACAATGCTTTTCTTTCATCTTCATTCTGTGTTCCCTGAATAAAGCCCAGGCACTGAGAGAAAAAAGGTACTGTTCCAGTTCCCTTTTGCTGACGGTGAGAACACCAACTGAGCACTTGCTACATTACGTGTGTTGTCTTGGGGAACCTCCACAACCGCCCCCAAAGGGGGGTCGCATTTTAAGTTGAGGAAACTGAGACTCAGAAACATATAGTCACTCGCTGCCCAAGGTCACAGCAGCCCTGTGAAGCCAGAGCCCACGGGGCACGGCCTTCCCCCACGACCTACCCAAATTTAGCTACAATTCTCTCTTGGAGGCTGCTCTTCCTCGCTGGTCTGTAAGTCCTTGAGGGCAGGGCTGGCCACCGTCACTGCCTAGCACAGGGCGGGCACACCGTAGGTGCTCCATTAATGTTCATTGAGTCAGTGAAGGGTTGAAGGAGAAAATTCTTCTCCTGTTGTTGAGGGGATTAAATGAGATTAAATGAGATTAAATGAGAGAATGCAAGCAAAATGCTTCATACAGGTGCTCAACGAACGTGATTTTTTTTTTAAAAATTAGTATGTATGATGGTCTTGTTCCTCCTGCAGACTCATGAAAAACCATACTTTCTGGAAAAGCCTCAAGCATACAAACAGAAAGTGGGAGAGGATATAGTGGGAAGAAATCCTCAGCTAGAGCCCAGTTACTGAGTCCAGGAGCAAACACAAGAAGGTCAGTTAGGTCTGGGACGATCATGGGCCTGCCTCACATGGACAGATGAGGAAACTGAGGCTCAGAGACCAGTCTGGTACCTGGATGTCCTTGGGTCACTTCCCATCACCACCTGGATGTCCCATGAACCTCCTTCCTCTCCAGGATCAGAGACTGACTGACAAGCCTGCCCTGTGAGATTTCCTCCTGACTTCCTTCTTTCCTTTCCAGAGCTGGGGAGAGCCTCACGAAGCCCCAGATAGACAGAAGTGTCTGTTGGTGGGGCTGTCTCCCCCCATTGGGCTGGGTCCAGAGTCCTCTGGAAACTTGCTGTCTCTGTGATGGTGGGGCAGGGGACAGGCTGTCTTCTGCAGATGGCCCTGGTTTCTCCGAGATCACATCTGGGGTGGAGAATTAAGCTCTGGGCAGAGCCCTGGAGCATATCGGTGATGAAGGATGCAAAGCCCAGCCACAGTCTGTCACTCACACCCAGGTCCTGCACAGCTGCTCATGACCGGTTGGTCCCTGGGGAGGGAGGCTGAGCGTGAAGCCGGTCCCCTAAGCTGGGGCCAGAGGGGACGGGAGGTTAGGAGGGGGATTCGAGAAGCTGGCTCTCCTTCTTGTCTGTACCTTCCTTCTGTTCCTTGAATACCCAAACTGTGCCCTCCCTTGGAGCCTCTGCTTGGGATTCCCAGTGCCTGGAACACAGTTCTTACATCACGTAGGTCTCTGCTCAAATGTCACCTCCTCAGAGGGGCCTTTTCTCATCAATCTGAGGGAGACCCCGACCCTAGCCACTCCCTAGCACATCGCCCTTTAAATATCCTTTGTAGCTCTCCGGGCTGTCTGTGAGGCACCCACTTATTTGCTCTGTGACCTCGGGCAAGTTCCTTAACCTCTCTGTGCCCAGTGTTTCTCATCTGTAAAACGGAGCTCATAGTACCCACCTCATAAAGTTGTAGTGGTGATTAAATGAGATATTTTTAAAGTGCTTGGAACATGTCCCAGCACAGAGTAAGCAGTCTGGAAGTATTAGCAGCGACAGTGATCACTATGATTGTGGTGATCACCATCGTCACGTGTCATCACTGATTTTCTTCTCACCATCCCCCCGCAACTTGAATGTCACCTTCATCAGGGTAGGTGCCTTGTCTGTCTTGCATTCTAATGCTTGAAATGCTTGACACAGTGCTTGGCACATAGTAGGTGCTCAAGAAATGTTTTGTTGAGGAATGGACGAATGAAGGGAAGCAAGTCAGAGGCTTAATGAAAGCAACAATGAGAATTTAAAAAGATGGAGCCGGGCACATGCCTGGGGTTGGGCATGGTGAAGGCATACAGTGGGAACAATTCTCGGCACCTGCAGCCCTGGGCTGGGTCCTTCTTTCAGGTGAGGGGCTGGAGGAGGAGGAACCCCAGGAACATGGGTGGGTCTGATGTAGGTTTAGTAGGAGTTCCAGTGGGACTGTGGAATCCTCTTCTGTTCAAGAGGTGTTTCATGTCTTGGGCACAGGAAGCCCCATGGTCCCTGAAAAGCCAAATTGTTGGCTCCTGAAAGCCCCTCTCCTGGTCGAGACTCCTTTGGTAACCCCCTAGCACCCCGACTGTGACCGATATCCCAGGGCACAGCAAAAACATGTGGCCTGAGGAGGAGGGGGTCTCTGGGCAGCCCTGTGTCACGGGGGGTGAAGGCAATGACCCCTCTGCTCAAACTGACAGGAGCCACAATAACACCCAACAAGACATGACCAATTTAAAGATCGGTACTATTTACTGAGCACTTAGTCTGTGCCTGGCCCTGTTCTCAGTGCTTCAAAATATGAGCTCAGTTATTTCTCACTAAAGCGTGCAAGGTGTGTTTGAGAACAGAAATGTGGCAATGTCGAAGTTCTTGAATTTGATCATTATATGGTGACTAGGTTGTGGTCCTTGCTCTTGGAAACTCTATGCTGAAGTACTAAGGGGTGAAATGGCAGGTGGTTCAGCAAAGAAAAGAAAGGTAGATGATGGATGGATGGATGGGTGGATGGATGGGTGGATGGGTGGATGGATGGGTGCGTGGATGGGTGGATGGATGGGTGGATGGATGGGTGGATGGGTGGGTAGGTGGACGGATGGGTGGACGGATGGGTGGATAGATGGGTGGATGGGTGGATGGGTGGGTAGGTGGATGGATGGGTGGACAGATGGGTGGATGGATGGGTGGATGGATGGATGGATACAGAGAAAGCAAATATGTTCAAATACTAACATTCGGAGAATATAAAGAATATATAAGTGTCCACATAATTTTTCAACAGATTTGAAACTTTCAAAAAATAACCTCCCCCAAATTAGGGTGGCATCATATTTTCCCCATTTTACAGGTGGGGAAACTGAGGCATAGAGAAGCTAGAACTCAGAGTACCCAGTCTAGAAATATTAGCTGTTTGATGATTTATATGATGACCTGGAGGATCAGAGACATCATGTAACCTGTTCATCATCACACAGCATGAAAATAAAGTTTAGCTTTGAAGGACCCTGTCTGTCTCACTGTCTGATGCCATGCAGACCTTGGGCTGGTTTGGATGGGGCAGGAGGGGGGGATGAAGAGAGTGGACTCTCCCTGGTGGGTCTTCAAGTTAGGCACTGTGTCCTCCCAGATCCAGGGTGAGTCTTTGTGGAGCCTCCTCTGCCCCCTCCCTCCCTGCTCCCGCAGGAGCCTCCCTGGAGCCCCCTTTAGTCTCTCCTTCCCCCATTCTCTTTGCACCATCATCTTGGTCCCAGGGGCCTGGCAGGCTGGGGATATTTGCCAGCAAATACGAGATGTGTGTTAAACACTCTGCTGGCAGCTTCTCCCTACCCGGCAATGTTTGCTCAGCAAACACCACTAATTCCCCCATTTCTCTGCCTGGGCTGGGGCCCCCAGGGGGAAGTTTGTTCTTCACCATCCCCACTGACAGTTCTGTATCCTCCCGGCCCCCAAGGAGGCCCTTCTCCCAGCAGCGAGCAAGTCCCAAGAAGATCTGTGAGGAGATCTCTGGTTTGCAGGGGTGTGTGTGCCTCTGGCAACATCTCCAACCAGAAGCCCTCCAGCTCTGGGATCCGGGGTGTGGGGTATCTGGTGAGTTCTCTCTTTGGATCTCTGTTCCATCCACCCTCCAAGATCCAGGAAGGCAGCTTGTTTCGCCTGTCATTCATTCACTCATTCATTCATTCATTCATTCATTCAGGCATTGTTTGAGTACCCACAGTGCACCAGACAGGGCTGGGTGCTGGGAACACAGCCGTGCCTATGGATTCCTGCCCCTCGGAGCCACTCTCATAGAGCAGTTAGCAAATAAATCAACCAGAAGAAAATAAAACAGGGTTTTATCGGGGGGTGCGGCTTCAAGAGAGGCCATCTGAGCTCGGGCTTGAGGAAGGTGGAGGGACACAAGTCAGTATGCCTCGTTTTACCCCCTGCCACCGGCCTGGTGTGGCTCAGCACAGTACGGATGCAGATCGGTCTTTATTTAAAATGTTACTGTGTCTGCCATAGATTTTTAAAAGTGGAAATAAGATTCCTATAACCTGAAACTCACCATTTTAACCATCTAAATGTACAATTCAGTTGATTTGGGGCCACCCAAAGTACGGTGCAACCATCACCACTAATTCCAGAACATTTTCCTCACCCCCAAAAGAAACCCCATACCCACTAAGCAGTCACCCCCCCAACCCCCCAGCAGCTAGGAATTTGCTTTCTGTCTCTGTGGACTTGCCTGCTCTAGATACGCACGAATCCAACACGTGGTCCTTCTGGGTCTGGCTTCTCTCACTTACCCAAATGTTTTCTAGGTTCTTCCATGCGGCCGCCTGGGTCGACGCCGCGTTCCTTCTTCTGGCCAAGTCATTGACCATGGGAGGGATACACCATATTCCGTTTACCCAGCATCCATTGATGGACGCGTGGATCATCACGGATTTTGGTATTAATTTTGATTCTTCAAACTTTTATTTATCTTGGGGCCCTGAGGTTTTTGGCAACTGCCCCCTAAGTTTGCACCTGAGGTACCTGCCCTCGTCTCAGATCTAGTGCATGGGGGAGGGTTTTAGAGAGAAGGCAGAGGGTGTGAGGGCCCCCTGAGTTGGGAATGAGCTGACAGTGGGACATGGGCGTGGGGCGTGGGGGAGCGCTCCGGACAGAGGGATCAGTAAGGACGAAGAAACTGAGGCAGGAATATGTTGGATGCATTTGGGGGGCTGTAGGGAGCTCAGATCACCTGGAGGGCAGGGAGCTAGCAGGGGTGGAGGGACTGATGGGGGAGGTGGCTGTGTCACATAGGACCCTGGGGGCCAGGGATAGGAGTGTGGGGTTGGAAGCAAAGCAGGAAGCAGGGGGTCCTCAGGGAGGGCTGTCTCTGGTGTCCAGGGGAGACACAGGGAGGCGTGAACCACAGTGGTGGCCGCGACGGACATGGAGAGAATTGTCCTTGGAAGTTCTCCTACTGTAGAGAGAGAGGACCTGTTCACGTATTCATTTGGCAAAGAATTATTGAGTGCCGACTGTATACCAGGCAGTGCTCGATGCCAGGACAGTGGGCAACAAAGCCAGACAAGGTCCAGGCCTTCATGGAGCTCAGAAACCTGATATGAGAAATTACAGACGTGACCAGATGTGAAGGAAAAGACGCACGCGTTCTGACGGCAGCTGACTCGTGGCTGTTTCCAGAAACGAGATCTGGTGGTCAGAGGAAGGCCTGCTACCTAAGCGGGAGACGGGCCAAAGACAAGGCTCTCTGGGGATGCCCTCAACGGAGAAGTCATCCCCACCGCCCTGCAAGGTGGCAGGACGTTTGGAGCCTCCCACATGACTGCTTTGAAGGGAAACACCCCCTTTGGGGGCGGTTGAGTTCTTGGTTGTGTTAAAAAAGAACCAGGACTCCAAGCCAGCGGCCTTTAGAGGGAATCGTGAGGCCGGCAGAGAAGGTCCATTAGCTCTCACCACCCTCTGTCCCCGGCTCCCAGGCGGTGGCCGTCTCCCCCGTGACTGATGACGAGTCATAGCAGGGGGCTGATTTGGAAGAAGCGAGGCCAGAAGACCCCTCAGCTCTCACACTGGAGACACCCCATTAATCTTTAACAAACACGAAGTTCCGTGAGCCGGGCCCTCAGCTAATGAGGCCTGGTTTCCCAGGACTCCCCCGGGCGAAAAGAGGAATTAACCATCAGAGGTCCCGTGAGCAGGCGGCTGATTCCCTCAAGGAAGGAGGGGGCATGGGCTCCCAGCCTCACTGTCCAGGGAGGGGAGGCCCTGAGTGTTCCCCCTCACACTTAGGCCATACATACCATTATTCCCTTAGTATATCTTTTTAGACACACTTTTGAAAACAGCTTTATCAAGGTGTAATTGACAAGCAATTACATATATTTAAAACGTACAGCCTAGTCACTTTTGATACACCACACACCTGTATAGCCATGGCCACAATCACGGTAACAAACATACCCATCACCAGCCGAGGTTCCCTCCTTGTGGTTCTTCCCCCTTGTCTCTCTCTACCCTCCCATCCCCAGGCAGGCACCCACAGACAGGCTTGCTCTCACTCCAGATGAGTCCACACTTCCTGAAATTGATGGGCATGAATGGAATCATTCGGTCGCTACTCTGTTTTGGTCTGTCTTTTTGCCCTTGGCATAATGCTTGGCAGGTTCATCAATGTAGTTGTATCGATAGTTCGTTCCACTTTATTTGTTTTTTTAAGGATTTACTTATTTATTTTTAGAGAGAGAGAGAGAGAGAGAGAGAGAGAGAGAGCACATGCAGGGGGAGGGGGCAGAGGGAGAGCGAGAGAGAGAATCCTCAAGCAGACCCCCCACAGCGCAGAGTCCAATGTGGGGCTGGATCCCATGACCCTGAGATCATGACCTGAGCCAGAATCAAGAGCCAGGAGCCTAACCGACTGAGCCCCCCAGGCGCCCCCGTTCCTCTTTATTGACGACTGCTATTCCGTTGTATGGATAGACCACAGTTTGTTTATTGCTTCCTCTGTTGATGGACGTGTCAGTCCATTCTCTCTGTTTTGTTTTCAGAACATAAACTTGAAATTTTAGAAGAGTTTTAGATTTACAGGAAAAGGGCCAAGACAGTACAGAAGATTCCAAAAGATGCCTCACTGTTTCTTCTCCTTGTATTTACATCATACATTAGTGTGATACACTTGTCACAATTAATGAACCAAGATCGATCCATTATTATTAAATGAAGTCTACCCTCTCTTTAGATTTCCTTAGATCACTGCACGGATCACTCTTCCCTCCTCCTCCTGCTTCTCTGAGTCCTCCCGCTCCCACAGTGAGAACACTGGCCCCCACCCTCTGCCATCCGTTGCCTTCATTTTTCAGCCCCAGGGGGCACAGGCAGTGGCCTCAGAATTGCCAGCCCATCCCCCCATGGAACGACTCAAACAGCTAGACACCGTGCCTACGTCCCGTCCTGGCTGCCCTCAGCCTTACCGACTCTATTCATTTCCAAAATTCCCAAGTTTTCTGACCCCACCCGCAAACTCCCATGGTGAGGTCGTTCCACACATTTCAGTACATTCCATCCATAAATGTTCCATACATGTATAACACAGACTATTTCGTTATATTCTGCATCTATCCTGGTGCCCCCAATCTCCTGAATGAATTTTTTTTTTTAAAGATTATTTATTTATTTGTTAGAGAGAGAGAGAAAGCACAAGCAGGGGGAGCTGCAAGCAGAGGGAGAGGGAGAACCAGGCTCCCCGCTGAGCAAGGAGCCCGATGTGGGACTTGATCCCAGGACCCCAGGATCATGACCTGAGCTGAAGGCAGATGCTTAACCGACTGAACCTCCCAGGCGTCCCTTAAATGAATTTTTTATACATTGTATACCTTAAGGTTCATTCTGCATGTGGTGTAAAGTTCTAAAGGTTTGGTCGAATGCACAATGCCATGTATCCACCATTATAGCTTCAAGCACAATAGTTTCATTGTCCTAAAAAGTTTCCTGTGTTACATGCCCTGCCCCAGCCCGGGAGCCCCTGGCTGTCTCTCTGGTTTTGCCTTTTCCAGAGTCTCATATAAATGGAATCCTATAACCTATAGCCTTCTCAGACTGGCTTCTCTCTCACTCAGCAATAGCGTTTAAGATTTCTTCGTGTCTTTCGGTGGATTGATAGATCACTTCTGTTTGTCTCTGAGTACCGTTCCACTGCATAGGTGTGCTGCTCTCTGTCTAGTCCCTTATGGAAGGACGTCTTGGTGGCTTCCGAGTTTTAGCAATGATATATAAAGCTGCTGTATTCACACGCAAGTGTCGTGCGGGTGGAAGACCACATTTGGCTTTGTAGAAGCCACGACACCGATCGTCCCATTTTGCGTCCCCGCCGGTGACGGATGACAATCTCTGCAGCTCTCCCTCCTCTCTGGCAATTGGCCTCATCAGCGTTCTGGATTTTAGCCATTCTAATAGGTGCGTCGTAGTATCTTGTCTGAATTTGCATTTCCCCGATGACATGGGATGGGGATCATCTTTTCATGTGCTTATTTGCCATCTGTGTATCTGCTTTCGTGAGTGTCTCTGTTAAGGTCTTTGGCCCATTTTTAAAAAATTCGGTTGCCTGCTTTCTTATTGTTGAGTCTTGAGTTCTCTGTATATTTTGGACAACAGTCCTTTACTGGATGTGTCTTTCGCAAGCATTTTCTCACAGTCTGGGGTTGGTCTTCCCATTCTCTTGATACACTGTATTTCTCCCCATACCCTCTTTGAATGATTCCACTAAAAAAAAAAAAAAAAAAAAAAGATTCACTTGCTCACATCTATTGAACACCCAATCTGTGCCAGGCCCCACTGCCATGATGTGGTGGGTTGGGGATTTCCCATCATGGTTACTGGAGAAGTGACTGATGCTTCGGGTAGAAGGCAACCTAGGATGAGTGCTACCTTCCTTGTGAATCTAACGACTTGGGCTCTAAAAGCCCATCATTCTGAGATTTCATAATTCAAGAATTCTCACATGTTATACATTTCCTTCTGAAAGTCCATTTACTATTCTAAAATTCCATGTTTCTCTGATCTTACACAATTCTAAAACTTCTGAAACATAAGGCATCATGAAGCTAGTATTTTTAAAGTTAATTAGCTTGATGTTGTAGAAGTGTGGGGTTCTAAGATTTTACTCATTACATTTTCTAGAATTTTATGGTCCTGAGATTTTTTTTTTTTTTAAGATTTTATTTATTTACCTGACAGACAGGGATCACAAGTAGGCAGAGAGCCAGGCGGGGAGAGAGAGGAGGAATTAGGCTCCCCGCTGAGCAGAGAGCCCGATGTGGGGCTCGATCCCAGGATGTTGAGACCATGACCTGAGCCGAAGGCAGAGGCTTTAACCCACTGAGCCACCCAGGCACCCCATGGTCCTGAGATTTTTATAAATGGAGGGCCATAAGACTTTAACCGGCTCAATTTTCAAAGATTTCTCTAATTCTAAAATTCTACCATTCTAAGCTTCTATAAAGCTAGAGTCTTAGATTCTCTCATTCTAACGTGACAGAATTCTATCATTCTAAGGTGCAAGGTTCTAGGGTTCTCTTGAGCAAATATGCTAAGATTCTCTCCCTCCGAGATTCTAAGACTTGAGCTCAGGTCTTTCTGCAGAAGCTGCAGCTAGAAAGACACCTCTGAAAACAAATAACCACCTTCCCAGCACTTTGGCTCCCAGTGCGACCAGCTCCATCCCAGAGCCTCCTGGGGTGGACCAGTCCCCTGTTGCATTCAGGCCAGGCTCTGGCATCTGACCCTGAAATAGAACTTGAAGGTCACTGGCTCTAGATGGCCAGCTTCCCCACCATCCTTGTGCCAGGACATCAGAAGCTCCTCCTAGGCACCGAGGCTGGACCCATGAACCCCCTCGGGCATGGAAGCAGTGACTAATTAAGCACAGTGGCAAACATCTGGTAGATGACAGGTCCTCAGGAGACTAGGACCCAGGACCCATGAGTTGGGGTGAAGGTTGCTGAGCGGACAGGCTCCTGGCCTGGAGAATGGAGAGCTGGTTCTTCCCTGCCTTTTCCACCTTTCCTATTTTGAAATTTTGCCCAGAGCCAGTCCTTGTTAAAGGCCAATTTTCTTCCCCATCTACTTACAATTTATGGTCCTTCCAGATGGCTATCTTTGCTAGGGAATAGAGAGGAGAGAACAAAAACAGCTGATCATCTTGGAGCAAGGAGAGAAGGCAAAGCTACCCACCCCCACCAGTCCTTCCAGTTTCTTCTCGCATCCCTTACAGCTCCGGGGAACCGTATTAGGCAGAGGGTTTTCAGTTGCAATACAGTCTGCCAGTTAGGATCGTGTTTGGCTGCATGGAACAGAAGTGCACGTACCGAGGCTTAAGCAAGCAAGGGGTTTATTTTTCATGGGGGACAAGGAATCCAGTGAAATGCTCTGACAACCAGAGAGGAAAGGGTGAGAGGGAAAAGAGCTTTCTCTCTTGACATCCCTCAAGCACTGTCAATCATCTTGTTGCCTAAAAGTGGGTCACTGGGCCACTTAAAGCTGCAAAAACTCTAGATAAGTATTTCAGTTAGTTCTACGACTGCCTCAAAAAAAAAAAAAAAAGTCAGGATTCTGTTGATAAGGAAGACAGGAAAAACGGATACCCATAGGGGACCAGCAGCATCTGCCATGCCAACTGAAACTTTGGTAACTAAGAAATAAATGAAGAAATAAAAATAAATCCAGGTGTAGCAGGCTTCAGGCATAGCTGGATCAAGGGGGGCTCAAAGAAGGTTGTCAGATATTGTGGTTACTCTGTGTGGCAGTGGCAAAATGGCTTCCAGCCACTGAGAACTGCTATTTTTATCAAGTTAGTAATCCCAGGAAAGGTGAACAAGTATTACCTGATAATTCTAACAGTGATAGGGTCATATAGCTATCTTTGGCTACTCCAATATGGCTGATGCCAGGGCTTCTGGTGGAAAATACACTCTCATTACCAGGTTGGGGCAGTGCCCCTCCCCTGGAGCTGTAGGGTGGCGTCAGCCCCAGTGAAACGACAGGAATGGAGGCTGTGGGGTGTGGGGGGATGGCAGGCACAAGTGGAGGGGGCAGCTGGTAAACCCACCTACTTACACTCTAGGATGGGCATGTACTTTCTCTATTATTTTCATCCAGTGTCAGCAGAAGATCAGCCCAGTTATTGAATCCTGAGTCACAAGTCACAAGATTGGGGTTTTAATCATTCATCTGATTTTTTTTTTTAAACTATTCCTGTGTGATTTAAATCACACTGGGGGCACCTGAGTGGCTCAGTCCGTTGAGAGCCTGACCCTTGATTCTCAGCCCAAGTCATGATCTCAGAGTCGAGTGAGTCCCGCGTGGGGCTCTGCACTGGGTGTGGTGCCTGCTTAAGATTCTCTCTCTCCCTCTGCCCCTCGGCCACAACCCCACCCCCATTGCTCACGTATGTACACATGCTCTCTCTCAAAAAAATTAAATAAATAAATAAACCTAATCACGTTGCTTTTTTAAAGGCCTCAGTCTCCCTTCTGGGAAAGGGACAGACCTCAAGAAAATCCCATAATCTTCAAGAGTGTGGGCTCTGAGCTCAGACATCCCAGGCTCTGCCACTTACCAGCTCTGTGACCTTGGGCAGGTCACTTCCCCACTTAGAACCTCGGTTTCTGGAGTCTCTATAATCCCACGTGTTCATAGAGCAAATGTGAAGGGGGGATGAATGAGATCACGCACGTAAAGCATGTCTCTGGGTGCCTGGCCCATAGTTAGCCTTTGACACGTGGTGGTAATGGCCATCATTCTCCTTATTAATATTATTACCTGCCTTGGGACCCTGCCCCAGGAAGAGTCCTGTAGAGCCACAAAGCATCATAATGATTAAAAGCAAACCCCCAACGTTAAAACTCAGTTTCCCCTCCCTACCCTTGCTGCTGACCCCAATAACCAACTCCCTTCCTGGATTCTGCGCTGAGCTAAGAGAAGGGTCCCTCCCTTACGAGGACCTTGGGGGACAGCACGCTGACCCCTTCTTTAAATTCATCTCCCTCAGTGTTGCAGGGCCATCCCCGTTGGAAAAAAAATGACTCTCACAAAAGATCCCTCAACAGCAATTATCTAAATGGGAGGCTGGGAGGGGGAGAACCATTTAGAATCCACTTCATTGCGGGATTAGCTAATTAATTAACGGTTTCACTGACAACTCGTCGGAGACGTGTGTGTTAAACAGGAACGCAGTGGGGCATGATTGATAGACTCTAACACCCCCATCCCCGGCCTCTCCAGCCAAGTTCCCTCCCTCCCTGCCACCCCACGGCCCCCACCGTCCTGCTTGCCCCCAGAGCAGGAAAACCTGGGGGGACCCTCTCCGGCGCTCCCTCTGGAGTTTGGGGTTGGGCTGCTGGCCGAGAGGGGCCACGGAGAGATGACAGAAGGGCGGCCGGGGAGGGGGTGGGCTGGGGCGACAGGGAGACAATGAAGAGATAACAAGGCAGCTGAGGCTCCAGGGGTGGCTGCGTCTGCCCCTTGCCCCCATCCCAGAGCCACTCCATCTGTGCCCGTCCCGGCACGCGGGGCCCCATAGGCACCTGCTGGGAAGACTGCTCCTGGTCTCCAGACAGTCCAGAGCTTTTCAGAGCCCACCCACCCTATGCGTGGAGAAGAGGGAGCCCAGAGAATTGGCTTTGACTCTCTTCTGCGAAGGGGGTTTTCAGAGGACTTAAGGTCAGTGAGGGACAAAGGGCAGCGTGCCAAAGATGGGGAGCAAGGGAGAAGAAGCCGGAAGCAAGGATGGGGTACAACACCTGGAGGGACATTCCGGACCATTTTCTCCACACGCAGTCCCCACGGCACCTGCATCAGACTCACGTGCGGTGCCACATTTAAACGCAAAGGCTTGACCCACACAGAGCCAGTACCAACCCTACCTCAAACCTCAGTGTGGGGTCCGGGTGTACACACTTTTCCCTAATTCTGAATACCACAGAATCTTGAGCCTGACTTACAAATCTACTAAAAGAGAACCACAAGTTCAGTCCCCCCCCCACCCCACCCCCCCGTGAGCACGAGCAAAGCCAAGGCTCGGATTCCCACTTGGGATTCTTTTTGCTACCATGTAGGTTCTAAAGCAGGCAGAGGAGAACGTGGCGGCCCCCTGAGGAGGCAAGGCAAATGTTCTGCATGCGGACAGAAGAACGTTTTTCTAGAAAGAGGGTCTGGGGAGCGTCCATAGAATCTTAAAGTGGTTTGTGACCCCCAGAAGAGGTTAAGAGTTTCTAGATTAGCTTCTCTGAGCCTCTATTTCCTTATCCGTGGTTCCAGAAGAATCATCTTAGTCCTTCACACCAAGAACAAGTGTGAGCAAAACACCAGCAGAGGGATAAACGTTCTTCAGTGCAAGGCTTGAGACCCCCCCTCCGCCAAAGAGTTCCTTCCATCTGTCCTCCACCTATCCCCTCTCACCAACACCCCCACACTCAATCAGGGACCCCGCTTCTTAGTCCAGAGCCTCGTTCTGGAGAACGAGGAGGAAGGAAGCCTCAGCTGAGTCATGTCAGGGAGGCTCTTTCTCTAAGGGGATGGAAATCACCCTGCTAGGGACGTTGAGCATGGAAAAAGAGGAAAGGGGCTCATGGCCTGTTGGAATTTGAAGAGTTGGAAGTTGGAAGCTTCTGGAAGAGGAGGCAGGGACCTCATAGTACACTGTGTGGTAGAGACCATTGTCCCCATTTCATTGATGAGCAAACAGGCATTAGGACAATGTCAGCAGATAACGAAGCTCAGTAAATGTTTTCTGTATGTTTATAAATATGCATCTGTATAGGATCCCTGTAGTGTGTTTGTAAAATACCATAAACTACCTATCGTGATATTAGAATAGCCGCCGGCACATAGCGAGGACTCAGGAAACGTTAGCAGCATTGGTCCTGGCTTTGAATACAGAGAGCGGAGCCACTGGTGCCGGACACATGTCACCTTGGGTAGTGTTCACGGGGCTCCCGTAAGAAGAAGTGAGGGAGGTAGGATAATGCACGGGAGAGGAAATGGAGGCACAGAGAGGGTGGGTGACTCCCCCAGGGTGGCACAGCTGATTCTGGCGGAGCTGGACATTTTTCCCCAGGTGGAGGCGGGGGTGGCGGGTCAGAGCCCGTCTCCCCCGGTCGCAGGGGACTGGGACCGGAGTTCACCCGCCGGCTGTTAGGCACCCCCGCGGGCTGGAGCCTGCCCTCCCGCCTCGCGGGCTCCCCCTTCAGGACTCCTGGAGCGGGTCGGGTGGCCAGAGCCGCCCTCGGAGTCTTCGGGCGCGGAGGCGGGCTCAGAGAGGAACAGGGGCGCGCCCCGGGTGGCACCGCGCGTCCGGGCCGGGGGCGCGCCGTGACCTCCCCGCCCGTGGCCCCAGGCAGCTCTGAGTTCAAGGATGCGGAGAGGGCGACAGGGGGTTAAACCGGAGCGGCCCGCATCTGGGGCGCGGGGACCAGATTTCCCGTTCACACAGCGCACAATGGCCGCGCTCAAAGGCGCGCCGCGGGCATTGTTCGGCCCGGCGCCCGCGCGTCCCACCTCCGCGCGCGAATTAACCCCGTCACCCCGCCATTGTCGCCGCGCACTTCGGGGCGGCCACAAAGGCGCCAGAAAGCCCTGCCGTGTTGTGGGGGGAGGCGATGGGGATGGGAGGAAGGGAGGGGGAGGGGGCGCAGGCAGGATGGGGGCCTGGATGGGGGGCGCAGGCGGGATGGGGGCGCAGGCAGGCTGGGGACCTGGATGTGGAGTAGGGGCGCAGGCTGGATGAGAGGTTCTGAGCGGTGAGAGGAGCACAGGCAGGAAGGAAGGGGAGTGGGAAGGAAGGAAGAGGGCAGAGGCTTACAGGGGTCCTCGGAGCAGGAGAGCTGCTGGCTGAATGGGACCGAGTTCCTGGTTTCCTACCCACCCCTCCTGTATGGGTCTCTGATGAGCCTTCTTTCTGTTCTGTCTCCCTCTCTTAGCCTCTTTTCTACTCTGTCTCTTCCTCTGTGATTGTCCAGTCTCTTGTCTCCCTCTTTCTGTCTGTCTCCGTGTCTCTGTTTCTCTGTTATCCCTCTTTCTCTCTGCCTCTCTGATGATTTGACTCTGTCTCTTTCTCTATCTGTGTCTATCTATTTCTTACCGCCTCCATCTCTGCCTCTCTGATTTTCTGTCTCTGTCTCCCTCTGTCTCCTTGTCAGCTTATCTCCCTGTCTCTTTCTCTCTGTTTCTCATACTCTGTCTTCCTCTGTCTCTCTTTGCCTCTTTAATTCTGTCTGTGTATGTGTGTGTGTGGCCGTCTGTCCGGCTTTCTCCAGGGCAAAGAACAATACCCTTAGTGGGGACTCACAGCCTCTACACCTGGACTGTCCCACCTCCTCCCACAAACCGTTCTGCTGACACTTTGAGAAAGAATGCCATGGGCGGGTTATTTGTGGAGCCCACTGTATAGATGGGGAAACTGAGGCTTATGGGGAGGTGGCATACAGTGATTAGAGGCTCTGCCCTGCCCTATTCCTGGAGTTAATATTCATAAAAATAACTCGGCTGTCCAAGTGTGACCTCTAGCATCCTGGGGGCATCCTTGGCACTGGCTAGGCCACTGCCCTGGGTCTCCAGGGCAGGCAGGGCCCCCAGCAAGCCCCGCCTCTAGTCTTGGGGTCAGCTCTTCGGGGACCCCAGCTCCCATTGTAACTGACTGGCCCTGCCCTCCTGCTGTGATGCCCCCCCCCCCACTGCACTGGGCGGGGGTGGGACAGGGCTGAGGGGGGCGCTGGCCAGGAGAGAGCTGCCCAGCTTCTTTCCCCCAGAGAGAGGCAGCCCCCAGCCAGGCCTGTTACGGGTTAGATAAGGAGCCAAAGCCATACAGCTAAGCTCATCCTCTTTTTTGTAATCTCCTCCACCACCGTCCCTCCCCAGCACCGACTCCCCCACTTTTTTTTTTTTTTTTATATCATCTTTATGGCTTTGGAATTATCTGGGCTGACACTGCATTCATTTAGCCAAGGGCAGGTGGGGTCGCAGGAGACAACTTACTCCTATGTGTATATATTCTCGGCGGCCTCCCACCCCCACGCCCTGGCGGGGGTCTCGGGGGAGCCTCGGGAAGAGAAAAAAGGAAGCCAGATAGGGGAGGGGTTGGGGATGCAAATGACAACTAGTCCAGGGCAGGCAAGAGGGCCAGAAACTCCACAGTGGCAGAAGCCAGTTCTCCAGCAGCCACGGCTGATCGGCTCCCCTTCTCCCTGCCCTTGGATCAGGAAAATCATCTAAGGTCTACGGAGGCATCGAATGGCCAAAGAAGTGACTCCTGTCTCTAAATATTCCTTTCTTCTTTTCTTTCCAAAATAGACCTCCAATGTCAGAACGTGGGTTTAAGTGCCACCTGGTTTGAGTCCTGGCTTCCGCGGGCTGTGTGACACTAGGTAAGTGGCTTCGCCTCTCTGAGCCTCAGTTTCCCCAGCTGTAAAATGGGACAATAGTAAAGCCCATCTCCATCCGTATTATGAGGATTAAATAAAAAATAATGGAAGTGCTTAGCACCATGCTGAGCACGTAGTAGGAGGTGGAATCCTTGCTGTCCTTAAAAATAAAGAGTTGTTGCTCATATAATTTACCGTGTGCTTCCCGTGCGCGGGTGGGACCCAGAGATGGCTCACACAGCCTCTGACCCCAAAGGCGCTCACTGACATGAAACATGGGTCCTCATCAACAACCCCAGGTTAGGTTTTTAAAGTAGTGTTTTATTTCTAGAGGGGGATACAGATGTGCTCACTGGGCTTCAAAGTGATACGGAACTTACGGAGCAGATAAATTAGAGGCGATTTTTCTCATCGTGAAAGGATACACTAGAAGTGCTCTTTAAGTGGGGAGTCCTGGAACACTGAAAGCTGAAACCCTTTTTGGCCGGAGCTGTCTGCCCACAAGCTCTCTCTGTGGTTGCATCATGAAAGAGAGCCTGGCCTGAGCCAGGAGTTCTGGGTTTGCACCTCCCTGGTGACTGACTGGGCGGCCTGGGGCAGGTGGCTTCCTCCCTGCCATGGAGGTTAGCCCCTGTAGGACAGGGCTGGGTCACGTCCTTCAGCGCCCCATGTCCACCTGAGGCGAGGACTTCTGCATGGTTGCCCCAGGTCCTTATCTGGTCCTTTGAGGCTCTGAATGACCTGGCCCAGCTCATCTCATCCCCTCCCACTCCCTGCTTTGTTCACTCAGCTCCATCCACTCCAGCTTTCTTCTACCTCAGGGCCTTTGCACTTACTGGTCTTGACCGGAATGCGTGACCCCAGGCCACTATGGATCTTTCTTGTCTCCATCTCAGGACCACCAATCTACTAGCCCTCGAATACTCACTGTACCCTCTTTATCTTATTATCTTACATCTACTCCACACTACCTGATACGAATTCATGTCTCTGCTTATTTAGTGTATCCTTCTCACCACCTTGTCAGCCAAGAACAGGACTGGGTCTGTTTTGTTCAGCTGGTATCTCAGCACCCCATCCCAGGCCTGGTGCATGGTAGGGGCTCAGTAAATATTCATCAATTTACTCATTGGACCTAATGTCATGACACACTCATCCTGTGTGACTTTGAGTTTATTCACAGGTGACTGGGGGTTTCCTAACTTTTGAAAAATAAAATGTGAATCCAGACATGTAACAGTCTCATTGAGCACCTGCTTGCCAGCTGTGTGCCATCTTGGACAAAGCCTCCCAAGCAGCCCTGAGGTGACAGACGACCCTCGGCCCAGCCCACTCTGCCACAGCTCCAGGAAACATTCATGGAGGTCCTGTTGCTGGAGAGCTTGGTCACAAGTTCTCATTTCCCTTTGCAGGATCTGAGTCTACCCACCACGAGAGCCACCCTGGAAAATAGACTCAGCAAATGGTCTGAACCATTTCCATAAGCCATCGTGGCCACCAAGTTCCATGAGTGACTTGGGTTGGCCATGAAAGTGGAGGTGCAGGATGAAATCAGGCTCTCAGAGGGGCTCCTGGGCAGTCTGTGGGGCCCAGGAGGAGGTGGAGGAGATTCTGATGGGAAAAATCTGGAAAGATGAGGCTAGGATGAGATGGGGAAGTGGCAGGCAGAGATCGGGTGTGTCGGTGCCTTGTCTGGGAAGGTTAGACTAGGTCTTTCTTGATTTCTTTCTTCCTTTCTGATTCCTCTTGTTTTGAATTGATTCTGAGACTCTCAGATGTTCACCTAATCACCTTGAAATGATTATATTGAAGTGGGTGCCAGACAGGTCAGTATTTATTGAGGACCTACTACACCCAGACTCACACAGTATATCCTACCTGCCTATGTCCCATGAAGTAGTTTTCACAACAGCCAATGCTAGCCAAATCATGCTATCTTTCTTTAAAAAAATTATATTTATTTATTTGACAGAGAGAGGAAAATCACAAGTAGGCAGAGAGGCAGGCAGCAGAGAGAGAGGGGGAAGCAGGTTCCCCGCTGAGCAGAGAGCCCGATGCAGGTTTCGATCCCAGGACCCTGAGATCACGACCTGAGCCGAAGGCAGAGGCTTTAAGCCACTGAGCCACCCAGGCGCCCCTAAATCATGATATCTTCATTTCAAGGACTAGGAGAAAAAGGCTCAGAGAGGTTGATTGAATTTTCCAAGGACACACAGCTAGGAGAAATTGAAGCTGGGATTTGAACCCACCCGTCTGATTTCATAGCCAATGCTTGCTTTTGTCTTTACATCAAGGTGTGAACTAAGCTCAGAGATAGAAATAATGGAGCTGTTGGGAGGGGTGGAGGGATGGAGGAGGACACTGGGCGGTGTGCTGACCCATGAGATTTAGGAACAGAAGGTATGCTGAGGAGGGCATGATGGGGGAGGGGCTGGGCCCCTGAGAAGACGTCCCGCATCCGTGTTCACTGCCCGGTGCCATCAGTCCTCTCTGCCCCAGCCCGGAGACTCCGGTGGGGGAGGAGGGGAGGGGAACTAAGCATCATGTAATTGCCCGGGCTCTTCTGTGAAATTTGTTTCGGGACACATTAGTTCCAGTGAATTTAGCTGAACAGCGGGGAGCCCTGAGAAATGATTTGCAATTAGCCGCAGCCCCATGGCCCCCCGTCGGGATGCCAGGCTTGGGCACCGAGTGGGGAATGGCCAGGGGGCGGGGCCGCCGCCCAGTGCCTGTGGAAACGCTTGCAGGGGTGACTGAATTTGAGCATCTGGGACCCGACCTATCTCTGAGCCTGGTGGGGCACGACTGGGGCTGAGGCAGGGGCCAGGACATAGCTAGGCCAGAGGGGCATCAGGGATGATCTGATCCCTACCTTCTCCCTGGCAGAGGGGCTCCTGCACGGTCTCCGTCCCGGCTCTCCGACCTTCACACGCCCTGTCTCTGGGAGGATGGCGACTCGAGCATCTCTTTGCCATTTCCGTGCCCCTCGGTGTCCTTGGCACTGTGTTGGCTGCTTCCCCTCTGATCATAAATCCTCCTTAATGGAGGCAGGTAAGGAAATGGGCACGCGGAGAGGTTAAGGGCTTCTTGCAAGGTCACCAGGATGTGGTAGGAGAAGGAGTCAAACCCTGGCCCATTGGACCCTTGTTGTCGCTGCCTCCCGTGGTGGCCTCAGAGGGGGAGCCGGGCTCTGGAGTCAGGCACACCACGTGGTGTGGGTCTGCTCTGCCACTCTCTGGCTGTGTGGCCTCTGCTGGGACACTTCTGTTGAGACTCAGTTTCCTCCTCCAAGAAATGAGATTACTACTGCCCAGGTCGCGGTAGTGTCTCTAGGATTCAATCAGAATATTAAGAATTATGTCAGCAGAAAGGACTCCAACGACAGACATTATTATTATTGTTGCCGTTTTGACGTTGTTGTTATTGTTGAATTTCCATCAAGCTTAACTGGAGAGGAGAGAAGAAAGTAGGAAGAGGTCCTGTGGGTCCCAGGCTGGGGTGGGGGGCTGCCTGCCTGCAAACAAGTACCCCCTCCCCCCAGGCACACTCAACTGGCCCCCTCTGCCCCCGACCTGCCCCTGGAGAGACAGTTCTGGCCTCATAGGAAGGCTCCCTAATGCTTTTGGAATGAGCCAGGCAGGAGGAGCAGTGAACCTTCATGGCACACAGAGGCCTCTGGGAGCCAGGGTGGTCAGGGAGGGCTTCTGGGAGGAGGCAGAGTTGATCCAGAATCATCTCTGTTATGGTTGGGGGATCCACATCGCACAACCCTGCGGGGCGCCCTTCGTATTGTGTTCTGTGTCAGACAACACGGAGGCTCTAATTTGATAAAACTGGCAAATGCTCGCCTGTGCCAGGCGCCATTCTTAGTGCCTTATGACTATCAGCGTATTCGTTCCTCACAGTCATCAGACGAGGTAGAGGGAAATTAAGTACTTTCTAAGTACCTAAGTATTTCCTTACGAAATGCTAGTGTCCTCCCTTCACCTTAAGGAAAGCTTATGTACTTTGCTTTTTCCTGGCCACGCAACCAGAGGTGCTGCTGGGGTTCAGCCCTGGGTGGCCGGTTCTTGAGCCCCGGCCAACGTCCCCAGTGCCTTTCTCTCTCCTTCCAAAGCAGGCAGACCAGCACGTCATTCTGGCTGCCCACACGTCCCGAGAACCCTGGGCGGTGACTCTGGAGTGGCAGCGACCCCACCCCGGAGTCTGACCTCAAAGCCAGCCTGCTTCCTGTTTGGGGTGGGGGTACGACAAGGCATTTGGCCAAGGGGGCCCAGGGGGGGAGTCCGCAGTTGGAGTTCTTGGGGGCAGGGGACGCTGCTGGCTGTCAGCTGTCACTCCTCTCGCGCCTCCTGGCACAGCGCTCGGCACATAGTAGGCTTTCAGTGATGTGAACTTGGTGACGTGAGGAAAAACATTTCCCTCTTAACGCGGGCATCTCAGAGACTTGGCCAGCCCCAGCGGGTAGCAGGGACAAGAAGTTCATGATTCCAAAGCAGAGGTGAAGGCAGGACATGAGCTTTTCTTAAACTGCCTCTTCTGAGTCATACAGTTCTAGAAGAAACAGGCAGTTTCTTCCAGGAGCTGGGGGCCTTCACGGCGCACAGAGGTCTCTGTGGGCTGGGGTGGGCAGGGAGGGCTTCTGGGAAGAGGTGGCCTTGATCTGGAATTGTCCTTGTTATGATGGGAGTGGGGAGGCTCTGCACTGCATGACTCCAGGGGGCTTTCCCCTCCATCCCCCCATGCCAGCAAGGTAGGTCATTTCTCCAGCACCTGCTGGGGTCCAAAGTCATGTAGCTCCCACATAGGATGGCCAGCCATCCTGACTTGCCTGGGTTGGTCTGGTTTTAGCACTGCGATTCCCGCATCGCAGGCAACCCCTCAGTCCTGCAACCCAGCTTCTGGGTCACCCTCGATTCTAGCGACGAGGCTGGGATTTGAACCCAAGATCGGCTGCAGCCACTTCTTCCCCAGCAACATCCCGCATTTTCCATCTGTTCCTCCTTCTGAATTCATCAGCTCGGTCCCTGCGGTCCCCAGAGTCCTGCCCTGTCCCACGCCTTCTGCGGATTTCCCCAATGCCTGGGGCTGTGCTTTTTCTCCCTCTGGCTTCTTATCTTGCCTTGTCTTCTTGTGGAAGAAGAGATAAAAGTAATTCTTATGGCCGCTTCTCCAGCGGCGGTGGCCAGCCCGTCCCACTCCTGCTGTATTTCCCTGGCCCGGCCAGATAAAGGGTTAGGCCTAAGCACATGTCATTTTCTTTGTGTGAAATCAATATTCAGCAAAGTTTATCTGCCCAACATAGCAGGAAGTGCTAATTTCATCCGCGTCAATTATTTTGATGAATGTTCATAATGCCCAGGGTGTGAGAAAAAGATAAAAGAATTACTGGAATAACGCACACGTACTGCACACACACACACACACACACACACTCACCCAGGAGTTCACACTGGGGCACACGCAGACCTGGGGAGGAGAAGGTGTGAACTCACAGCTGCCCCCTCTGTCCCGCCTGCTGACAAAGCAAAGCATCTTGGGAAGAAGGAACAAGAAGGGGGGCTGGATCAGGAGTGATGGGCCCCTGATTTTTAGGCTAGAACAGTGTTTCTCAACTGGGGGCGCATTTGACCCTTTGAGAACATTTGACAAGGTCTGGAGACCTTTTTGGTGCCGGAGGGGAGATGCTTCTGGGATCTCGGGAGTAGGGACCAGGGACACTGCTGGGCACCTGCCACGCACAGGACAGCCCCCCGCCACCAAGAATTCTCCAGCCCACTAGTGCTGAGGCTGAGAAATCCTGGAATTGAGTCATTTTTAATTTTATTTTTTTAAAGCGTTTCTCTGTAAATATGTGTCTCTAATTTCTAGCAGTGATGGCGAGGAAATATGTGTGGGCTTGTACATAAATTTTTTAAAGACAGGATTAAGAAACAAAAAGATTAGATGCTCAACACAAGCATAAAAATACATATATACTTTGGTAATTCTACTTCTTAGTGATTCCCTATGAAATTTTAAAGAATACAGCAAATAAAGACAAGTCTGTTTTAAAAATATTAGCCTGATAGAAATTCTCACGGTGGGAGGGGTGCCGGGAAGCCTCCAGACAAGCGATTGTCAACAGAGCAGAAATACCCAATTTGCCAGGGTCCAACTCTGGAAGTTCTGAGGGTCCTCCCCCGAGTGCGTGTGAGGACGGTGACCTGCACCTGGGTGTCCCCGTCATTAGAGCATGCCCTGCGTGACTCTTGCTTGTCTGCCATTGTGAGCCGGCCCCCCGTAAAGACCCGGGGATGTTCTCTCCCTTCCACTTAGAAGCAGCAAACCCCGACCACCTCCTCAGCTGCAGCCTGGCTCAGCAGGTCTGGGGGGAGGCCCGAGACTGTGCATTTCTACCCAGCTCCCAGGCCAGCCAGGCTTCTGGAGGATGGCGCCTTTCACGGTGAGGGCAGCACCACTGTTGTCAACGTGCATTAGCATCTCGAGTCACCTTTTGGTCTATCTCAGGGCATAGTAGAAGTACGTGGGGGTAAGTATTTCTCCATCGTGCATGTCCAGAAGGTCTCGATGGCTAGCAGACCCTTATGTCCTGAGTCAGGCTTCGTGGGCTCCAAGTACTGCATTCTTGACTTGGGCATTGCTGATTTTTTCTGGTTTTTTTTTTTTCTTTCTTTTTTCTTTTTTAAAAGAATTTACTTATTTATTTGACAGAGAGAGAGAGATCACAAGTAGGCAGAGAGGGAGGCAGAGATAGAGTGGGAAGCAGGTTCTCCATTGAGCAGAGAGCCCAATGTGGGGCTCGATCCCAGGACCCTGAGATCATGACCTGAGCCAAAGGCAGAGGCTTTAACCACTGAGCCACCCAGGCGCCCCTTTCTGTTTCTTTTTTATGCTTTGCTTCTCCCTGTAAGAATGGAATTCCTGCAGTGATAAGGCTCTTCATCTACTTCATCCAATTGGCAGCCCCCAAGCTAGTGTCTGCTGGGTGTAGGTTCTTAGTCCCTGTTTGTTGACTGAATCCATGTGCCTCAGTTTTCTTAGCTGTCAAACACGAATGATAACAATCCCATTCATACCCTAGGGTAGTTGAAGCCCTCCCTAAATGTGGACATTATTATTATTGTCACTAGTACTATCTACCTGTCTATGTGGCCCTCAAGCATACTGTCCTAGCTTCTCTTGTTGCCTGAGTGACTCCCCAATGTAATGATGTAACACAACCCAGAACCTGTGGGCTGGCAATTCCGATAGGGCCCGGTGAGGATGGCTCATGCCTGCTCCCTGCCATCTGGGACCTTGGCTGTCTGGGATCACTGGAAGGCTGGCGACAACACAGCAGCTGGGGGCCTGGAATCATCTGGAAGCATCTTCACTTGTGCGTTTGGAACCTGGAGCTGGAGTGCCTTGAAGAAGAGGTTTGTCAGCTGGAGTCCTACACATGGTCTCCCCGTGTGACTCGGGCTTCCTCCCAGCTAGCTTGGTGGCTTCAGACTTCTCATGGTGGCCCAGCATCACCCCCTCGCGACTCGATGGGTCTTCTTGGTTACAGACCCACATAGAAGAGGAAGGACGCCGACACTCCCCACTCAGTGGAGAGACGTCCAAGAATTTGGGGACCACGTGTTCAAACACGCATACAAGGTAACTTCTAGGTACCCATTGCTTAACCAGCTTTATTGTCACGGGACGTGAGCTCACGAAGGTGTTTGCCATCTGTCTAGCCTCAACTCCGTGTTGTGGATGAGGAGCTAGAGGCAATGTTGTGTGAGGGTCCTTCCAGCTCCTTTCGAGCCCGCCCCCAAGACCGGTGGCGTACTCCCCACGGTCTAAGAAAAGTCAGAGGTACCTATTTTTTTTTTTTTAAACAAATATATCCGGGGACGCGCCTTCTAGGAGGAAATGCTGAGTGTTGATCACATAATATATGCTGTTGTGAGCAGATGTCATGATATTATATGATAAAATATTATGAGCAGATGATACGCTATTTATTATGAGCAGGTGATGTATGACGCCGAATTATGATTATGGATGATGATGTATTGTGTATCCTGGCAAACGCGTGAGATTATGTATTCACACTCTGGCATGAAGAGTCTGATTTAAGAACTCCTTTCAACTCACCCACCCCTGGCTCTGCCAATCAAAGTCTCTTTTGCTGAGCGGGATGAAGGATCAAAACTCTTTAATCCTTGGGACGAAGCCATATATGGATTTGGGGTTTCTGGAGTCATCAGGCCCTTGGGCCATGAATTCTGCCCATCTTGTGATGTGCCCAGGGCTTTGGGTCTGGACGAGTGGGCTCTTGGTTCTGTCTGGAGGAACAATAATATGGAGAATGAAATTGCTGTGGGCTGATGGCCTGGTCAGAGGTGTATAAAGAGAAAGCTGGCTATACACATGATCTTGAAACTAAATTATCAGGAACAGAAATGGAATCAGGGGGGAACGTGCATGAGTGAGAACAGGAACCCTTCCGAGTGCATTTTGCCAAAGGGATCATCATGTGAATACCAACTCATACGGTCTACAGGGAAACAATCTCTTGTGGCCAATTTGGAGCCAGGAAAGGAGCAAAGAGGCACTTGAATGAATAGCAGACCTGAAAACCAAACATTCCCAGCCAATAAAAATCCATTTCCTCATACAGAATTCTACATTAAGGTCTCGAATTTCTAAATGTGGAGAAAAAAGTTGCTGGTAGATAACAATTGTGGAGGTCATAGGGCGAAGATGCCTTGGGGTGTGGGCCCTGGCAGCTGGCCTAAGTTTGAATCCAGATTCTCACCCGTCTGGGCTGGGGGACCTCAAGCAGCTTCTAGAACCCCTCTGTGCCTCAATTTGCATCTGTCAAATGGGCATAACAGCAATTTCCATCTCACAAAGTGGTTACGAGGATTTAAGAGATGCAGAGGGCTTAGGGCAGCATCTGGTGTGTGGGAGGCATTCAACATAGGCCTGGTTTCTCTGTGATCACCAACGAACCTATTCACTCCGCAACTGAAATGCTACCTTCTGTAGAGAATTCCTCTTTAGAAACGGCTGAAACACGCTCCCAGAAATCTTGCCTCAACCCCAGAACTGTGCCCAGTGTGCTGCTTTCATTTCTAGAGCAGAGGTAGATCTTCGACCCGTGGAAGTAGCATTATCACAAATGGTATCACAAAAGCGAGTGGGGACCTGGGCAACCTCAGTGTAAATGAAGCACTCACAGCCTGTGGCCATTAATCACACTCTCCACTTATGAAAACTTCATTTTTTTTTTTTTTAATAACCTTAGAGCTAGACTTCCAAACTCAGAAGAAAAGACTCTTAGTGATTCTCACTAGAGTGGACATGACTGCCTTTGGTGAGCCCTAAAAGACTGATTCCTTTTCATTCCCAAGTTCTCTCTCTCTCTCTCTCCCTCATCTCTCTCTCTCTCACACACACAGACACACACACACACACACACATGGCCTCCAAGGGGCTTGTCTTTCATCTAAAACAGGATTGCTCAACCTTGGGTCATGTCATTCTTTGTCATGAGGCGGCCTCATGTGTTACAGGATCCTTAGCAGCATCCCTGGCCTTACCCACTAGATGCCAGTAGCACCATCTCCTTCATCTGTGACAACCAAAAATGTCGCTAGACATTGTCACATGCCCCCTGGGGAGGCAAAATCGTCCCCAGCTGAGAACCACTGATCTACAGACTCCCAAGGTCTTCAGGGACCCCAGCTGTCATGTTTGTGGGAACTGATATGTACTCTGAGGCAGCCTTCCTGAGTGCTAGTCAACGGAGGGGCAGATCCATAGGCCGCATTATTACCCAAGCCACTGGAGTCCAAGGCTCCTAACACAGTGCTCCCAGTCTCTTTGATGGGTCAATTAGGTGGCAAAGAAAACAGAGAGAGTCTGAATGAAGCAATTAATAAAGGTAAATGAAGGGAGGCAGAAAGCATGGTGAAGAGAGGGGAGATTCCAGAGGCAGACAGACTGGACTTGAACCCTGGGTCTGTGAACCTCCCTGGCCTGAGTCTCCCTCACATCAAGTGGGCACACTGATGCTAGTGTCCCTCTGGCAATGAAGAGTGATGCCGCATACAAGCCTTTACTGCATTGCCTGGTCCTCCATAAGTGCTCCGCACTGAGCAATGATTGTTACAGTGTTGTCCATGCATGTGTAAACCTCTGTATCCCACAGACATCTGTAACTGTAGCATCATCTATATCATGTGTATTTTATGTCTGTCTCCCCACTAGAAACAGGTTGGACTTCTGCAGTATCTTCACTCCAGGAGCCAGCCTGGCCCATCATTGCAGTTCTGAATGACTGCTCAACACTGGGTAAACATACTGATGCGTCCTATGGCCCTAGGGAGCTCAGATCCTGTAGGCGGGTGGAGTTCCGCTCCAGTGAAGGGCGATGTGGAGGTGTCTACTGTGGTGATACGCTCAGCCATCCTTTGTGAGCATTCATTATGCACCAGGCTTAGAACTTGGTGTCAGTTACCTGTGGCCACGTAACTTCAGTCCACACATGTGTATTCGGTCACAGTTCTGGGAGCCAGGGGTCCGTGAGAGCACGGCTTAGCTGGGCACAGTCTCCTACAGAGCTGTGGTCAAGGTAGGAGCTGGTGCTGAGGCCTCATCCGGAGACTTTACTGGGGAAAGATTCACTTCCTAGCTCGTGGACGTGGCTGTTGGCAGGATCCCACTCCTTGTGGGCTGTTGGGCTGTGGGTCTCAGTGGTGCTGCTCCCAGTTCCCCGCCACATGGGCCTCTCCCTGGGGCAGCTCACAACATGGCAGCGGGTTTCACCAAAACCAGCAAGGCAGAGTCTGCTGGCAAGATGAAAGTTACAATCTTACAACATCTACCATCTGTGCCGTATTCCATTGGTTAGAAGCAGGTCACAAGTCCTGCCCCCACTCAAGGAGAAGAGATTATACAGGGTGAATCCCGGAAGGCCACGATTATTATAGGATATCTTATGTGTGTCTGCCACAGACCCTTAAGAGCATGAGCTTGTGAAACCTTATGGGACAGGTCCTCTTACTGTCCCCATTTTACAGATAAGGAAAAGGAGGGACGTTGCAGGTGTCACAGTGATGCTCTGGCTCAGTCACGATGACCCAGGGGCACAGTGTTCCAACTATGGTTTCTGTGCTCCGCGAACAGCCATAAATGAATGTTTTACTATTCATTCTAAATGTTAAACGGATCTTTACCAACCTGTTAATAATGACAAGCACAAGGTAGAGGGACTGACTGTGAAGGATTTTTTTTTAACCTTGTTATATATTTGTTTCTAACGTAATGCACACAGAAATGTTATTCGTAAAACTACAGAGATTAGTAAAGTAGAGGTCAAGGCTGGGATAACCAGTAAAGTCAAGACTACAGCAATGATGCCAAAGGCAGGAGTCAAGGCTTACCTTTCTGGAATCTTCCCAGTACACGGTCAGTCTCACCCGGTGGCCAGATTCCCATCCCAAATGTCATCTCTATTTGGGGGAGCCAGGAGTCAGCGCCCGGTTTTCCTGTAGACCCAAGAGAATCCTTAGAAATCCAAAGACCAGAGCATTTTCCTATCAGTTTTGTTGTTGTTATTGTTGCTCAGTTTTTTCAAATAAGGGAATGACAAATGTCATGCAAATTACACAATTAGTACAGAATGTAGTTTTAGCCTCCAAGTACTTGAAGCCAACCGAAAAAAAAAAAAAGAGGAAGAAGAAAAGAAAGTAACAGTCTACCGAAGAACCATTTCATTTAGCAGACAATTTAGAATTTCATAATTATTTTCTTCGTCTTCTCAAAACCCAAAAATGCCAACAGTGTTTCAAAGATCTTACTGCTGTTACTAACTAGGAAGAGTGTTTGCGTAATTAGCAATGTGGCTTTTTGCAAAAGCAATATATCCCTCTTATTTAGAAAGAGGGGAATGAATTCTCTGTGGTGTTTTGTTTGTTGATGTGGTTTTTTTTAAAGCGTCACCTCTAATATGTTGCTGGACTTGTGCCAGATCACATCATATTTGGCAGGCAGGGAGGAGGAAGTTTGGGAAAAGGCTGGAATTCTCTTTGGCTCTTGGCATTGGCTGATGAGGTCAGAACCTTAGTTTCCCAAGTGGGTCTGGGTAATGCACTGGATCACAGACTGGGTTTGGGCGGAAATTCTGGGGGCACAGGGGGGTTGATGGCTTAGGTGGGTCTGGAGCTGGTCATTCTTTCATCACTGGTGTGAGGGGCTGTGTCAACATAGCAGAGTACCTGAATGCTGCTTCTGATGTGCAGCCTTTAGGAAAGGGCTGGCCGGGGTGTATTAGTCAGCGTAGGCTAGTTCATGGTCTCATAACAAACATCCCAATGATCTCACAGTTTAAAATAATGGAGGTTCATTTCTCACCCATCCCATTTCTCCAGTGCAGGTCACCTGGTTCACCCCCTCTGCTCACTGAAGTCACTCAGGGACTTGACTGGAGGACCAGCCACCCTGATCTAGAATTGTCACATCAACCTACATTCCCACAATCCATGCAGCAGAGGAAGAGAACTGGAGAGGGCACGCACGGGGAATTAAATGCTTTGGCAGGGAAGCAACGCAGTTACTTTTCTCACATTTAATCAGCCCAAACCAGTCATGTGACCACAACTAATTTCAAAGGACAGAGAACTTATCACCCCCTGAGCATCTAGAAGTAGAGACCTAGATATTGATGAATATTAATGATGTCTGCCCCATGAGGCTTGGAGTGTTGGTATTGGGGGATCAGATGTTTTGGGGGTCTGGGAAATTGGGTGCCCAAGAATGATTTCTCCCAGAATATTAAATTTATCAGCCCTTACTAGTTGCAACATTTCTACCACTGTCCTTGTTGTGGGACTTCTTTATGTTCTACAGAGGGTAGCTGCAAGTGTCTTGCCTAATCTTTTTGATAATAAGAAGAATAGACAGTATATTTTACCATTAACCATGTACGAGGTACTTTATATAAACTGTTTCACCTGATCCTCTGGGCACTGTAGTACATGAATCCCCATTTTACAGGCAGCACAGTGGAGGCCCAGAGAGGTCGAGTGACTTGCCCCGAGTTGCACAGCCACCAAGTGGCTGAGTTAGGATTTGAACCAAGGTATTAAGCAGCCCCACTTCCAGCTCTGGCTATGCCTTTCTCTTAAGGAGAGGAAAAAAAAAGAAGGTTAGAAAGAAAAGACTGATATGGCTGATTATGGGAAAGTGGATGCCAAAGTCAGCTGGAAAACCTCTGATCTGATGATCAGGGAGACTCAGTGACCACTATGGGAACAATCTTTATTTCTGAACCATTTACTTTTTTCCTTTTCCCACAGATGCATCCTGATTTGTCTTAAGACAGCCATTAAGAGATGGAGCAGGGTCTGGGTGGGTGTTCTGGGTGCCGGGGGTGGCGGTAGGAGGGGGAAGGGGCCTGGAGGAGTGTGGCACAGCCCCAGCCACAGGAAGTCAGCAGCAAGAGGCACTTCCCTCCAAGGATGGAGAGGAGGGAGGGGCTCCTTGGCGAGCGCAAGGCCAGAGGTGGGGCCCCATCTGCCTCATTGCGGCCTCAGCCCCATCTGTTTCTCTGTGCTCTCCAGAGGCCACTGACCTGACCCCTTTCACCAGCGCTTATGGAAAGGAGTTTTGAAACATGCTTGTGTCACTGAGTCCCCCAAGTCCCGAGATCAGAGGGAAATGCTTCTGAGCAGCGTTGTTCTGTGAAACTTTCCACAGTGATGGAGATGCTCCACATTTTCCGATCCGGTAGCCAGCATCCGGAGCCCACGGAACATGGCTAGTGAGACTCAAGAACTGAATTTGTCATGTTATTCAATTTAAATTAAGTGAAGGGTAAACAGGCACAGGTGCCAATGGCGAGCATATTGGCTAATCCAGGACCCCCCCGAAAGAACAGGTCCCAGCTTTAAGTAGTTCACAGACACAGTTTTAAATAACCTTGAATCCCATGGTGAGAAATTATCCCTTTTCTCTTGTCTTCCTTTAATTGTGGGATTCCAGCAAGGAGAAAGTCTCTGTTGGTGCTGATAGATCTTTGACACCTTTCTAATGACTGCACACCTGCCCTTTTAACAAAGAACGTAGAAAGGGGTCTGGAACCTTCAGCAGGTAAAAGCATTTGGCTTAACTCAGTAGTCTTCGTTGCTTTTGTTATCCATATTTACCTTTACGGTGGCCATCAGTTTGTGGTGAGGGAAACTGGCTTTTCATTTATGATGATGAGGTATGGTTTCATTTTAAAAGAAAAATTTAAAATTAAAAAGAAAATGAGTGTAACAGCATGGCGACTGGAGTTAACTCCAGTTGCAATGCATGCTTGCAAATGGCTATGAGAGTAGATCTTAAACGTTCTCACCATAACAGCAACCACAAAATGGTAATTAGCTAGGGTGAAGGATGTGTTAACTGACCTTACTGTGATGAACATTTCACAATATATACATGTATCAGATCATCACATAGCTTCGCCTTGCCGGATGCTACCTGTCAATTGTATCTCAATAAATCTGGGGGGAGAAAAGAAACATACTGTCAAGTGGGAAAGCAAATTGTGTTCATACATTTACATTCTCCACAGTATGGAGAATGAAAGCACCCACATGAAGGAATCTCAACAATTGAATTCTGAACTAAAGAAATGGCAAGGTTCATAAAATGCAATCAGAATGACTTCCTTCACGTAAGGGTCGAAAGTAAGCAAAATTGCATGTTTTACATGTATCGCGGGCTATGTGCATTGTGATAGTATATGGAGAAAGAAGGGAAACTTTTTAAAATGTGGTGATGTGTCTATGGGAAAGGAAGCTGAGGTTATGGCTACAAGAAAGATAAAGAAGTTCTTCAGAATTGTTAATGCTCAATATGAACTTATTTTTAAAAAGATTTTATTTATTTATTTGACAGACAGAGATGACAAGTAGGCAGAGAAGCTGGCAGAGAGAGAGGAGGAAGCAGGCTCCCTACTGAGCAAGGAGCCCAATGTGGGACTCAATCCCAGGACCCCGGGATCATGACCTGAGCCAAAGGCAGATGCTTAACCCACTGAGCCACCCAGGTATCCTCAATATGAACTTATTGATGGGACTTGGCTGGGAGGTACATTACACGTAGACTTTAGAAAACCGTGCGTATATACAATATATTCTCATTTGTTGCATTTGTATTGGTTATATGTCGACAAAGATTTTAAATAAAATAAAAAATGATTTCACTCCAGTAAAAATATGAAGTCCATGGAGAAGCAAACACACAGTGGATAGATATGAAAGGATTATGATGGACTGCTTTAATGGCCAAATTTCTCCCAAAGCCAATTTTTTTTTCCTTTTTTAAAATAACTGTTTAATTTTGTAATAACCTCGGATTTACAGAAAAATTGCAAAGGTAGTAGAGACAGTGCCCAAAGACCCTTCACCCAGCTTCCCCCAATGTTACTAAGTTGCTCCTCAGGACAGATTTGTTGCAGCTAAGAAATTAACATTGGTAAATTACTGTTAATTAAGCTTCAGACTTTTTTTTTGGATTTCACCAGTTTTTCCACTAATGCCCAGGGACCCTGTTCCAGGGTCCTATCCTGGGCACGGCACTACATTTAGCTAAGCCAGTCTCCTGGAATCTGGGCCTATCTGGGGAGGAGATGCTGGACCCAGTCCAGACCCAGTTACTTCCCTGTACGAAATTCCTACAGCCTTGCTCGGAACGTCATTGTCACTGACGATCTCATGGTACAGGGCAGGTTCATTGCCCTTTCAAGCCTGAAAATGGGAACCCTTTGTTTTTGTATATTCCCTGTGGGCGGCAATCTGGCCCCTTACTTGTCCCATTCTGACCAGGGGCCATTGGTATGGTTCGGTTTTCTTTCTATTTTGAGAGCCATGTGTTTTGTGGGCTATAAGAACGGGACTTGGCTTTTATTCCTCCTATCTCTCACTTTGGTGGATTCAGCATAAACACTCTAAAGAGAACCCCAGGGGTTATTTGATTTCAGTTTGGGGAGAGCTCTGCATGGGAAAGACTAGTCAGGAAGCCTCTTGGGGGGAGTGAAGCTCTGCCTTGAAAGTTGGTAGATTATGGGCTAGAAGAAAAAGCTGCCAGGGCTTTCCCTGGTGGTGACGGGGTGTTCCTGTGACGGAAATCTCCATTTTATGTAGTATTTCATCGCCACTTCAAGGTCATCCTCAATTTTTGCTTACATGCCACCAGTAATGGGGAGATCACTCCCTTTCAAGACAATTCCTCTCATCTTTGGACAGCTCTGAATTGGATTCACAAGGTTCTCCGTGTCACTCTGTGTCGTTTGCTCCTTGGCTTTCTTCCAAGTAACAGCCTTTTAATCTTTCAAGGCCATAATACATTCTCTAAAAGCCTTTCATTTCTTGGTAAGATACACTTTCAGGGTCTTGGCTCATGGCTGCTCTTCGCAGAATGAGTCCTTTCCATCGTCTACTCCTCCTGAAGTTTGCCAACCAGAAGGAAACAGAATATTCTGGATGTGGGGTTAACCAGTTCAGAAGAGAGCAGTCATTCTAAACCTGGGGGAATTTTGCTCCTGGGGGGCATTTGGCAATGTCTAGTGTCACAACGGGTGTGTGCATGTGTACGGGAGTGCAGGCAGCTGGTGTCTTGTGGATGGAGGCCAAGCATGATGCCGAAGAGCCCACAGTAACCAGGATAGGCCCCCACCACAAAGGATCATCTGACCTCAAATGCCAACAGTGCTGTGGTTGGGGGATCCTGGAGTAGAGGGTCCCAGTCCCTTCCTGTATGCTACCAGCAATGCAGCCTGGTGTGGCATCGTTTCACCATCAGTCACATAGCTCCGTGATCTGGGGTACGTATGCCATCAACTGAAAACACTTTGGTTTTTTTCTCTCACAGACCAGGTCTGTGAAGCAGCTAGTCCACCCCAAAGCTGAGCAAACCCAGGGCGAAGAGAGGCCAAGGGCCAACAGACTCTCCAAGAGTGTCTGTGCACTCTGCTCCTGCGGCATTGTCACCCTAAGGTAAACACCGTGATCTCTGGCCTGAATCTCTAGCAACTGTGCTAATAGGGAATGAGCAGATAGCCCTTAAAACACAAGCCGGGGTACTGACCTAGTTGTTTACACATGCAGATTATTTTAAGCCTCAAAGCAAACTCTACCCTGTGAGTTTAATTGTCATCACATCCATTTTATAGATGAGGACACTGAGGCCCCAAGTTGTCGGGTGACTTGCCTCCGGTCCCAAGACTGGGAAGTAGAGAAGTCTTCAAACCCAGGTCCTCTGGCCCTGGAATCTGAACTTTGGACACCAGGTCAACCACTCGGGTTCTTTGGGCCTCTTGTGTGACCCGGTCTCCACCCAGCACCAGTGATCTGGTAAAAATGCAAACGTATCCTGTTTCTGTCACTTCCCTGCAAAACCCTCCCGTGGAGACTTCTGCATTTGGGATTTCATAAAGCTCTTACTAAGGTCTGCACCCCGTGGTCCAGCCTGACCTCCAGAGCTCGCCCTTTGCACCTCTGCCCCTTCCCATCCAGTTCCTCTCTGTTCTTCAAACACACCAGCTCCTTTCCTCCCTGGGGTCTCTGCACTTGGTGGGCCCTCTGTCTGGAGACTCTTCCCCATGCCCTCCCGAGCTTGGCTCCTTCTCAGCCTTTGGGTTATACACTGGGGACACTTCCTCAGGGATGCCTGCCGTGACTGTTCCATCATTGCAAGCCCTCCCTCCCTAGTCTTTACCCCTTGTTAGCCTCTGTCACTTTGCCCTCTTGATGTCCCTTACCTCAGTCCCACCATCTACCACCATTGTGCTTATTGGTTGACGTCCTTTGTCCCCACTAGCCTGAGAGTCCTGAGACGGGAGAGGCTCCATCCCTAATGCCCAGCACAGAGCTTGGCCGGTAGCAGATCATTAAAAAAACAACAAAAAAAGAATGAAGTACCCATTGCTATTTCTGATTCCCATTTTACAGATTAGAAAGTTGAGGTTCAGCCAGGTTTAGGGGGTCAGCCAGGTTTAGGGATTCCCCCCTAATTACACAAATATAGCGTGTGTGCATTGCCGGTGGTGGGGTGTGGACCCAGGAGGGGTCTGAAGTGAGTGTCCAGACTGCAACTCCAATGCAGGACTGCCTCCCCTAGAACATTCCACCTTTACCTTATGTCCCTAACGTATCAGAAAAGCTGTGGCTAGGAAGAGATTGGGGCCAAGCAGATAGCTAGAAAAGGCACAAGAGAGAATTAGCGAGGACATAGAGAGAGAGGCCCGATCTGGAGCATGGAGAGTGGATCGTGGGAGGGGATATGGCGGGGGAGAGATTTTTCCCATCAATTAACACAGGCTTCATAGAAACGGAAAGTATTCCTAGCAGTCTTGCCCTCTTAATACATCATATCTCTAATCCTCAGAGCCCTCTGACCTTACCCATAATCCCTCCTCTTTTGTACTTCTGCCTAAAACCTTCCTACCCCGGACCAAGTGTTACATCCCTGGTGAGCTCTGAGCAGAAGAAAGCCGGTGGCAGGGAGCGGGTGAGGGCGGGGGGAAATGGAAGAATACATTCTCCCGAGTGTTTGACCAACAAAATCTAGCTAAATTCCCCAGCCCGCGCAGTAAACTGTTCTTCTGAAAGGCCCAGGAGCCCCACCCCGTCTCTTTGGAGCCTCCCCAGCCCCCTCCCCTTTCCTCCCTGCTTCCCTGCCGTCGCTGAGACACAAAGCTGGGCCCTGGATTATCTTAATTTCCATATGGAGAGCTGTGTAAGCCAGTTCAATGCATGGCCAGTCATTTTGTTCACAACTTTGCAGCAAGCAGGAGCAAAAGCCGCTGGGAAATTAGCCATTCATCCTATCTCACCTTGTGTGTGCGTGCATAGATCAGTAAATACAGAGGCACGGGGAAATCGAGGCTCCTTTGTTAATTACCGCATCGGGCCCTGGCACGCAGGGGCCGCTTCCCCTGACATGCACCGCGACTCTTGATTTTAAAGGAAAAAAAAAAAAAAAGACCAACATTACACACACACAGAGGCACACACATAGAGCATCTGCTTTTAAGCAGCATCGGGCTATAAGGCTTATGCATTTGTGTTTTCTAGAACTGAGCAATCAGGAGCAGTCTGGGTCTTCTCTTATCTGCCTCCCTTACACCGGCATAGACCAGCTCCCCCTGCCCCTGCACCCCCTCTCCCCGCACACACACAGGGATCCACCCCATCCAACCCCCTTAGACACCCCATCTCCACACACAAGCACATGCGCGCGCGCACACACACACACACACACACACACACACTCTCATGGTCTACTCCTCCCCTCAAGTCCTCCCCAGTCAATGGAAACTCTGATCTAGGTAAAGTCGTTTGACCAAGAGATCTCTCATCTTCCCTGTGGCCCCTGGCCCTCCCCACCCTGGAATCCTCCCAGGTCGCTGGTCCCCAAGGGCGTGGGCTACCAGCCTGCCCCCACTGCCTCGGCTCCGGGCTTGTAGCCCCCCCTGCTGTCCCCAAGGCTCCCTGCACCTGCGCGCCCCTACTACTTCCCAGGCACCCTCCTGGACCTCAGGAAAGCTCTGGCCCCGCAGTGAGCCCTCCGGCCATGCAGTGATCCTGGGACCGGGACCGCAGAGGTGGTCTTCCCACTTCACTCTGCACCTTCCCCGGGGTTGCTGCAAGGGACCACCTCACCCTGGCCCCATGGCCAAACGCAGGACCCGGAGGGTTCAAGTGCCCAGGAAGGGGAGTGAAGAGAGAGTGGCTGGGGGTCTCTGGGGAGAGCGGGAGAGAAAAGGCAAGAGGGCTAAAGAAATAAATCACCCCAAACACCCCTGGAAAAAACTTCCAGGAGGTACAGAGAGGCCCAGACAGAGAGGGAACTGGAGACAAAGAGAAGACAAGGAGGGCTTGGGCAGTTGGGTAATTGAGGTGGGCCCCTCACAGGGGGTGAAACTCCAGGTCACCCCATGTGGCATCCTGAGGGGGCTCAGGCTTGATCCCGAGGCTGGAGTGCAGCTGACAGCGGGCTCCACAGGTTCCCCGCATCCCTCTGAGCACCACTTACCTCCTCTGAACAATGGGCCAAGGCCGGGACCTAACGTGCGGGTTGCTCTGAGGCTGGAGAGAACAATTAGCCAGGGTAAGTGGCTGGTACAGTCAGCACCCTCCATGAACTGGGAAAGTAGAGGTGGCAGAATCTGGAATAGAGTAGGTGCTCAGTAAACCATGGCCATTGAAACCATTGTTACCACAAGCCTGGCATCCAGCAGGTGCTTAAAAATGGAGCGTGGTTACCATTGTGGCTGTTACTGTTATAATTACTACTCTAATACTCTGCTTACCACTATTACTACTTCTGGTATATTACAATGCCTGGAATATACTAGGAATATGTTAAAAGCTTAATAAGTGGTAGCACGTCCCGGCTGGTGCCTGCAGGAGGAGAAGGAGCTGGTTGGCAAAGGGAGGCAGGAAGGACACACTGAGGCAACTGGGAGGGTGGGAGGAGCTCCCACTTTAGCTGGGGAGGAAGACCTCGCCCCAGCTCCCTAAGGAAGCCCCCTAGGCAAAAAGGGCTTCTGTTCTTTGCAGCTGCTGAGAGTTGCTCTAAAGTCAGACAGCTGGCAAGTGATTTAACCTCTCTGAGCCTTGTTTCCTCATCTGTAAAATGGGGACGATAATGCGATCTGTCTTAGGAGGTCGGTGGAAAGAGATTGGTGGGCACGGGAATGGGGCTTATAAAGCATGAAGCACAGTATTTGAAACCAGGAAGCGGGCAAAGAATGGTGGGCATCATAACTTTGACACTGACCAACACCCCCGCCCCCGGCAATGATCCCATTTGAGATGACTGTGCTGCTTCATCATGAAGAGCTGGACCTTCCCTCTTCTGGTCATAGGTCTGTTGTTGAGCTGGTTTGGAAACCTGGACCTCTGCACAGACCCCGTCTCCTACCCTCTGCCTAGCACCCTCAGATCCGCCCTCTCCCCCTCCCACCCTTTGCACGTGCTGGTGCCTCTGCCTGGAACACCATGCCCCCTCTTCTCCCTCTGGTTTGTTCCATCCCATCCTCTGGGGCCCCTCAGAAGCAAAGAGGGTCTGAGCCCCTCCCAGGAGCCCCTGCAGTTCCCTCTGCTTTCCCCCAAGCACTTGTATGCCTTGTCATCACTTTCTGCTGCTTGCCTATGAGCAATATGTGGCCAGGGAGCACAGAGCAGGGGTCTAGCACACAGTAGGTGCTCAATAAGAAAAAGTCTAGCTGCACAACTGATCCCTGAGGAACACTTCCTGGGCTGCCTCCTGCAAAGCCCTCATGGTGAGCTCAGAATAATGGCCTAAATGTCTTGGTCTGAGTCCGGTCCAGTTAAATAACATGCTCCGGAATGCCCTACCTGACTTAGGCATCCTCTCCAGGGGTCCCAATTCAGCGCCCACCCCACATCCAGGAAGCCCTCCCTGATACTCTCAGTGGTGTGTGCCTAAAGTCTCCTCTGATCTGCCAGAGCCTGTCGGGGTGGCTATTTCCGTTTGGGTGGTGGTACGAAGTCTTCATACCCTAATTAGGAGCTTCTGCAGCTGACCTCTCCCCCCACCCCCTGCCATTGTGACTTCAGCACTGGCAAGGGTGCTCTCAAGCAGGATGATTTTGTGCTTCTCCATTTCAGGAAGGACACTGCCAGCACATGGTCCTGGATGCCCTCTTTATGGACTCTGGGACATTCTACTAGTTACTTAACATCTCGGCACCTCAGTGTTCTCCTCTGTAAAATGGGGGTGATGGTGTCCACCTCTAAGGATTGGCAGAGGATTAACTGGGTTCCTGCAGCTAACTGGTTAGTGGATGGAAACCTCCCTGCAAAGCCAGTTGGTGCATAAAGCTGCTCTTTTGTAGCTCTTAGAGCACTTACACGACAAAGCTTAGCATACAGTAGATGCTCAATTAATGCCCAAAGGATGCGTTATTTTGATAGCTGGATGATCTCGGGTAAGGTTCCAAGCCTCAGTGGCTGCATCGGTAGAATGGGAAGAAAATTGTACCTGCTTCGGTTGGGCTCGGTGTTGGGGTATGCAGTATAACGTAAACAAAACATGAGGCCCCAAGCCAGACGAGAATGGATAGAAATATATAATACTTCTATGACTCTTCCTAAGTGCCAGGTCTTTCGGTGATGCACCGAATCCTCCCAGCAACCCCAGGAAGGAGGAGCTATCCTAATAGCAGATTCCAGAACTCCAGCCCAGAGAGGTGAAGCTACCTGACCAAAGTCACAAAGCTTCAGTGGCAGAGCTGGGGCTAAACTCTACTCTCTTGCCTACCAAAAGGATTCCTTTCTACTGCCCCGCATTTCCCACTAGCACATCAGCTGCTGGGTGGAGTAGGGGGGGATGGCTGGTAATGTCTCTTACTTCACACTCAATGTCTAGAACATGGCCCCACTCAGTGTCTAGAACATGGCCCCACTCAGTGTCTAGAACATGGCCCCACCACTCATGGTCTAGAACAGAGCAGAACACCATTCTGTGGCCCAAACGTGCTCCACACTTCGCTGTGCTGCAAAAACAGGTTCTGGGAAATAGCATCACTTGGTGTTTAAGACCACAGTCTTCCAGAGCAGACATACCTGGGTTCGAGTCCCGGTTATGCCCCTAACTGTGCTGCGTGACCTCCGGCAAATGACTTCCCCTCTCTGAGCCTGTTTCACACTTGCAAAACAGGTGTGGAGGGTTCGAAGCCACCCTCCTGGAAAGAGCTGGACTGTAGAAGACTCGAGTCAGAGCCACGACCGGCTGACACCCCGCAGGCCGTACCTGTCCTGTGGCAGCGAGAGGGCGGGTCACCTCTTCCCCTTCCCAGGGCCCGGTCCTGCGCGCCGGAGGGCCAGGGAGGACATTCCGAGAGTGGCCCAGAGGGCTTTCCGGCTGCCGCCCGCGCAGTGTCAGGCGGCGGGTGATGGATCGGCTCGGACACACTCCACAATAGCTCGCAGACACTCTATTACCCGGTGATTGTCTGCCCGGCGGCCCCGCTCGGGCCGCGCTGCCACAGATAATGGCCCAGAACAAAGATGGCAGCTGCTTTGTAGGGGAACAGATTTGTGGCAAGTTGAGATAAAATAAAGAGGAAGGAGAAAGGGGAGAGGAGCGGGCGGTGGGGGGCAGCAACATAAAAGGGAGACGGAGGGAGCGAGGGGGAGAGAACAGAGGGAGAGAAGCCAAGATGTCTCGGGGAGAGAAGGGTGGTGGAGCTCAGGCTGTGGCAAGCCACCCGGAGGGCCGCCTTTGTCCAACAATAATGACAATAATGATGGAGTAATAGTAATGAGGATAATGCCCCAGGAGCTCTTGGTGCTGTCCATGGAAAGCTCCCCATGGAAAGCTCCCCGACGGCCTGGCCGAGATCGTTCCCATCCCCCTCCTGACTCGGGAAGAGCTGGGGCGCCGCCGCTCTCCTGGGGCCTCTGGAAGCGGGTTTCCAGCCTGCCACCCCGAGTCTAGGCTCCGAGCAGGTGGAAGGATGGAGAAGGTGATGGCGCTGCCGCCACCCATGACTGGTCCTTTGGAGGAGATTCCTGAGTACCCCCCCGCCCCATCCTCCCTACCCCACTCAGTGACTTGGGGTGACATCTCCTTGGCCGGCCTAGCTGCCAACAAACGCATTCTTTCTGCGGGGCCAGCACTCCCCTAATAAACCCCAGGGTGGTTAGCAAGGAGGGTGGGGCAACAGGCGCTGGGTAGGTCACTGGCTCTCCACCACGCATGCGTCAGACTGAGCCTTTCCTGAGCATGTGTTATGTACCCCAGCCCGCAGCCTCCACCGTGCGTCCGCTCAAAGAGGCGGTGGAATCATCCATTTTGCAGGTGGGGACAACCGAGGCTCAGAGAATGAGAGTGACGCTTGAGGCCACACAGCAGAGGCAGCTCTCAGCCCCACAGCCGCCCCACCTCCAAGTCCATTCCCGCGAACACAGCGCAGTCCAGATTTCTGACTCATTTTTCTTCCTTCACCCCCGAAAAGGTGCCCAGCGAGGCCACGACCTTAACCTTCAGGGCTGGGGGTAGGGCCGGGCCAGAAAATGGATGTTATGATCTAAGGAGGGTGCAGGGGGAAGGGCAGGGACTGAGGGCAGAGCTGGCATGGGGTCCTCAGCAGCAACATGGGAACCAAACCCCCACCCGTCAGGGCTGCTGTGTGGCTACACCAAGGGGGGCATCCGATTCAAGTGCTCAGAGCACAGCCTGGAAACGGAAAGTATTCCTGGCAGCCTTACCCTCTTAAGACATCCTGTCTCTAATCCGCAGAGCCCTCTGACCTTACCCATAATTCCCCCTCTTTTGTACTGCTGCCCAAACCCTCCTACCCGGCGGACCGAATGTTCTATCCCGGGTGAGGGCTGAGCAAAACAGAGATCCCGGGGCACTGAGCACGTGGGGGCTGCGGAGGCGGCCCCGGTGCTCTGAAGCCGGTTCCGGATTTGGGAACTGCGTGGAGGAGCCACTCTCCGCCCGCGGACTGTCACCTCCGGGTCCAGGCCTAAGCGCGCTGGCCTTTGGCTAACCTTTGCGCCAGGCTGTCCCTCAAAGGCGGGAACAAATTCCACTAATTTGCTGCACTTTTAACCAAACAAGCGCGTGCAGCGGCTCTCTGAGCGCCTACTGCGGCCGAGACGGACATGGGGGTCTTCCGCAGCATCAGCCGCGCCCCTCCCTCCCCCTCTCCAACTCCTGATCCCTGGCAGAAATAGAACCAGGGTCATGCGTATCAAGGCAAATGTCCCAGCACCCACGTTTTACAAAGTAAAAGGGAACAGGTGACATTCGTGTAACAATAGGCTTCCCTTAGCCCAAGATACCCCAGATTCTGTGATTCCAACCTGCCGTGGACATAGAAATAGTTTGAATGTAAGATTTTACATTCTGTTCCCCTCCCCCAAGGAAGTCTTCAAAACGGAGTCTGTGTTTTGCATTTACCTCGCATCTCAATTCAGGGGCTCCAGGTGGGGAGGGCTCGGTGGCGGTGTCTGTCTGGCCCATGGAACCGGGGGAACCGCCCCAGCGGGCAGTTCAGCTCTGGGACAGAAATGCTTTTCCCACCAGACCGTCAGCCAAGTCATCTTTTTTTTTTTTAAATTATTATTTTTTTTTAAAGAAAGCAAGCGCTTTCTAAACTACGCTCTAAAGCGTAGTTCATTCTGTAGCAATCTCTTCCTCTCGCTCTCTCTGTATGTACACATATATATTGCTTTCTTAAAAAAATCCATATATAGATCTCTCTCACATACATATATAGAGAATTTTTATATATATGCATGTGTATATACGTATATATATATGATGGAGATGTTAATTCTAATTCCATTCTTCGAACGGACCCTGAATTATTTGGGTGATCTCCCTGTCCAGAGAATGGAGCCACGGGGGCCACACTCAAGAGAAATTGGGGTTTCCTTGTCACCCCAGAGCCAGAGCGCAGCGCCTGCCTCCTCTCCAGAGAAAAAGATATATAACGCCAAACGCTGTGAAATTTGCCGCTGTGAGAACAGCTAATTTTTCACACCCAGACGAACTGGCTGGGTTTGTTAAAGCCCAAGATAATCAAATAATCATTATAACTCATCTTCGCCCCTCCTGTCTTTCGCTCTTTGTACCATTAATGTCCCAGTGGGGAGCGGCTCTGGTGAGTTCAGACCTAGCCTATTTAGATAACCTTCCGGTGGGTCTTCTGAGAGCAAAATATCCCTCCTGGAGTATCTTACAACAAATGAACCAATCCTCCCTAATCTTCTTATCGTTGTAGCCCCTGCTCCAGGCCTGGTTATCTTGTGGGCTTGCAAAAGAGAGAAAGAGAGATTTATACATATATATTTATGTTTTATAGAAATTTATATAAATATATGTATATGCATGAAATAATAAAAGGGAGATACCAGGCAAGAAGCAGAGCTCTTTCTCCCTCTCCCCTGTGAGGCAGCCCTGCCACAGCTGGCCAGGATGCCCGGAGAAGGGAAGATGCTGGTGGCTGTGGCTGGAGGGCCAGCAGGGCTGGAGCAGGGGGGATGGGAGCCGGGAAGACAGGCCTGGTCAGTGGGGTGGGGGTGGAGGGAGCAGCACCCTCTCAGATGCATCTCCCTGGGGACCCGGCTCCATGGGGACCGAGGGTCCTTCCCATGTTAACAGAGCTCCCCTCCGCTTTCCCTTGTTCCCTGTTGGCTGTCTGCTCCCCCACTTCTTTATTCCCTCTGACTTTGCTCATTCTCTCCCTCTCCATATCTCTGCGTCCCTTCTCACTCTCTGCCTCTGTCTCTATCCTAGCCTCCCTCTCTCCCATGTCCTCTCTGCCTCCCTGGCACCCCAGGCCCCCCACCTGCCCCTCTTCCCTCCCACTCACCTCCCTCCACACCCCCCGCCACCCCCCATCAGTCCCACCTCCAGTCCTCCCTCTGCCTTAATTTCTGATTAATATGTTCTTAGCCAAGGAAAGGAGAGAGAGAGAGGCATCTTCTAAATAAATCATTTCGTCATGTGAAGAGCTAATCTGCAAATGACGGTCGCTATTTATCGAGTTTTTAGTGGTGCATGTTAAATAGTGATATGGAGGCCACATTTACAAAACCCCATTGGGGCACTGGGAAGGGATTTTTAACTTCATTGCCCAGAAAGAAAAATGGTGAAGACAAAGATAAGACCTGCTGTGAAGCTTTGGCCCTGAACCGTTCTCAGGAGCAATTAAGCAGGCAGGGGCAAGAGGGCGAGGGGTTACCGCTGCTCCCCAGGCTCCATCCCCCGCCCCCGCCAGCCAAAGGCAGTCCACACCAACACCCCCACCGGACTCGCTCCCTCGCCGCCAGCCACTTCTACTGCCGAAACTGGAGTCGGACGAGTGGGGTTCGAACACCGCAGCTACCACTAAATTTGTCTCCTGGTGCCTCAGTTTCCCTTCCCAATTCCTCCAACAAGAGTCCTTGACACCTGAAGGGAAAACAAATAATTAGCTCTGCTAGAAGAAGAGGAACTTGCAGATTCAAAATTGATCGTAATATCCGAAGCAAAATTGCAAATTGCCTTCCAAATTATTTTTCACAGAAAATTGTTTTCGTGTGGGATGTGGGTGCCTCTTAATGTGCTGGAGATGCCGGGGGGTGGGCTTCCAATTGTGAGCGTGCCGAGGGGCCCTGGCTTTCTCAAAAGCTCCAGGGCTCCTGCGGTTAATAATAATGGCAGTAATAATACAATAATACTTGCTTCCCTTCTTTTGGAGCGTGTGCCGAGCACTCGCGACCCCGCTCTGTACTTTACGTGTGCTCTCTTATGTGATTCAGTTTCTTTCCTTCCTTGTCTCTCCACCGGCCCCAACCCCAAGCCCCCGCCCCCGCCCTGAGAGATTAGGTTGAGTTTTTTTGTGCCTCAAAGGCAGAGGAGGACTAAGGTGTGGGATTTTCAAAGGTAGACTCCTGCTCAAAAGGCTCCCGTCCACGAAGCCTGGCCAGGTGTTGGGCTGTGAGAATTTGGGGTAGGACCCAGGCTCGAGGGTTGGGTCCCTCCTCCAGCCAGGGGCAGGGAGAACACAGCGAGGGCTGCCCTGCAGTGGACCAGTATGCTTTGCAAGGTGAGGAGCCCCCCACTGACTGGAGGCAATCAAGCACAGCTGTCCTAAAAGGAATCCCTGCCTGGTGCATGAAGGTGGGTTTGAATCCTGGCTCTGCCTTTTGCTTGGGGAAGAAACCTAAGCCTGCTTATGTTAGTCTCCTTGTTTGTGAGACGAGTGTACTAACATCTCATAGGGCAGGTGGATGTGAGGACTACAGACGGTTTATGCAAAAGGCCCTGGCAAACAGTAGGTGCTCAATAAATGGCAGTGATCACCATTTCCCCATCTTTCTTCCACTTGCCGACCTCCAAAGGGCTAAATGAGGGGGTAGTAACTGAGGCAGACTCACGGGAAAGCAGCTGACTTGAATCTCTAACCCCAGCCCCGGCTCCCACTTGCCCTGTGATCATGTGTCCTCTGGGCATCAATTTCCTTACCTGTAAAATGGGATGATTAGGGTAGATGTAGACTGTACTCACATGATGGGAGGGTCATTGGCAGGATAATTTAACAGCTACCACTAATGGTACACAGACAGACCTGGGATTTGTAGATGAGGGTTAAGGGTGTGGCCCTGGGTTCAAGACCCAGCACTGCTACTTATTAGCTGTGTGACATTGGGTAAATCACTTCACCTCTCTGTGCTTCTGCACCTCTTTGTGAAATGTACCTGCATAACTGGGCTGTTCTGGGTGTTTGTGTCTGGGGTTCCTTAGCCAGAGTTTCTGTTCCAGAAGAGCAGGGCCAAGGTCTTGGGCTTCTCTGCATCCCTCAGAGCTCAGGACTGACCTTATGGTCAAGATTAATAAGTAGAGTGTTTCCTGACTGACTTATAAATATGGGAATAGTAATTACAGCAAGAAGCCATCAAAGACACGGTCGGTTGCATGCGTGTCCCTTGGCCTACCGTGGGTGGTTCAGAGGATGGTTCTCAGACATGGTGTGGGCACCCTCCCTCCACCACCTGCCTTTCTCTGCCTGAGGGCTTCCAGGGGCCACCAGTGTGGACTCAGTTCCCACAGAGGGTAGGTTGGAAGTGCCAGGAAGTTGGTGACCCCAGGAGCAACTTTTTATCAGTGAGGGATGGGCGTGAGAGGCCCCAGGTCCCTGCTTCCTTGCAGCACTGGGGGCGAGCTCTACCTAGTCTCCCAGTCATCCCCAGTGGGGACTGAGCCCCTGTGGCCAGAGGCAGTCCCCTGTTCATGAATGAACCCTGCATTGTTTCCTTCTTCTCTGCCTTGCTGTCTCCCTCCCTCCCATAAGCTTCTTGGACTCACCTCCCATGCAAAGACTGGCTCCCCGTCCTTGGTCCTTGTCTCGGGCTCAGCTTTGTGGGGAACCGGCCTAGGCCAGCAGCTCACATTTGCATTCTGCTGATGCTCCTGAGTTCACCCATTAACAAAAAATATCTTCTTACAGTTTTACACTTACAGCTCCGACCAGCACTGTGAAGAAATACAAGGGATGCGAGGGCTTCTAAAAAGTAGATCTGCTTAGTCTTGAGGTGGGAGGGTTCCCTTATTGAGACTTTGAAGAGAAATCTGGAGGAAGGGGAGGGGTTTCCAGAGGGTGGGGTAAAGGGCATCCAGGTCGGGGAGCAACCCGGGCTAAGGCCCAGAGGGAGGAGCATTGTACATTTTCATCAGAGAGTGAAGGAGACACGTGCCCCTCGACTTACTGTGCGACCTCCACAAAGTCCCATCACATCCCTGAGCCTCAATTTCCCCATCAAATGGTCCAAAGCCACCTGCTCCCTCCCATTACTTCTGCAGAGCAGGGTATGGGAACTTAAAGATTCCAAGTGTGTAAAGGTGACCTAGGAATGTCACCCAATAATCACAGTGTATGTATTCTTTCGATGGCCACTGGGTCACTTTCCTACCCTTAAGGCATCACGAAGGCCCTGCTTTGCTCCCTGCTTTTTCTCCAAAGCCTTTGCCCTCATAGAGTGACATTCTAGCGGAAGAGAGTGTAAAAGAGACAAAGAGACAAATAACTACAATATAATACAAATGCATGATGAATTTTTAGGAAGGAAAATAAAGCAGAATGTGCAGACACATTCTGGGAGAGGAGATACATTTTAGTTAAGGTCTGTAGGAGCAGAGACTTGAAGCAGGTAGAAGAGCCCTCTGTGAAAGTATTGGGGAAGTGTGCGCTGGGTGGGGGCAAACAGCAGGTGCAAATGTCCTGAGGCACAGTGACTTGTTGGAGGTATGAGGAGGAGGCCAGTTAGCTAGGACAAGTAGGCAAGGAGGGGTGAGGGTGAGAGGAGTGGAGATCAGAGAGGTCATGGGGGTTTAGATCCCACAGAGCACTGAGCAGGAGGGCCTATATGGGGAGCTTGGCTTTTCACTTGAGTGAACCCGGATCTGGGAGTCAAAACAGGGATGGATGACATCATCTGATTTATACTGAGGGATTACTCCAGATGCTATATGGATAATGGTCCAGCGGGGGCAAGGATGGAGCAGAGGCAATTGAGGAGCCCCTTTCTTAGCCCACTCCTGGCCCCATCTCATTGGACCCCACTTCTCACACATGTGTCCCTCAGTGCCCAAACCCCAGGCCGCGCGCTGGCCAGGGGGTGATGGGCTGCAAATGAGTGGGCAGGCAACTGCCTCTAATTTCCACAGGCGCCATGGGCAAAGGCTGTGGCGGTGTGCAATTAAGCTCTGAGCTTTAAAAACATGGTAATAAGGGGATACGGGCCGAGGAGGCAGTCTGGTAATTTAAATGATATCCAGCTCAAATATGGAGTGTCTAAATGTTCTCTTCCAGAGATTTATATCAGCATAGACCTGCCTCATTCATTTATTTAGTTAACTAGCTACTTATTGGCACGTCCTCTCAGCTGCTCTGGGATGGAGGAGACAGAGGCCTGGGTGGCCATTCGGGGAGTCTCCGTGCAGGCCTGGCTGGTCTGGGAAACGCGATAATGACCGCAGAGACCATTTGCCGGTGCTGAAGGCCTACTATGTGCCTGGCATTTGGAGGCTCTATTCTGAGAATTAGAAGTGTGTCCGTATGAGGAACTGCCTGGTGCCCACGAGGAAACAGGCACAGAGAGGAGAAGTGACTCGTTCAAAGTTACGCAGCTAGTGAACAGGACAGACCCCAGGCTTTGCCCAGGACCTGATGTTCATGATTGCTTCTGGGGTTTTGGTCCTGGTTGTCTGCCACGAAATGGTTGCACCGTCATCAAAAGTTACTAGAGGGTCCTGTGCCCAGATTCATTACCTCATGGAGACTCTCCGACCTCGTGGGACTCTATAAATCATGAAAGTCAGGGGTCTCCAACTCAGAGGCCTCGAGGGGGTCCGCTGGTGAGAGAGGTCTAAGAGGGCCATGTGTGAGGAAAATTGGCTGGCATCCTGGCCCCGCTTGCTTTTGTTTTTCACTTTCGTTAAAGACCCAGGTATGAGAAAGAGGTCCCTTTCACGTATACGGAGGAAAAGCAGGAGTGGAAAGGCAGTGGTGGGTGTCACTAACTCTGTCCTTCAGCAATCAGAGAGGCAGTAGGGAGGGATGGGGACTGGGGCGTCCTGTAGGGCCTATGAGAAGAGCTGCAACTCGGCTCGCCCAATTGCTGGACCCTGACGTGGCGGCCCACTGCTGCCTGAACTTTAGGTTGTTGAAAGATGCTTGGTTGCATTTAAAAAAAAAAAAAGCCTCTTCTTATTTGTGAGGTCGACCTGTTAGAAGGCACCGCAAAGGAAGACGCATCTGCGGTCTGGCTTCTGGTCTGGGAACCGGGTTTGCAGCATCTCGTGCAGCCTGGGGGCTGCATTTAAGAGACAGGGTGGCTGAGGGCTGGAGAGCTGGTGTGCTGTCCCTGCGGCCACGCAGCATTGGAGAGGGGGAACCTGGATGTAGACCCAGTGACCCTTGGCCGGCATGGAGACCGCCCATCGGCCTGCTACCACTACCGCCAAGGAGCCTGTCCCTCACTATCCTTTCGGACCTCTGGCTATCCTTCCAGGTCCAGCTTTTGTCCCTCCCCTGTTGGGAGGCCTGCCTGACCACCCCCACGGCAGCTCCTCCAAGCTCCCAGACCTCATCGATCTGGTGTCTCCTTCACAACTTTTGCTCTGTCTGAACACTACCTGTACTGTTATTATTGAAGACTTGCTTTGGACTAATAAACAGACAGACAAACAAACAAACAAACCCTAAATGCATTATTTAAAGAGGAAACTGAGGAACCGTCCTGTACGTGGACTATCAATTTGCCATAAAGAAGAGGTTAACAAATGAAAATACAGTGAAAACAAAGCAATGCTATTATAAGAAGATACCATTTGGAATCCAACTATGAGTCCTGTTCTTTCTTTACTCTTTTTTAAAAAATATTTAATTTATTTATTTGACAGAGACAGACTACAAGTAGGCAGAGAGGCAGGTGGGGCGGGGTGGGTGGGAAGCAGACTCCTCGCCGAGCAGAGAGCCGGATGTGGGGCTCGATCCCAGGACCCCGAGATCACGACCTGAGCTGAAGGCAGAGGCTTTAACCCACTGAGCCACCCAGGTGCCCCTCTCTCTCTTTAGTCTTAAAGATGCTGAACACACTGCCCTAGTGGCCAGCAGTGGCACACTTGCCCAGAGCAAATGGAAATAAGGTCAGCAAAAGGCAAGTACGAGAATCTTCGAGGAAGCTTCCCTCCTAACGGTGCCGAAATGGAAGCTCCAAATATACCGCAACAGGACGCTGGGTAATGCACAGCGTTGTGTTCACGGGATGGAATGTTACACAGCAACGAGAAGGGTGGGCTGCGAGCGCATTAGTGTGGACCACAGTGTGGACGGACACACAACAGACATAATATTGAGTGAAAGAAGACCCAAGAAGGCACATTCTTTTTTTTTTTTTTTTAAGATTTATTTATTTATTTATTTGACAGAGATCATAAGTAGGCAGAGAGGCAGGCAGAGAGAGAGAAGAGGAAGCAGGTTCCCCGCTGCACAGAGAGCCCGATGTGGGGCTCGATCCCAGGACCCTGGGATCATGACATGAGCCGAAGACAGAGGCTTTAACCCACTGAGCCGCCCAGGTGCCCCAAGAAGGCACATTCTTGTTCACCCACTGATGGATGGGTAAATCCACACGCAAAATCGAATATGATTCAGCCATAAAAAGAAACGAAGTACTGACACCTGCTACAACATGGGTACGCTTTGGAAATGTGCTACTGAGTGGAAGAAGCCAGACACAAGAGGTCACCTGTTGCATGATTCCATTTATACAAAGTTTTCAGAATAGGCAGACCCAGAGAGACAGAAAGCAGATTTGGGGTTGCCGGGGGCTGGAGGGAATGGGGTGTGTGTGGGGGGTGATGGCTGAAGGCTATGGGGTTTCTTGTTGAAGTGACAAAATATTCTAAAATCGATCAGGGTGAGGGTTTTACAAGATTGTGAATACAGTAAAAACCATCAAGTTGTATACTTTAAAAGGGTGACTTGTATAGTATGTGAATTGTATCTCAATAAAAAAAAAATTTTAGGGGCACCTGGGTGGCTTAGTGGGTTAAGCCGCTGCCTTCGGCTCAGGTCATGATCCCAGGGTCCTGGGATCGAGCCCCACATCGGGCTCTCTGCTCAGCGGGGAGCCTGCTTCCCTTCCACTCTCTCTGCCTGCCTCTCTGCCTACTTGTGATCTCTCTGTCAAATAAATAAATAAAATCTTTAAAAAAATTTTTTTAAAGGCATATGCTCTGTGATTCTGCTTGGCTGAGGTTCAAGAAGAGGCAAAACTGATCTTTACTTATTTAGACAAGCCCCTTGGTTGGTGGACATCCCATTCCCTTTCCGAGCCCCAATTTCCTTATCTGGAAAAGGGGATTCAAGGGGGCAGATTTCTCCACTGATCGCGATGGTCAGATGTGTGTGCCTCGCTTCTGTGTGAGGCAAGGCACATTACCTAGGAGGTCCCAGCGGGGTCTGAGTTCTGACGGCAACAGAAAGTACCAGCAGAAAGCTGGCGGGATGCTGAGCCCCTGGGAATGGAAGAAAGATGGCCCTGCTTCGGGACCGAGTACAGCAGCTGGTATGGGGTTGGTGCTCTGAGAGGATTTGCTGGAGAGAGGCACGAGTTGAGGCTTGGTCCCTTGCTAGCTGTGTGACCTTGGGCCAGTCACTTGCATCATGGAGCCTTAGTCCTTCTGGCCAGTGGAGAGCATCACAGTACCTCTCCCATGGGCCTTGCGGGGTTCTTCAATGGGATCATGCCCTCAAGCTACACTTCCCAAGCTTCAGCCTCTCCATGAATCACCTGGGGATTTTTTTTTTTTTTTTAATGCTTCTGATTCAATAGATCGTGCATTTCTTTCTTTCTTTTTTCTTTTTTTTTTAAGATTTTATTTATTTATTTGACTGACAGGGACAGCGAGAGGGGGAACAGAAGCAGGGCGAGTGGGAGAAGGGGAAGCAGGCTTCCTGCTGAGCAGGGAGCCCAATGCAGGGCTTGATCCCAGGACCCTGGGATCATGACCTGAGCTGAAGGCAGATGTTTAATGACTGAGCCACCCAGGCACCCCCAGATTGTGCATTTCTAAACAGCAGGGGTTGATGCTGAGGCTGCAGGGTCTGCGGACCACAGCGAGAGCCAGCGTGGAAGCGCCGAACACATTGGAAGGGCTCCATAAATACAAATGGTTTTCAGCAAAGACTGGGCATTGCTGCAGCCCAAGTTTTTGTCTCTCCGGCCTGCTCTAGTACCCGGCAGCCCCCCTTCACTGCGCCCTAGTGCTCAGCCTTCCGAAGGGCAGCAGACCCCCTTCAGTCCTCGAGCCCCTCGCCCTCGTCCTGCCCCCATGTGCTCGCAGGGCCTGGCTCACCCCTCTGGCCACCGGGGCAGGTTCCTTCCGCCCGGAGATGACTTGGGTAGGTTTTTAGGAACAGCTGCCAGCAGCTGAGATATAATGACTGCCTGGGGAGTCGTTAGGAGATAATTAATATTTGCAGCACCGAGCTGTGACTGCCGAGCTGCTCCCGCCCACAGAGCTGAGGCCTCTAGCCCTTCTCGGGCCAAGGACCCTAGACCTCAGGGCAGCAGCATCCTTGGGGCCAAAGAAGGACCCTGGATGCTGGAGCTGGGGGCAGGGCCAGTGGGGCATTTGCGGGGTCTCTTTCCCCACCCAGCTGTCAGGGTTGGTGACTTCCAGCGGCTGCCAGGCTGGACACATCATCAAGTGGTCAAAGGGCACCAGGGCCAGGGCTCAAGGTGGCCACGGTGCCTCCTCGCACCTGAGGCCAGCTGGCCTTCGGCGGTTGCCATGGTGATGGCCGTCCCCAGCAGCTGGGCAAGGACGTTGAAGCAGCAGCCGAAGGCAGCTGTGGGTGAGTGTGTGAGAGACAGTCTGTACCGGCTCCCTCCGGCTTTCCACCTGTGAGGGGCAGACATCTCAGTTACCCAAAGCCACCACCCTCGACGCTCAGAGGCGGCCCAGCTGGACGCCTGGGCTCTGGTCTGCCACAGGGCATTGGGCTGGCACTGTGAGTCCACTGAAGCCTGAATGCTCTCCCAGCTCAAATGCTTAGCAGCTTCAAGACCCATAACGGGCAAATGAACTTTCTGGAGCCTCAGTTTTCAGGTCTATAAAATGGGATTAATCATGCTTCAAGGGTTGTGGTTAGGATTAAGTTAGATAATATAAGCACAACACTAAGTTCTCCCTGGAATCAGGACCTCGTTGCTCCCGGGAGGTGAGTTCCAGAGGCTTAAAGAGGAAGCGGCTTCACCTTCCAGGGTGTGGACTCCTATCTTTTATTAAGGGCCTATTATATACCAGCGCTGTGGTCCACTGGTGACAATATTCCTTCACTGATTCCTTTCTGAACATCAGGCAAAGTTGACTTCATATCCCCACTGTACAAATGAGGACACGGAGGCTCAGAAGGTCAAGCCCCTTGCATCCCCAAGGTCACACAATGCGGACATCACAGAACTGAGTCCAAACTTCCAAACCCATGCTTGCCCCCCTGTATCACAGATGTCCAGGCAGACCTGCATTCAGGGCAGCAGACCCCATCATCTTTGAGTTCCCAGGTGGGGCCACCATCACCGCGCAGGGACAGTACGCCTCTGTCCTTTTAGCATTTTGGATCTTGGGCTGGCTCCCACTGGCTGGAGACGAGCTCCTTGGGGGATGGCGAGGGCAGGAGGGGCTGCCTTTACACCTCAGTCTGCTTTCTAATCATCTGGCTTGTCCCGCCAGGCAGCATCGGGCGGGGTGTGTGAGCATGCAGGGGGAGGAAGGGGGGGCGCCTTTCCCTGGGAGGCCGCCTTCTGTCACTAGGCAAACAAACACACAGCACCCACATTTGCTTGGAAATGGAGCGAGGCTTTAAATACAAGCAGGCGGCAGAGACTGAGGCGGAAGGCCGGCTTCTGTGGGCTTGCTTGGACCGCGCTGGCCGCAGCCGCGGGCAGCAGCTACTCAAGACGCTGCTCACGTCCCCTAGTGCCTGCCGCCTGCAGCCTGGGCTGACCTCGCTCCGCTCCAGACAGCCCGTGGAGGGTCGTGCAGGCGGTAGTGTGTGCCTGGCATCTGCCACGGCCCCACTGGAGGGCAGCGAGGGGTCTCTGGAGGTCACTGTGGTGCCCCCCCCCCCCCCGCCCCCACCACCGAGCAGCATCTCTAGGCGGAAAGGTTTCCACTGTGTGCCTCAGGCTGCACAGCCCTTGAGCATGGGTCTGGCCTCGCCGCTCCTCGGGTTAAACATGGGTACAGCCTTGGAGAAACCTGGGGAGACAGACAGACCTAGGGCCACACCCAACTCTGCCAGTCAGTTGCTGTGTGACCCTGGACAAGTCGCCTCACCTCTCTGAGCCTCCCAAGCCCTCTTTGTTAAAATGGCAAGTGTAACATGGTATTGTTACACATTGAGGAGTTATGATACGTAACAACCAAGTATATAGAGTTTCTGACACACAGATGGGCTTGCCTGGTCATGTATGTTAGCACGATCTTTATGTTTTCAATGGTTTTAAAAATATTTTATTTATTTAGAAAAGATTTTTATGTATTTATTTGGTAGAGAGAGACACAGCAAGAGAGGGAACACAAACAGGGGGAGTGGGAGAGGGAGAAGCAGGCTGCCCGCCGAGCAGGCAGCCTGATGCGGGGCTTGATCCCAGGATTCTGGCCGTGCTGAAGGCAGTGGCTTAACAACTGAGCCACCCAGGCGCCCCTAAAATATTTTATTTATTTATTTGAGAGAGAGAGAGAGAAAGAGAGAATGGGGGGGCGGAGGGACAAGCAGACTCTCCACTGAGCAGGGAGCCTGATGTGGGGCTCGATCCCAGGATCCTGAGATCACGATCTGAGCCAAAGGCAGAGGCTTAACCGACTGAGCCACCCAGGCATCCCAGCATGACCATTATTATTTACTATGTGATTCTGAACAAGTCCCCGACCTCACTTTCCAAATTTGTCCAATGAGGACAATTACACACCTACTCCAGAATAAACAATGAGTCCGTGTTGCTGAATACATTTTCATTTTACTCACCTCCCCTTCTTGCACAACTAACAGGGTAATGCTAATTACAATAGCAAAGATTTCGAAGCACTTCTACTGATTCGAGTCTGTGCCGTCCAAGAGGTAGCCATTGGCTTATTAAATTAAAATGAAATGAAAAATTCAGTTGCCTGTGGCACAGCCCCGTTTCAGGGGCTCAAGAACCACCCGAGGGTCGTGGCTTCTGCATTGGACAGAGCTGATACGGAACATTTTCATCGCCACAGAAAGTTCTTTTGGGCACTGTGGATTTGTCTCGAAGTCCACGTGAAAAGGAATCACCTGGGAAGCATAGGGTTCAGTGCAGACCCCGGCTGAGGAGGCGTGCCCTGGAGCCCGAGACTCTGCATTTCTATCTCCCTGGGTCGGTGGACCACAGCTGGAGTCGCGAGGGTTTGGAGCTGGCCTGCCCAGTACAGTGGCCACTAACCACATGTGGCCTTGGAGTGCTCGACACTGGGGCGTCCAAACGGAGCTGGATGATAAGTGTAAAACTGTGCACTGGGCTTTGAAGGCTTAGTCCCCCACAAAAAATCTCATTAATACTTTTTATAAAATCAATTATATGCTGAAACCATATCCTAGATCTACTGGGCTGCATAAAATATATTTAAAAAATTAATCTCACCTGTTTCTTTTTACTTTCTCTCTTGAGTAAGACCAGTAGAAAACTCAGAGTCACACCTGTGGCTCCCATCTTTCTGTTGGACAGCATCGATCCCGCCCTGATGAGTGCTATTTATGAACGATCTCATTTTGGATGCAGAGTTTTAACCAACACATCTTCAGCTTTTCTTACCCTGTTTGGTGTGTGTTTGTTTGTTTGGTTTTTTTCCTCCTGCCCCAGTGTTGTTTCCTGGGCATTTCTCACTCCATCCAAAGGGTAAAATCCTTCATAGGAGGGGCTATGTCCATCTGCCGCTTTCTACCCACCCCAGCCTAGACAGTCACCCCCACTGGTCTGAACCAGTTGAGCGACACTGACTCCTAAAGGAACAGCAAATCGACCTTCTTCTCAAAAGCTCTCCCTTCCGGCTGCTCAGGCCGCGCGATTTGAGCGCGGCTCGCCCTTCTGCCTGCTGTGATTGGTCAGGTGGCCCAGGCTTTGCCCAATCAGAGCACTCCATCCCCAGACCCTTGATTGGGTCAGGGACGACCACGTGACCGAAGCCAGGCCAATGAGATGCACCTCCCGAACTCGGTTGCAATTACTGGGAGATTTTGACCGGACTCGAAGGATGCGAGTGGATGTAAACCTGCAGGACCCGGGCCACCCTGTTGAGGGATCCTGTCTGAGGATGAAGTCTTGTTGACACGGGAAGAGATGAATTCTTGGCAATATCTGAGCCCTGGATGCAGCCCTCTGGGTCACCGGACTTCCTCTGGCGTTTTCACTACATGCTCCCCTTGTTTTATTATTTAGGAATTTTGAGCTGTGTTTTTGCCATTAGCGACCAAAAGAGCCTCAGAACGAGATACCTAATGTGTGACCAAGAGGAACTTAGGTATTTATGTCTTGGCAAGAAGGGCTTGGAAGACGAATCGTGTCTGAAATCTCAGCTTTTATTTCAGCGTGGAAACATCTGGCGGTGGCTGGGACCTATCTCAGCTCATGGGGAACACCTGGAAGCGGGTGGCGTCTTTGGACAACTCAGCATCTTTCCCTCCACCCTGCAAAGAGAAAATATCCGCTATTCCTTTTCCCGGAAAACAGAAACAGGCCGAAGAGGAGAACCGAGTTGAGCTGAACTTGATCTGTTATTTTGAGTCAGAGAATCCTGGCTTCTTCCTGTGGTAGGGGAGGAGGGTCTGAAGCTCCTGTCCAGGAGTGTCCAAGGAAGAAGTGGAAGAGGCGGCTTTTTGGGGGAGGGAATCCAAGAGGGGGAATTGGTGCAAAGGGAGCCCTATTACCACCCAGTCCTGTCCCCTGACTTGCAAAACACTCTGCCTTCGCCTCCAGCTAGGACCTTCTCTGATGGATACTGTGGTATCCATACTGTCGTTTCCAAAAAATGGCCACAGCCATATTTCAGATCTTACGTGTTCTTCCAGAGCCTCACTGCAGCCTAGTCAAGAGGCGGAGTCCATTTTCCTTCCCTTAAGGACGTTGTGTGACGTTGTGATAGCCTCATCAAATGGGATGAAGCAGAAATGACCCTGCATGACGTCCAAGACTAGGTCCACCTGACTCTCTCTTTCTCTTGGACACTCACCCTGAGAACCCAGGAGTCATGTTCTAAGGAAGCCCAGGCTCCACAGAGAGGCCCCATCTAGATGTTCTGGCTGACATTCCCAGCTGAAGTCCTAGCCAAGAGCCAGCATGAACCACCAGACAGGTGAGTGAGCCACTTGCTACCATTTGAATCTCTGTGGCCTCTTGAAGGTCACACGTTGAAAACGAACTCCCAGGGTATGTGGGGGTAGGACCTTCGGGAGGTGACTAGGTCAGGAGGGTAGAGCCCTCACAAATGGGATTGGTGCCCTTATAAAAGGAACCCTAGGAAACTCTGTTGCTCCTTCTGCCATGCGAGGACACGGGGAGAAGGTAGCTGTCACTGAATCGGGAAGTGGTTCTTAGCAGATTTTGGACTTCTTAGCCTCCAGAACCTCGAGAGATACATTTCTCTAGGAGCTACCCAATCTATGGTGTTCTATAATAGCAGGTGGGCTGGGCTAAGACCGCACCCTTCAGATGATTCTAGCCCCAGCCGCTGGACCTTATCAAACCCGACTCAAACTGCATGTTCATGAGCAGAATAAATATGGTCATTGTTTCAAGCCACTGCCTTTAACCAGTAGATGTTTGGTGCGTGACAGCAGGTGACCGAAACAGGCACGCTCCGTGCTGACTGTAGCAAAGTATTTGCTATTTCACTACGGATCTTCTCTCTGTCCCCATAGATTTGCCTGTTCTGGACATTCTATATACATAGACTCACATACTGTGTGACTTTTTGCGTCTGGCCTCTGTCACGCAGCTTCGTGTTTTTGAGGTTCGCCCATGTCACGGCATGCGTTGGCATTTTATTCCTTTTTAAGGCTGAAAAATAAGACGTTGTCTGGATACGCCACATTTTGTTTATCCTTTTATCCACTGACGGACATGTGGGTTGTTTCTGCCTTTTGTGCTGCTGTGAACCTGGGTGTACATGTACATGAGTACCTGTTTCAATTCCTTTGGGTCTACGTGGGAGTGGAATCACTATGTCATATGGTATTTCTCCCTCCACCCTTCCCCCAGGAGAAATGGAGGCTGAGAAGGGGGTGGAGTGGACTTCCCTTGATTTTAAATAAGAATGCAAGTTTAGAGTGACTCGTTCTTACAAGGGGGCTTAGTGCTGTTCTGAGCACTTTCTGCATATAATACCAGGTTAATTTTAACTGTGTGGAAGAGGATCCGCTGTTCTCCCCACTTTCCAGAGGAGTTGACTGAAGTTCATACCCTCCCTGACACGTTGAACTTGCCCCTTTAGTTGCCAGGTGACAGCGGGAACTGTTTTCTGTCCCTCTGGGTGCCTGCCCCACGTGCTTCCAGGCCCCAGCGGAGCCTTCCTGCAAGTCCGCAGCTATTTCTAAGGACACACACTCCACAGTGTACCTGTGTGGCATTTGTCCTTGGTGTCCACAAGAGCTCCGTGTCCATAGGGATCTTTGTTCTGTTCATCCCTGTATGCCCAGTGCCTCGTGCCTCATCGGTCACTACTGAACGAAGGATTCTTCCTCCATGGTGGAATCATGACGGATCACTGGGTGGGGTTCTTTGGCCTGTCCCTTTAAGCACCCAGACTTTCTGTCTTGTCCCCAAAGTTAAAGAAGTGCCCGGCCTCTGCATGGTTCATCCTGTTACTGGCTTCCGGACACACATGGGCTGTGTATTTACCTGTTTATGTCTTCCTCCAGCCCCAGCCAAACTCGGGGACCTGTCTTGTGCACTGCTAGAGCCACTGAGCCTGGCATGTAGTAGGTGTTCAGTTCACTTATGCAGGAACGCGTGAGTTGACATCGCCCTTATCACGAACCCATGCAAGGGAGGAAGAGAAGAGCCCATTTACCTGCTGTCTCCGGACTGGGAAACGACGTGATAAAGGAAGATGATCCCCGGGTTTGCAGAGCCAGCGGGTCTCGGCTTCTTGGTCTGGAGGGCGGGGGTGGGCCAGTGTGAACCACACCTGTTTTCTAATGCAGGTTTGGGGCCAAGGACCTTTTGAGAGGCAGGCAGAAACAGGATGGCCTTTGGCATTTTTTTCCCTTCAATCCAGAACATCTATATTTGGGAGACGAGGCCACGCAGAAGAGCCTCTCTGTCTGGAGATGACCTTTAAAGCCAGCAGCCCCCGATAGCATCTGGGTGTCCTTTGGAGCTTATAGGCATCCTGCAGCTGCCCCAAGCTGGGAGGAGGACAGGTCTTGGTGTCCTCTGTCACTGCAGGAACGCTGAGCACCCCTGACATGGAGGACCGTACTGCTGGCCCTGTCTGGCTCGGGGCCCCGTAACTTGGCCCCCTCAGCCCCTGCCTGGCCCCTCGGCAGTATGGGCAGTGCTGCTGGCGGACAAAGGAGGCTTCTCTAGTTCACTCCTCTCCCTGCGCCCCCGCCAGCCATCTTGTTTCCTTGTCCCACCGCCCCTCCCCCATTGCTTCTTCCCAGACGAGAGGTCATATGTTCTGGTGGAGGACTTTGCGACCCGGGATGAGGCTCTGACCTCCCCCAGGTCTGTCCCCTACCCCCGCCACTAGGCAGGGCTTCAGCCCCAATAGGTTTCTGGCCACACCGGCCAAGCCACTGTGTGCTCCTGAGACAGAGCTCCTTCGCCACCTGTGTCGGGCCTGGCCTCTGAGCCACTGACCTCAGCCCTGGTGTTCCAGGGGGACTGGGAAGTGGGATGCAGAGAAGGACGGGGCAGGGACTGAGGCAGTGTTCTGATCCCACAGGGCCTCTGGGGCATGGATTGCACCATGACATTGTCCCTGAGGAAGGTGGCCGGGCTTCCATATGCCCGTGTCAGATGCCATCGGCTGCCTCGAGTGGGGTGGACTCATGACCACCAGGAGTCAGCTCCTGTTGGTGGAGGGCAGTCCCCTGAGCCAGGGCAGTGCTGGTGGCAGCTGGGGACTGGCAGCGCCAATAGCATGCCCACCACTGAGCTGGAAGGAGGCAGCCTTCCCACCCAAGGGCACTGAGGTGGGGCCATTACTTCCTGTGTTCTCAGGAAGAAGATTTCGCCTTCTGCCTAGTAAGACATCAGAGCCCCCAGGGGATGCAGGCCTTCCAGCTCCGCCACATCCCTCAGCCTCCTCCCCATCCTTCCAGGCCCCAGATGACCTCGGGATCTGCGGGGTTGAGGCCCTGTCTCCTCACAGGCACACATTGGGACGGTCAGGCCTTCTAGCCCATAAGATGGGGTGGGTATACCCCCGTGTCCCTGACCCCCATGGGCCTCTCTGTAATTGCCCCTTTGTCTTGTCCCACAGCCCTTGTCCTCACAGCTGTGATGAAGGAGCCTCACCTCTCATGGTCACCCCAGACCCTGCAGCTTCCTGCTGAACCAGTTTTTGAGGTAGGACTACTTTCGTCTGGTAATGAATCGAGTGGCGAATCTGTGGGAAGTTTCCAATGATCAAGATATAGAGACTTGGCTGTGAGTTGAGGGATTAAGGTAAATGTGATTGTGTGGGGAAATACAATTCTTGGATTCCCTCTTCTCTTTTCCTGGTCTTCCTCAGCCCTCCCAGTGGCACTGCAGGTGTGTGGGCCCAGGGGGTCCTTTTCACCTGAAGGCAAGCCCCCACAGGCCTCAGTTTCCTCACCCGTAAAATGGACACACTGGCTCCCTCCCCACCACCGCCCCCCACTCTGTTGTCAGCTGCAGCTGAAGGGGGGTTACTGTGTGTTGGGCTTTCGGAGCACCCAGTGCGCCTGGAGACAAGACATGTTCAAAATCAAGGAGGGTGTGGGGAGTATCTGGTGTGCTCTTTTGATTTCTAGACATGGGGAGCAGAGGTCAGAAGAGACTATGCTTGCCCAGGATCATGGTGGGGTTGGGAGGTGGAGGGTGTGCACCTGCTCTGAAGAGGACTCTGGAACCCGGAGCTAGGAAAGCTAAGTTCCCATCTTAGCTCTGACGCAGGCTGTAGGACCCCAGGGAAGTTGTTTGACTGCCTGGGGCTTCAGTTTACTCATCTGCTAAATGGCTCCAAATAAAAGAGGCGGAAAGACAGCTCATTGTCACCTCTTCCAGCTTTGGAAAGCTGATTATTTTGTAAACTGGCATTTACACCTTCCAAAAGTCCTAGAGAGATGGGTAGGAGTGCTATCAACTCACTTTGCGGCTGGGAAAACAGAGAATCAGAGATGTCGTGAGGTTTTTCTGCAGAGTTTTCTGGATATTACTAAGCACTGGGCTAGGATCCAAGGAATTGTGGGTTCAAATCCACACTCTGCCCTTGGCAAATCATGATCGAGTGTTCAAGAGGAATCAGGCACTGGCCAGACAGGGAGTCCCCACACCAACTCTCTGAGATGAATATTACCTCCATTTCTTGTAAAGAGATTGAAGCCCAGAGAGGCAGAGTGACTTTCCCAACGTCACACAGTTGGTGAGCAGAAGAGGCAGCATTAGAAACTGGGTTGATCTGATGCCAAACCTTCACCTTCAGCCACCTCCCTGCAGCTCAGGGACAGCCATCAACGATAATGCCTGCGTCAAGAGGAGATGCTGAGAGTAGAGAGGGTGCTGGCCCATTTCCATGGGCATTCTTTTGGGGCACAGAGTGCCCACCTCCCCCTGGGGTGGCAGGGGCTGCTAGTAAGCACTCACTCCTGCGACTTTCCCTGCAGGGCTGCCCTTGGGTGATCGCAGATGCTTCCAGGGGCTACCTTGGGAATTATATGACCTCCCCAAGCACCCCGAGGTGGCCTGTAGTCAATGACTGACTCATGTCTGGGTACTAAAGCCCTGTTCCTTTGCCTCGAGGTGGGACGGACCCACTCTGCGGTTCTGTTTGCGTTCCAGAGCCCCAGGCTGGGCCGACACTTCTCCTGTGCAGCCGCATCTTTGCTGGGCTCTCCAGTTCCCGCCTTGTCCTTCCCCCCTCACTGGGGGGAAGAGAGCCTTCTCCATCAGTCACCTGCGTAAGAAGGTTGCCTAAGCTTCCCTGAGATAGGAGTGTGGGACTCCTGGGAACTAGCTGATGGTTTAACCATAAACTGGGTCTAAGCACCCTGGTTTTTGGCTGAGCATTTGGACCTTTTTCTCAAGAAGTCATGACAAGGTCTTGCAGATTCAGAAGCAGCGGTCAGACATCACTGACAAGCGTCTTAGGTCTGGGGCAGGGCCTGCCATAGAGGCGGGTGTTCAAGAAATGCTGGTTGAGTGGAAGACCTGAATGATTAGGCATTTCTAGTGCTGGGGACGTGGGGGTTTTGGGAAGGACGGGGAGAGCGTGCAACAGCCTTCCTGGGGCAGATCTCCGGGAAGCATGCGTGAGCCCAGGGACAGGCTGGGTACATTGAAATGCGGGGTCAGGCGCTCAGATATTCATAGCTTGGCGGAGGAGGCTTAGCCTAAGAGGCTGCAGGCCCCCAGAGGAGAGCCCAGACTGGAAAGGGAGTCGTGATCACAGCAAAGATTACAAGAGCTTGTTAAACAGCAATCCCTCCTGGCAGATGGTCAGCTGACCCCCAGGGCCCAGCCGTGGGAAGGAAAGCCCTTTCCCACTGGGAATCCAAGAAGCCTTGAAACCAGTGTCTCAATCCGTGCCTTCCTGAGTTAATAAGAGCCACAATGATAATGACAAGGCATTTATTTAGAAGCTGCCATATCCGGGGACGCTGTGTAAACTTTGTATTACCCCCTGCAAGGCACACACTATTATGCCCATTTCATGGATGAGGAGAGTGAGGCTCAGTGAGTGGAAATGATGGGCCCACGGTCACACTGCCAGCAGGTGATAGAGCAGGAATTAGGACTGAAGGGACAAGACATCCCAGCCTCTACACTGCTGGCAGGTGCTGAATTTACAAGGATAGGAAGGAATGGGTTAGGGGCCACTGGGGCATACAAATTATTAAAATGTTGTAAAAATCATAGAACATGTCTGGACAGCTGTAGAAGAGCCCCATAGCTGAGGTGGCCATGAGTTGGAAGCAGAGGGAGGTTTTTAGTATCTACGTTTTGTACTTGTTGAATGTCGAACTCTGTAGATCCCAAAATTCATCTGTTTCCCCATTCGCACCTTCCGCCGTGTGAGTTTGCAGTCCTCAGCCTCTCTGATTCTGGGTTCATTCGTCCAGCTGGCTTTGGCTAATGGGAGGATAGAAAAAATGACATGAGCAGAGGCCTGAAAAGTCACGTGTGCAACTGGGCTCACTCTGATGGTGCCCTTTTGCATCTTTATGAGGACATGCCCAAGCTTGCCTGTCGGACGATGAGAGCCACGTGGAGCAGGGCTGAGCCACACTAGTCAGTCAGCTTGGGGAGTGAGCCAGCCACGCCCGAATGAGCCCAGTCAAGGTCAGCAGAGCTCCCTGGCCACTGACCGCCACTGTTAAGGTTTTATGATTGTTTGTTACACAGCACGATGTGGTCTTTGGTAGCTGATACACATGGGGGATATATTGTCTCCTCCAAGATTAAGAAAAACCACAACATAAAATATAAATGTGTAACATAGTTTCTGCTCAGGAGACCCTAAAAAAGGCATTCTTCTGCTCCCCTTAAATTTCGTTTTCCCTTCTGACTTCAATGCTTGTATTTAAGACATTCCCTCAAAATCAAACTCACTCAATTGTTCCTCCAAACCCCACCTTCTCCAGGAACCCCTCACTCCCTCCACAGTCCCTGACGTGGCTGTCAGGCAGACTTTTCTAGAATGTAATAGTATGGCAGAGAGCAGCTACTGTATAGTTATGGCTGACCATGGCCAGGGACTGCACTGAGCTCACTGCAAACCCCATCTCATTTAATCATCACTAGACACTGTAAGGTAGATGCTCACACCATTATCCCCAAACTAAAGGCTGGAGACAGACCCAGAGACCAAGCAAATTCCCGAACTAAGATTCGTAACACCCTCCCTATCGGCTTTCTCATCTCTAAGCTGGAGGGAACTGTCCTTTTGTTCTATCGGCTTTGACGATGGGCCTAACGCTCTCATCATCGCTCTCATCAGATTAGCCAGGGTGTGAACAGCCCCTGTTTCCAGCTGATCTTCAGAACAGCCCCCAGCAGCAGGGAAATGAGGAAACTGAGGACCACCTTTAACAAATAAACTGATGTGTCTAAGGTCCTGTGGCTGGGGAGGCACAGCGTGAGGGCTAGAGTGGGGGGTCCCTGCTCTCTGGACCCAGGACTCAGTAAGCACAGCCCTGCAGCTTGTGCCCACATTTCAAGCCTCTGGGCCTTTGCTTAGTATCTCCCCTCCTTCTAGTTTATTCTTTCCTCCAGAGGGGATAAGCGGAAATTGGAGCACACGCATTCCAGGGAACCCTGGGGCATGTGCTCTTCTTCCCTCCCTCTGCCCTCCCTCTCTCCCCCATTTCCTTCCTTCCAGACTCGATGCAACAAATATTTGCATCATGCCTACACTCTATGCCAGGCGCTCTGCTCGACTCTGGAGTCATAACAGGAGTAAAAGAGATGAACAGGTGTGGACAGTGGCCTTGAACTCGTGAAGCAGCAGGGAAGCCAGGGACCTAATGAATTGTACAAATACTTAACTCATTACTCTGGGGGACAGGCAAGGGAGAAGCAAGAGGTGTGTCAGACCTGACTCAGAATCTGGGCTCAGCCCATTCACTAGCTGCATTGTCTGGGTTGGTTAGCTCATGGCTCTGTGTCTTGGCTTCCTGTTGGGTCTGGGAGAGATAAAACGAGATGATGACGGAAAGCATTTAGCACAGAACCTGGCACCTGATAGCGCTCCGGTCGGCAGGTGTCTTCACCGCTGTTACTACGGCCCTCGCTGTTGTCCAGTACCCTGGCTGCCCCTTGACCAGCGAGTTCCCACCTGCGTGGCCGTCTTATCTGGGAAGAGGGCTGGCTTCACTCACCCTTCTCTAACCCCCTGAATGATAATCCATCTTTAATGCGGCTGGAGGAAGGAGCTTTGAACAGGAACCAGCTCCGGCCGCTCCCGAGGTCCAACGGCCAATCCTTGTCTTTCAGAGGCGTGACGAGGCTGCCAAATCCGCCCCGGGGACCTAATGCGATTGTCTCGCTTCTGCAACTCTGCTGGGAAGCCTGAGCTTGGGGCTTCCGGCTGGGGCTTCCTGAGGCCCCCAGAGCAGGGGGAGGCACAAGGGGCAATTGGGGGAGAACAGCAGGCTAAGGATCTGAGCCTGGAAGGAGCAGAGCCTGGCTGGGGGAGGCTGTGAGCTGAGCACCTAATATGTGCTTGACAGGACTCTGTCCACGGAGAGACTCTTTGTCGGTGCTAATGGGTCACATAGACATAGCCACCTGTGATGACAAGAATACAGAGAAGGGGGTCCTGTTACCTGAGTTCAGTCCTGCACTGGGTTAGTACCCTCAGACTGACACATGCTAGGTCTCCGTTTTTTCCGTCTCCCCATTGTGCGTCTCTTGTATAAGGCAGTGCGGCTGGTGTTCAAGGGCTGAAGTTCTGGATCCAGACGGCCTGGATTCCAGGTCGTTAAACATCCGCATGACCTTGGCCTGGCTGCCTAACCTCGCTCTGTTCCAGGCTCTGAGGTTATCAAACGCTACTGTAGTAATGACGCCTAGCTCCACTGCCTCCTGCCCGGGTGACCTGAGGCAGGCTGACCCACCTCTCTGAGCCTCCGTGTCCTGATGGGTGAATGAGGACTGATGAGAAGGCCTGCTTCATGGGGCTGTCACCAACCTTGCATGAGATGATCTATGCGGACTGCTTCAAACTACACTGGCACAGAGTAATCATATCAGCATTGGTGAACCCCGGCTCTCGTCCTTTCCTTCCCTCCTTCCTGGTTTCCCCCTCTCCTGCTTTCTCCTTCCCGGCCTCCACAATCCTCTAGGGGACACCTGCCGTGAACCAGGCACTTTTCTAGGCGCTGCCCATCTCCAGAACTGTCTTAAGAATGGCATGTCCCAAACGGGAAAGCACTTTGCTCTATTGGGTCTGATCTGTCGTGGAGGGGGAGAGGTGATAAATTCACACTGGCTTGTGGTGACTTCTCTTTCAGCTTCCTCTCATCTAGGGTCATTAATTTCGAGCCTTGACTGGGATTTCTATCATCTGTGGCTATAGTGACATTAATTTGGTATTCACTAACCTCCGTCCCTTGCATATGAGCATCATAATGACTCTTATTTGCCATAGCCACGTATCACGTACAACTAGGCTTTATTTGATATTGGGATTTGAATTACTCATTTCTTTAAATGTGGATCGAACCTTAACTGAAGCAGTACTATCCTGAGACCAAGAGTTAGATGGGTACACAGCAAACACTTAGCTGGTAAGTGGAATAAAAAAATGTTCCCCTCCCTTGGCCCAAATCACCCTCTTTGGTACCAGATCCTGATAGTGGGCTGCTCTACCAGGCATCGCCCTCTCACCGTCCAGCTGACTAGAAACCTCTGATTCGTTGGTTCATATATATCAACTTCTATCTGCCTTTCCCAAGCCGAGGGCTTGCTGTCACCCGTGGCTGTAATGGCCTTAATTTGATAGCACTAACTTCATCTCATCACCATCATTATTCCTTCTTTCCACAGCCACATGCCAAATACAAGTATTACTCAGCATTTTGTTTGGGGTTCCTCTTTATTTATTTTTTTTAAATTAATTTTAGCTTCAACATAAGCAACGATGTTTTTGAAATCACGAGTTCGGTGGGCCGGTTACATATTTCTCTCTAGCATACATTGACGTGAACCCTTAGCTATTAAATAAAATATGTTTAGTCATTGGACACCCAAGGGCATCTTCATGTGTGCTATATTCTGACGGGGGCTGCTGTCCCAAGGATTACCCTATAACCATTCAGCAGGTTAGAGAAGTCTTCAGATTTATGGTTCCATATTTACTGAGCGGTAGCCCATTTTTTTCCAAGTCTTGAGGTCCGTAAAGGCATAGGGAGGTCAAAGTTCTTGTCTGGAGTGACACAGCAAACCCAGAAGCCAGAAGTCCTGGCCTGTGGATTCCTCCCTGAGGCCGTGGGAGGCCCAGCTTTACTCTGACCTATCTTTTGGCTCATTAAAAGCACTTATTCAGCTCCTTTGCTTTTCCATCCTTATCTGTCTCCTCCCTGGCACTCAGAGACACAAAAAGGGTTAACATCCATCTCCCACTCTTCTTGACACATCCCACCCTGGGTTCCTGTGGATAATCACCAGCTTCCCTTGAGCAATGACCTTGCCCCCCACCATGGGGGCTATCAAGAGACAGATATAAACACCTCAAAGTTCCCAGTGAGTCCCCTTAATTGGCACCTTTCTGTTCTGCTTTAAATTAATCAAAGCCAGTCCGATATTAATACTGTAGGGGGAATTAAAATCATGCAACGCATTAAAGATGTAATTTAAAATTAATAACTCATAATTATTTATCATGGCGTATCAGTGGAGCTATGAATTTTCCCTTCTAACCCAGCGCACATTCTCCTGCCTTTGCTTTTAATAGCATCTGGACCATTACTGCGCCCAACCTCAGCTCCTGCAGACACCCAACCTAAGAGACGTAATTCATTTAATTTAATTTTGGGGGGCTTAATTGTGGTAAATCACTACTTAAGAAAAGACATCTATTTGAAAGGACAAATTGGGATAATTTAATAAAAGCTGGAGTGAGAAGCCCAAGGACTTAATGATGCGCTGTGGGTTTTGATCAGAAAAGCCCCCTGTTCTTTGACTCATTTACTGAGAGGTGTGAGGTTGGGTTTCAAAGGCTTTAAAGCAATGGCACCATCTAAAAGATTTAGTGAACAATGGAAACAGCACACATGTCCATCAATATGGGATTGAGTAAATAAATGCTGGTCTATTCGTCCAACGGAATACTATGCAGTCATATAAAAGAGTAAGGGTGGCTTCTTATGTATCACCCAGATAGTTTTACAAAATGTGAAAATGTGTTCTCATGACAAAAAGAAAAGACAAAAAGAAAAACCTATACAAAATTATGTGTATTGGGGCGCCTGGGTCGCTCAGTGGTTTAAAGCCTCTGTCTTCAGCTCAGGTCTTGATCTCGGGGTCCTGGGATCGGGCTCTGCATTGGGCTCTCTGCTCAGTGGGTAGTCTGCTTCCCCCTCTCTCTCTCTGCCTGCCTCTCTGCCTACTTGTGATCTCTGTCAAATAAATAATCAAAGTCTTTTAAAAAAATTATGTATATGGTGTAGAATATCCCCAAAAGGGAATATAAGAAACTGGTACCATGGGTTGCCTCTGGGCACAAGACTGGGTAGCTGGGGTATGAAAGAAAGGTAAAGAGTTTTCATTTTTTGTACACCATTGTAGCTTTTGAATTTCGTACCCCATGCAAATATTACCAATTCAAACAGATCCAAAATTAAAATAGTGAGCGTGGGAAAGATTTGCCAACTTGGGTCTTGAGTACCTCGTACACTCCGACGGTCCTTTCCAAATGCTCTGCCCACTGTCTTTGCTTATCATGGTGATTGTTGCCATGCATGGCATGTCCTCTCTGGACTGGTCACCACGCAGACTTCATCCCACTTGGTTCTTACATCAACCTCGTGAGGTAGGTCTTGTTAAGCCCTGCACCTCCAATTTTTTTGTGTCACAAATAGTTTCAACCATCAGGGTGAAAGAAAAGTGAACCACCTGTATATCCAACACCTAAATTCTAACATTAAAAAAAAAAAAAAAGATTGATTTATTTGAGAGAGAGAGCATGAGCAGGAAGGCAGAGGGCGAGGGAGAGGGAATCCTCAGCAGACTCTGCACTGAGCACAGAGCCCTACGCGGGGCACCTCGGGGCTCGAGCTCACCACCCTGAGATCATGACCTGTGTCAAAACCAAGAGTCCGACACATAACTGACACCACCACCCAGGCGTCCCTAAATTCTACCTCTAACATTTGGCTATATTTTTTTTATTATAGACTTTCATTTATCTGTCTCCCCATCTACCAGTGCATCTCCTTTTTTAAATGCAATTCATGTAAAATTGTAGACATCTATATATTCCCCCCCACCAACTAGTTCAGGATGTCTATTATTAATCGGAATATAATATTTGGTTAGGTACTTTTTTTTAGAGATTTTATTTATTTGACAGACAGAGATCACAAGTAGGCAGAGAGGCAGGCAGAGAGAGAGAGAGGAGGAAGCAGGCTCCCTGTGGAGCAGAGAGCCCGGTGTGGGGCTTGACCCCAGGACCCTGGGATCATGACCTAAGCTGAAGGCAGATGCTTTACCCACTGAGCCACCCAGGCACCCCTGGTTAGGTACGTTTTTAAAAAAGTAAAATTGACAAACAGTGAAAAACACTAATCTGAAGTATACCATTTGCTGACTTTTGACAAATAGAGCTACATTTGAGTACCACAAGCCCTGTAACTTTAGAGAACATTTCATCTACCCAGAAAATGCCCTCATTCCCCTTCCTAATTAATTCGCATCTTCAAGAAGCAACAATCATTCCAGTTTTTTTTTTTTTTCCTACCATAGATTAATTTGGTTATGATAGAACTTCACATAAACGGAATCCCACAGTGTGTATGCTGGCTGGTATACAGCTGCTTTCATTCAGCATAAATTTTGGAGACCCATCCATGTCCTTGTGTCTGTTGGTAGTTTGTCCCTTCTTATTGTTGTGTGGTATGCCATTGCTTGGACACACCACAGCGTGTTGATCTGTTCACGGGCTGGTAGACATTTGAGCTGTTTCCGGTTGGGGGCTAGTATGAGCAAAGCTGCTCTGATTATTTTGTACAAATACTTTCATGGATGTGTGTTTTTATTTATCGTGGATAACTACCTTAAAGTGGAATTATTGGATCATATAATGATTATAGGTTTAGTTTTTTTTGTTGTTGTTGTTTTGTTTTTTAAGATTTATTCACCCACTTTAGAGGGAGAGAGAGAGAGCGCACGAGCAGGGGGAGAGGCAGAGAAAGAGGGAGAGAAGTGGACTCCCCACTGAGCACGGAGCCCCCACGTGGTGCTCCCTCTCACAACCCGGAGATCGTGACCTGAGCCAAAATCAAGAGTCGGACGTCCAACCGACTGAACCACCCAGGGACCCCGTAGGTTTAGTTTTACGAGAAGCTGCCACACATACTTTCAAATACCACTCTACGTTCCCACCAGCCTTGACCACTGTGTGGTCCAATCACTGAACGTCAAATCATTTGGTTGCTCTACTTTCTTGCCAACATTTGATAATGTCAGTTGCTATTTTAGTCTAGTGCACATGATATGGTATCTCGTTATTTTACTTTTTAAATTTTTTGTTAAAGATTTTATTTATTTGACTGAGAGAGACACAGAGAGAGAGGGGAACACTAGTAGGGGGAGTGGGAAAGGGAGAAGCAGGTTTCCCTCTGAGCTGGGAGCCCAATGCTGGGCTCCATCCCAGAACCCTGGGATCATGACCTGAACCGAAGGCAGACGCTTAACAACTGAACCACCCAGGTGCCCCTCATCGCTATTTTAATTTGCATTTTTCCTGATGCTTAGCGGCATTTTCTAATTCCATTATAAAGATTAAAATTATGGAGTCTCAGAGAGGTTAAGTAATCTGCTCGAGCCCACACAGTTTGAGGAGTCAGGGGTCAAACCCACTTCTCTTGACTTTAAAACTCCAGTTCCCAACACCAGAACTGTGCTGGATTGGTCTTTCAGTGAATTCCCTGCTGAATCTCTAACCACAGGGCACCTCCCAGTGCTCTCCTATCTTCTTCATGCTGATACACATTCCCAATTTGTTCCAAAAAGAGTTCAAGGGCATTTGCAACATGATAGTTAGAATTAAAAAAGAAAAAGTTAAATGGAATCAGAACTGAGGCAAACAAACAAACAACAAACAAACCCACACAGGCATCCAGACCCCCAGAGTAACTCAACTAAATGTAAGTGTTAGGTTCTAAGCTCCCTGGCCGCCAGGCTATCAACCACTGAAAGACACTGAAGAAAGACAAAGAAGAAAGAAGGGAAGAAAGAAGGAAGGAAGGAAAGGAAGGAAGGAAGGAAGGAAGAGGGAGGGAGAGAAAGAAAGAAAGAAGACAAGAAAAGAAAGAAGACAAGAAAGAAAAGAATTGCACTCCGCAAGCCGCAGAGGGCTTGCATTTCATGGAGCCACTTACTCTCCAAGGAATTTCTGCAGCAAATAGAGAAGTGGGTTTTGTTATCAAAAACCCGGTTCCACGAGGACAATTGCACCTGACATTTCTGAGCCACATCTGTCCACGATTGATGCATGTGATTTAGGGATTGTTCTCAGCCCCACTTGGAGGCAGGAGGACAGGTCCAAGGACCTCTTGAGCCCCTCTTGGCAGGGCCGGGGTGGTATTGCCAGATGCTGTTGGCTTCACAGGATTCAGATCACCCTTCCCTGCTAAGCTTCGCCTTGCTATTGTTTTTGTGTCATTTCCATGAGTTCAGACTTGGCAGGGGTCCAGGTGGCCTTGGGGCTGATGGCAGAGCGTAAACATTGGAAAGCTTTATGTTTATGGTCCAGACTTTGTTTGCAAACAACTATAACTGTGCTCCCAAGTGTTTTTGTCCTTGACCGTGTTTTGTGAGATCTCGGGCTCTGACTTGGGAAAAGGAGTGATTGCAGAATCTAAGTGGGGTAATTGGGGCTGTCCCTGTAGACTGTCCATTGGGCAGAGGTGGTCTGAAGCTTGCCACTCCTGCTCCTCTCATAGTCCCCCCACCCATCTTCCTTTGAGGGAACTCGGGTGGCTCAGGCAGAGTGGCCCCTCTCCCCACTCTCTGTTCAGCTCCAGGGGTAAGGATGGGTACGGGCGGTCCCAGCCAGACAGACCACGTCATACCTCTGCCTGAAATGATTGGCTCAAGGATGCGCACATAACCCACGTGGGCCAATGAGATTCCATCCTGGTACTTTTGCTGGCAAAGAGGTAGTTTCTTTCTCTTGGGTTGCTAAGTTGGAAGGCTGTCAACCTGAGGGGTTTGGTGGCTCTTCTCCACACCAGGTGAAGAGAGCCTGCCCGAGAATAAGGCCACCACTAAGTAAAGCACAGCCTAAAGGTAGAGAGAGACAGATTTCAAATGAGAGCACTCAGGCTCCTGGATCTAGTTGTGCCTGAAGCAGGAATTTTTCACTTTTGTCATCCAATCAGTTCCCTTATGTACTTAAACCCATCTGATGTGGGTTCCTGTCACTTGCAACTATAAAGAGTTCTGACTTATCAGCTTAGGTGGTGGCAGAGGGGGTTGTGGAAGGAAGGAAGGATAAGAAAGCCAGAAAACTTCAGCTCTAACTTTAAAATCTCAGGGCAGGGAGGGAACTTAAACTAGGTTACTTTAGGGTCATCTGGTTGGAGGACTGGTACCTTCCCAGAATATTGTCTGCTTCATCCCCCAGACTCTGCTTGGGTCCTTCCGGTGCTGGGAACTCAGCCTCTCTGCAGGTAGCCCATTTCATGGTGGGACAGTTCTGGTGGCTGGAAGTAAGGCAGGATATCAAGCAGTAAGGGAATGAAATAAACAAAATGTAGCCTTGCCCCCTCCCTCTCCTTCCTTCAGTCTGTTCTCCATACATCAGCCATGATACACCTGTTACAGTTGAGGTCAGATCCTGTGGCTTCCTGCTCACAGCCCTCCAGTGCCTTTCTCCTGTTGCAGGGAAAAAGCCAACGTCCTCACCAGGACATGGAAGCACTATAGGATTTTCCCAGGAACTCAGAGCTCAGAGTCTTTGCACCTACCATTTCTTGGCATGGTCTGTCCTCTCTCTGATTGCCAATGGCTGCGTCCCTCACCTCCTCCAGGCAGCCCCCCAGTCCCTCACCCCCTCCAATACTGTGCTCAAAACTTATCTGTGCTTCAAACATGACCCTGATGCCTCACTTGAAATTATAGCCATCCCATCTCAAAAGTCACTACCTCTCTTAGCCTACATTGTGTTCTCCCCTAGCATTCATCACCATCTGGCATATAGTTTTTTTCCTGTTTTTTCCCCATGTTTCCCGCTCTACAAGGAGAGGGAATTTTCATTTCTGTTGCTCCAAGCTGTATCCCAGTACTTAGAAGAGTGCCTGGCACATAGTAGGTGCTCATCAAATATTAGTTGAGTTACTCACTTGGTGATTCTGCCCTAGGAATGCGGCCCGGCACAAACAAGGAACCCAGATACCCCTTAGGGCATAAATGACTAATCTCGAGGGGGTGCTGGTTTATTTCTCTCGAGAGCCCCAGGGGGTGCCTGCACCAACCTCCCAGGTTGCTCACCACCTGATGTGGCAGCCAGAGGCTCTGTAGGCCCCTCGGGACTGAGGATCTTAAGCAAAACTGACATGCTCAGCCTCTCCCAGCGCCCAGTGACTGCGGCTGGAAGTGAAGGTGGAGAAATCAATACAAAGATTGGCTTTGGAGGAAAGGAAAAGAAGAAAGGGCCTTCTCTACTTCATCGAAGAGGCAGCCACACAGGGGACAGGTGGCGGGGCCGACTGGCAGTGTTGCATGCAATGCACACAGACCTCTGCGTCCGCGGTCCCCGAGCCTCGGAGTAGATCCGCCTTCTGGGACCCCATTCACAGAGATGCTCGGCTCCGGAAGCCCTGAAAGTGGCCTCCCTGGCTACATGTTCTCTGCTCAGTTTAGGTATCTCTCACAGGCAGGAAGGTGCTGCGCCATCCATGGGTCCGCCCGTGGCTGATATCAGGGTGTGGGTGCTGGGGACACGGCGATGAACAAGACAGAGAAAAATGTCTGCCTTTGTGGCACCGACACTCTAGAGCGGGAGACGGATAATGAACAAGATAAATAAGTAGAACGTGTGGGGGGTTCGGTGATTGCAAGTGCCGAGGAGGAAAACGCATCAGGAACAAGCTAAGAGAGGTTGGGTGTGAGATTGTAACGTTATACTTTGACACCTGACAAAGGAGCAAGCCATGTGGTTGCCTGGAGAAGGAGGGTGCTAGAAAGTTGGAACAGTCAGTGCAAAGGCCCTGAGGTAGAAACATGCTGGAGTGCTTGAGCATGGCAAGGGGGCTTGCATTGTTGGAGTGAGTGAGCCGGGGAAATTAGCAGGAGATGGGGTCAGAGAGGTCATCTGGGGGGTGAGTGTGTGTAGGAACCGTTATGACTGGTGACATCTTCTGATTGCGATGGGAATTATACAGTGGATTCCACGCTGGCGAGTGAAGAGCACGGCAAGGGCAGAAGCAGGGAGGCCAGTTAGGAGGTGGCTGTGTTGGTGGCTTGGACCAGGGTCACTAGTGGTACATGGTGTTGACATTCATTAATTCATCCCAAACTCTCGCTAAGAAATCATTCAGTTTGCTGAAAACATTTTTTTTTTTTAAGATTTTATTTATTTGAGAGAGCACACGATTGGTGGGGCACAGGGAGAGGGAGGAGTAGACCGTTAGTTGATCAGGGAGCCCAACACGGGGCTCGATCCCAGGACCCCAGGATCATGACCTGAGCTGAAGGCAGACACTTAACCGACTGAGCCACCCAGGTGTTCCCACTGCAAATGTCTTATAAAAAGAAACATAATAAGCTTATGGATAGAAAACTCCAAGGGGAACCTCATATCCCACTTTTTTTGGCAACCTTAACTTCATATACTTTAGAACTAGTGACTGTTGGCACAGGTCACCCACGTCTCTCCAGCGAAGCAACCATTTCCCATGTTTGGTTCTTGCTTCTCAGACTTGCATCCCACCCCTTAAGGTCCAGTGATTCCACTGAGGGCCTAGAGGCCCCAGCCCGGCCCCTGGAGGGCAGGAGTTAGAGGCTGGATGTGTTGGGAGCTTTTCTTCTCCACAGGAAGGTCGCACAATATGGCAGCCAAGGGCTCTGGGTTCAGGTTCCCAGCCTGCCTCTTCCAAGCTGTGTGCCCCCAGGCAACTGAGAAACTTGTCTGGGCCCCAAAGCTCTCCTCTGTAGAAAGGGCATAATCAGACTTGCTTCTTCTAAGGTGGATCCAGGTTTGGAGGCCCTGAAGCTTATATAATTTTAGAGGATGTCATTAAGAAAAAATATGTCTATTATGAATAAAATATAAGACACAGAAGTGAATATTTATTTAAAAGGGGCCCATTCAAGTGAGAAGCCTTGAGGCCCATGCTTCAGAAGCCTACTGATGAGCCCCCCACCTACCTCTGCCCCCTCACCGTGTGTCCTGAGGCTCAAACGAGGTGACACTCGTAAATTCTTCTGCTCAGCGCTGGGTACACAGTTCTCCACAAGGGGTGGGACACGCTGAGGAGAAAATTCCAGCACTAACAGCCATAATGACCACCAGCGTGGACTTTGCCTCATTGTCTGAGACATGGGTCTCTGGCTATAGACTCCGGGCTCCCTCGCTCTTCTGTGGTCCTATCTGTAGGGGGACAGAGCCAGGACAGGAAAGACAACCAGTCCCTCCCCTCCAGCCTTCCTAGCCTCATTCCAGCACCAGGGAGGAGGAGAGGAGAGGCTGGAGGGGAGAGGAACAGAGCCTGGGGTTCTGTCCCCACATTTCTGGTGGTGCCTTTCTGGGTTCTTGGAAGGAAGTGGATTAAGGGCTTGGCTGGGAAGTGTTTTGCCAGGCTAATAATGAGTGCAGCTCAGAGATGCCAAGGTCTTCAGGCACATACTGCAGTGGGTGGTTGGTGGGCACAAGGCAGAGATGGAGTCAGGTCAGGGAGAGGGGAAGGGGGAGGTCAGGTGGAGAGAAGAGCATTCGCCTCAGTGGAGGAAGCCTGTTGGCGGCAAATTTTGGATTTCCAAAGTGGGCCTGTGTCCAGGAAGGATGGACGATGTACAAGGCACACGTGCAGACACGATCATATTAACGTCAAACAGCAAACTCCCCACACTGTTCCTGGCCCCGCGACATGGAGCTAGAAGCCACATATGTAACCCCCAGCTTCATTTTATAGATGTGCAGACTGAGGACAGAGACTGGGGAAGTGTTAAGTCCATATTCTTAGGATAGAATTCTGGCTACGGCTCACTGACCCCTTACTACACGCCAAGCCTTGAGCTTGACACTTTAATTTCAGCACCTCTTGGTGGACAGTCTTCTATCTCTTTAGATCTGGTCCTGTCCACCTAAGTCAATTTGCTTCTAGGCCCTTGTGTTCCTCATAGGTCTGGGACACGTGGGTGTGCCCCTTTATCTGCTGGGGAGGCTCAGGCCGAAATGTGTGTCAGCCAGAGTGGCCCTGTAGCCTCCTCCCTGTGTTATCTCATGAAATCCAACAGCAAACCCCTAATAGTAACAATGTCTGACCCATATTTCACTCCTGCTGTCCACCTGGCCCTGGGCGAGGGGCATTCACACGACGGAGTTTGTTGAATCCTTACGGTAATTCCATGCCGTACTAGGGAGCTTTGCCTTTCCTCATTTTGCAGATGAGAACATTGAGGCTGGGTAATGAACTGACTTGTCCAAGCCACCTACCCAGTAAGTGGTAGAGCCAGGGCTAGAACCCAGGTATGTCTGACTCCCGTGTTCAAGGTGAAGTCTTGACTGTCGAGTGTCCTGTCCAGATTCGGGGGGACGGGGAAGGGAACTATGTCTGCTCCCACCGGGAACAAGACAGGGGGAGCAACTGCAGCATGTGGGATTTTGGTCAACTCTGGGAGGGACTTCCCAACAATTTCATGGGCCTTGAGGAGAGCTTCATTGCTGTCCTTGAAAGAATCAGGCTGTCCTCTCTCTGCTCCTGCTTGGAGGTAGGAGGATGGCTCCCATGGCCTCCTGAGGTCATCTCTGGCCTGGACTGAAATTTCCAGGCTCATGTTTGTGCCTTTGCCTCTTGAGCTTGTATGAGTTCCCAGGGCTGCTGTAACCAAGTGCCACAGAGGGTGGGGGTGTGTGTGTGCTTGAAACCACAGAAATGTAGTGTCTCCCAGTCCACAGCCTGCCCGTCCAAGGTCAAGGCATCGGCAGGGCCAGTCCCTTCTTCCATGTGGTCCTTTCCAAATGGAAAATTTGTTCCTTGTTTCTCACCTAGCTTCTGGGGGTTTGCTGGTGATCTTTGGTGTTCCTGGCTCCCAGGCACATTCCTTGGATCTCTGTGTTCATGTGGCACCCTTCTTGTGTGTGCGGCTATGCCCCAATTTCCTCTTTTTGTAAGGATACCAGCCATATTGGACTAGGGCCCACCCTGGTGACCTCATCTTGACTACTTAATGTCTACAACCACCCTATTTCTGAATAAGATCACATTCTCAGTTACTGGGGGTCAGGAGTCCAACATGTGAATTTTGTGGGGGACACAGCTCAGCCTGAAATGGAGCTTGGTCAGGGCCTGCTTCCCTCTTAGCCCCAGGCTCCGGGCTGGCCTCTCCCCTCCCTGCTGCCCTTGCTGAGGACCAAGACCACTCTTCTATCTGTGCCCATCCAAGCCAGCACAGGTCACTCCCTTCTGTGCCCCCTCCCACCACCCTCTCCCAGGACACTGCCCACCCCACCCTTCAGGACTGATGCCCAAGCCAAGGCCTGGCTCAGAGAAGCTCAATAAAAAAATTTTTAAAGAAATGAATGAAACCAGCTTTGGTTGGTCCCTTCGATATTCATTTATTCAACCAAAAGTATTTATTGAGCACTTACTGAGTACCAGACACTGTCCTGGATGCTAGGATATGGCAGTGAACACCCCAGACAAAAATCTCTGTCCTCATGGAGCTCACATTCTCATGGGGGGGGGTGGTGCAGAGAGCAAACAAACAGTGAGTAAATTCTATAGTGTGTTAGGAAGTAAGAGCTTTGGGGTGGGGGTGGAATAGGATAAGGGGGCTGGGGAGTGCCAAGAGGAGGCTGGGAGGCATTTCTGTGTAAGTTGATCAGGGCAGCCTCAGAGAGAGAATAGGATTTCAGCTAAGACCTGAAAAAGGTGAGAGGGGGTTTGCTGTGAGGATGTCCAGGGAAAGGAAAAACCACCAGTGCAAAGGCCTTGAGGCAAGATCCAGGAGCAGAGGCAGCTAGGGGCTAGAGTGGAGTGAGGGAGGGAAGTTAGTGGTGAGTTATAGGGGTATGGGCAGAGTAGCTGACGTCAGGTTACACATCCCCTTGTGGACCATGGGGAGGACTCTGGCTGTTTCCTTGAGTGAGATGAGAGTTGTGGGAGAGTTCTGAGCAGAGGAGGGACATGGTCTGACTTATTTAGTTTAAGAGGATATCTCTGTTGGCGAGGAGAATGGACTATAGGGAGGCAGGGTGGAAACAGGGAGACCAGAGAAGAGACTACTGCACCAGTCCAAGCATGAGATGACAGAGGCTTGGACTAAGGGGTCATCATGGAGGGCAGTGGGTGGGACTGGATCTGTTCTGGATGTTCCTCTCACACCCTCATTCATTCATTCCACTATCCATCCTACTAGTAAATATATACTGAGAACCTCCTCTGTGCCAGACACTGGGGGTACTAAGCACCAAGCAAAACAGACCTCCACGCCTGTCTAAACAGAGTAGAAGTTGAGTGGAGAGACAGATTATTAATCCAATAAGCACAAAATAAACATATCGTTACACACTGCAGTAAGTCACAGGAAGGAGCCGAGCAGGACCCTAGGAGGGAGACTGTCACAGCTGCACGCCCCAGCCTGGGGGCCGGCTCCTTCCAAATCCTCATCATACACCGCCGGGAGAAACTGAGGCCCACAGACAGGCTGGGACTGGCTCAAGGTCACCCAGCAAGTCCCCTGGCAGAGCTGCAAAGAGCTCTGTGCCCACGCCTCCCCCTGCCCGGGGCTCCCAGAAGGTGGCCGAGGGTACCCCACCCCTGCCTCCCGAGCCCTGGCCTCGGGCCGCAGCCACCCGTGGTTTACGATCGTGGAAACCCCTGGGCAGTGGCTGGTGAGCGCGGCCCTGGGCGGCGGGAGGCGGGCTTGTTCCCGCTCGGCCGGCAGGCGCCGATCGATTGTGCCTGTGCCGCCCTGATACTTCATCTCATTAGGGCTTCGTTTCCATCTCCTGGATTCCTGGCAGCCTTCAAATTATCCCATAAAATTTATTTACTATTTCATGAATACATAAGCAGCAGGCAGGCACAAGCTTTTTATATATTTACACTGTATATATTTCACGGGAGACTTATAGCTGTCTCTAAGGCAGAGAGGGGGAGAGGGAGAGCGAGCGAGCAGACGGAGCCGGCAGCTGGTGGCAGAGGGAGGGAGGCAGGGGGGAGGCGCGCCGGGAGCGGGTGCAGACGAGGCTCCCACGGAGCCCACGGCCACGACGGGCGGGCCCCAGGCGGCCGGGCAAGGGAGCCAGGGCGCCTCCACTTTGAGACATCGTCCTGGGGAAGTGGAGGGAGGGTTCTGAAGGGTGGGGCTGAGATCGGGGCTCAGATCAGTGGTTCGGGGTGTGGGGCTCCAGGCTTGGAACAGTCTGGCAAGTGGCTGCTGAGGGGCCACAGGGGAGTTCTGACCGTGGTCAAGGGCTGGATCCTCGTTCTCGCTCCAGACTAAGCCCTGCCTCTTGCTCCAGACCAAGGCCTGACTCCAGTTATAAACCCAGCCTGGATCCCAGTTTCAGACGGATCCCTGATCCTAGCCGGAAACCTAATCCCAGGCTCACCCTGAGCCCGGACTCAGGCACAACCTGAATCTTGACCCCATTCACAGACTGAGTCCCGACCTTAATCCCAGACTGACCCCCAACTCTGGTCACGGATGGAGTCCTGAACCTGGTTTCAGTCTGAATCCTGATCCCAACCGTGAGCTGAGCCTCAGCGCCAGCCTCGTATGGTTCCTCAGCCCGGCCTGCCACCTCACGCAGTGTCTGCTGAGTGCGCAAGCGGCACGTGGACAGCGCACGGCCCCAGCCACGGGCCCCTTCCCGCCGCCGGTCTGTGCAGTGAACCTCTGTGGGTTTCGCTGAGATTCCGATTCCCTTCCTCTGGCCACGTGGCGGGACTGCCTTCCCCACGCCCTTCACATTAGGCACGGGCAGGTGCTTGCTCTGGCCAATGAGATGCGAGCAGGAGTGAAGGGTGTCCCTGACACGTGGAGTCTCCTAGAACAGGAGTGTGTGACTCTGCAGCTTCCCATGCCCCCTGCCAGAGAAACTGGCTGTGTTCCATAGGGCGCTGGCTCCACCAGCCTGGGACCCGAAGGAGGACGGCGTGGGCTCCGGCCCTTGGCAACACGCGTGGGACATGTAGCACGGGTGAAAGGTGAGACTCTAACCGGTTGTTCTGAGGCACTGAGATCTGAGAGCTGCTGGTTATCTTAGCGCGGACCTGACTGATAGCCGCTTGTCCGCTGCGGGCCTTCCCTCTGGCTTCTGTTCGGTCCTAATCACCATGAGTTTGCTAGGCAGAGGGCACCAGGGTCCAGAAACCAGCAGGAAGGTGAACAGAACATTGGTCAGCAGATCAGAACCACGCTTGCCCCCCAAACAGGGCTGGACACACAGAGGCACTCAATGATTGCTTGTGTTTCTTGGGGGGGATGTTAGAGAGAGAGAGCATGAGCAGGGGGAGGGGGAGAGGGAGAGAGAGAATCTCGAGCAGGCTCCACACTCAGCGCAGAGCCTGACGTGAGGTCATGACCTGAGCTGAAATCAAGAGTTGGACACTTGACCAACAGAAACACCAGGTGCCCCAATAATTGTTTGTTGAGCTGAAAAATAGGAATTTTTTTGCAGTACTTCTGCCTCAGTCCTTAAGAACAGTCTCATCATGCTGGTACCATCAAATGCCAGGTCAGGGCCCCAAAGGACAGAACTGTGCCCAGGGGGTTGTCCTGGCACTGAATCCTGTCTCCGGTATCGGCAGTGCGACCCTGGAGGGTCTCCACTCTTGGTGCCTCACACTACCCCATCTATGGAATGGGCAGAGGGAGAAATCTGAGTCCCTGTACATAGGTCTCACTTCCTGGCTTCTCGGGAGAACTGGCTGGTCAGGTCCTCCAAACATGAACCACCTGGTCCCATCCATGGGTGTTCATGTATGTACACGCTTAGCCACTCTGTCCACTGTCATCACTGCCATGTCATGGTTATCATTCTTTTCCTTTTTAAAAATATTTTATTCATTTGAAAGAGAGAGAGAGAGATCATACGTAGGCAGAGAGGCGGGCAGAGAGAGAGAGAGGGAAAAGCAGGCTCCCCGCCGAGCAGAGAGCCAGATGCGGGACTCCATCCCAGGACCCTGAGATCATGACCTGAGCCGAAGGCAGAAGGCAGAAGCTCAACCTACTGAACCACCCAGGTGCCCCCACTTATTGAGCACATACTGTGTGCCCAGCCTGATGCCTGTACCCATGTTCATCTTCACAGTCTGAGGCCAGTTCTTGCTGTGTTGTCTATCAGTGAGTTTACTGACTCTCCATCTAATGACCCTTCTCCTCCCCCATTCTCTCCCTCCCTCCTCCCTCCCCCCATCCCTTTCCTCCCTTCCCGGCCCTCCCCTTCCTCCTCTGTCCCTCCTCCCTCTTTGGCTTCCCTCCTCTTCTCTTCTCTCCTTTCCTCCCTCCTTCATTCATTCAAGAGGCAGTCCAGCACTGTGGTTCGGGGCATGGGCTCGAGACCCAGACCAGGTCTAAATTCCAGCCAGATGTCTTACCAACTGAATGACCCCAGGCAAGTTCCGTAACCTCTCTGGCCTGGCTTCTGCCTCTGTTAAATGGAAACAATAGTAGTCCTTCCCCCCAAGAATTGGTGTAAAGATGAACTAGTTTGTGAATGCAAGTAGATGCTTAGGTTAGTACTTGGCAAGAGTGAGCAGTCAGCAAATGCCGGCTGTGATGATTGGTAGAGCCACTGATTTGACCTACATGTACCAAGCACCTCCTCTGTGCCGGACACCAGGCTTTCAGGGGTGAGCAAGTCACAGGAAAGTAAATCAGAACAAAGAACTATGGAATGACCATTGTGTGCAAGGCACTGTATATGCATAATCTTCTCAGAAGGCCCATGAGAAGAGCATGACTGTTATCACCATGTCGCCAATGAGTGAACAGAGAGGTTAAGTGACTTGTCTGAGGACACACAGCTCATCAGTGGTGAAGCTTAGATCGGAACCCAGACTGTTTGGCTGTTGAGTCCATGCTAAGCATCAGGCGACACTGCCTCTTTGCCCTCACGTGCATTCAAGGTGAGCGGTGCTCTGGGAGGGCATGCAGAGGACTATGGGTGGGGGGATGAACAACGAGCTCTTCCCGGGACAATCCACAGAGCTGGACCATCTGACAGAATCTTCTAGAGTCACCTCATCAACAGTCAACCCCCAGGGATCTCTTCGGACCTCCATCCCACCCAGGAATACCTGAGTTCCTTATGGGCCCCCAACTCTCTCTCACCCACCAGGGGAGGCTGTGAACAGGCACATGGGGACCGAGACCATTGCTCCGGCCCCCGCCCAACCTGGTCTGTGCATAGAGGTGCTCTATAATGGCACAGGGCTAAGACCGAGGCACACAGGGCCAGCTCACCTACACACCCAGGCCTGGGCTCCCAGGCGGGCGCACACTCCATCACGGCTTTCTTGTCCGAACTGTGTAGCATTTATTATTAACGGTAATAATAATTATAGTTGCTTATTGATCTCCCCGACACACCCAGCACTCTACCCAGCATTGAATTCGGGTCACTGCCCAGCAGACTCACAAATCTATACCCTGTGCAATGCATCGCATGGCGCTGGTGCTCAGTACGTAGCCAATAATGTGGCCAAGGGCACGTGAACGGCACCTGCCTGCTGTGGCCGGAAGCTTCCACGTCAACCCCATGGAATCAGCCTTTGACCACCAGGCACTCGTTACTTGCTTTATGCTCTTAGCATTCGCTAAAAATGCTAAGAAAAGGCTCTCCTGGAACATAAGAAAAACAAAAGGAAGGCCCCGTCCTGGTCCTCAACCATTACTTAGAATCTCCCTTGCAACCTTCAGCAGACAAACGGATGCCCTGGGGAGCTCCTTAAAATGCAAATTCTGATTCCATAGGTCTGGGGCCCCAGACTCTGCATTTCTAACAAGTTCTCCATGTGATCCGGCTGGGCTGCACGCCATGCCCTGAGCATGGAAGATCTAGTGGAGGACTGATGACATTCACCTGCAGAGTAAGTGACGGGCAAGACAGGCCGGTGGGATAGACAGGGAAGAACACGTGTTTCGGAGCCCAACGGTCGGCCACGTACTAGCTGTGTGATAGTGGGTGAGTGACTGCACCTTTCTGTGCCATGCTTTCCTGGTCTTTAAAAAATCATGGATGATGTTACCTACTGTGTGCCCTGCTTGTGGCGGTTTTAATGAGATAACAGATATGATAGCATCATGAGCATGGGAGGCACTTAATAATATTTATCCCTTCCCCCTTCCTTCCCCTGCTCCTCTCTCTCTACGGTTTTGTCCAGCACATGTAATCTAGAGCCATCACAAGGATTCAAATCATTGCTTCTCTTTAAAGGGAGGATGGGGGCTGGTTTTGAAGGACTGTTGGGCTCCGCTCACCTGCAGACGTTCCGTGAGCTGCCCGCTGCCAGCCCTCCCCCAGCACCCATGACTCCCCGCTCTCCTGTCCGCCAGCTCTCTCCAAGGCACCCAGGGCAGCTGGGACGTGCTGGGGTCTTAATTGCTCCAGGCTGAAGGTCTAACCCTTCCACCGATGGAGGACGGCAGCTGGTGGAGAAAGACCCCAGCTTCTGTGTCCCACGGTGGCTCCGTACAGAGGCGGGTGCTACCTGGCTCCTCTGAGGTGGCCCGAGGGACCCTCAGGGGCTCACAGCAGGACCCTGTTCCTGAGCGCAGGCGGTGCTGTTTTTCTCACTTCTCTGTCCCATTCCCCCATTTCCTCCTACTTCCAAATACCCTCTCTGCACCCAAGTCTTGGTCTCCAGGTAGCTTACAGGTTTGGGTAGCCCCGTTCCTGAGCGCAGATCGTCACGCTTTCAGAGCTCAGAGAGTGGAGGGGATCCCTGGGCTTCTCTGAGCCTTGGCTTGGTTTCCTCGGTGTTTATTAACATGGAGACTGACTCTCTCTCTCTCTCTCTCTCTCTCTCTCTCTCTCACACACACACACACACACACACACACACACACGTTGCTCTGTACCTTCCATCTTTCCATTTCTGATGTCATTTTGTGTTTAGACTTCTTACACCTTGCTTCACCTTGTTCTCAGAAGGTCGGCTGTTTGCTGAATTGCCTCCACGTGTAGCGGGCAAGACAGGGATGATCATCCCTCCCATTTCACAGATGAGAACACTGAGGATAGAAAGGTTTTACTACATTCAACAAGCATAGGCTGGGTGCCTGCTCTACCCCAGACATGAGGTCAGGATTGCTGGGGACAGGGGCCCAGGGCTAAGTGTCCCTTAGCCACTTAGACACTGTCCCTTAGACACTTGGGCCTGGGCCTAAGTGTCCCTTAGCCATCCCGGAGCATCAAGATCCTTTGGGGAGCTTGTTAAGAAGCAGATTCCTGGGCTTCACCCCCAGAGATGGTGATGCAGTGCATGTGGTTTGGGAGAGGGCGGGGCATCTGCAGAGTGGGTTGGGGGGCAGGGAACCTGCGGGTGATTCTGGGACGAGGGGTACTCCCTGCAAAGATTTTGAGGAGCACCTGTTGAGAGAAGGAGGCCAACTAGGGCCGGGACAGAGGATGCACAGGCCCTGGGGCCCAGGCTGAGCTGCATCCTCACATGAGGGCTGGAGCTTAGCAGCCCTTGGTTCCTGGCCCCAGAGACTTGCCCTACCCTCCCGGGCACCTGGTCTCCCCTTGTTGATGGTCTCTGTACTCCAGCCTCTGATTATCCACAACCCCCCAAAGGGAGGCTTTTCAGGTGACTTGGGCCAGGAAGGGACTGGAGCTAGATCAAATCTACTACTGGAGCTAGTAGATTTCAGTATGATTATGTACATTCCAATTTGTAAAGCCCTCTACAGTTTACAAACTACTTGCCCACGTTCTAAAGCACTTCCCAGTTCGTAGAGGACTTTCGAGAACGCTCATTGCCTTTCATCCCCGAAACTGCTCTCTGAGGGGACTTCTCTAGACGGAGTCTAAAGCTCCCAGTCCCCGGGGCCCCAGGGATTTCTCTGTGAACAGAGCACACAAGCTCTTCATCTGAATTCTGAATCCCCAGCTCCGTCCTGTCAGGGGACAGCGGAGGATGACACATTGCCTGAAGATGCTTCTGGCCTCAGATGACCAGCCCCCCTGCCCAGGGACGGGAAAATGCGCAGCCCCAACTGCCCATCTGCTCATCTCACTGTGCCTCTCCATCTCCTGGAATTCTCTGGGTCCCCAGTACCTGTGGCCACGTGGGTCCTGGTTACTGGATGAGGCTGCTGCCTGCCCTCACCCCCAACTAATTTGTCTCTGGTCAGGATAGCAGCCCCGGGCCTTTGCATCGCATCCTCAGAGCCCTGCAACACGGCATCTTTATGCCTGTTTCACAGAAGAATCAGAGGATCCAAGAGGCCATGGTGCTCATGGGAACTCCCATCTACTAAACAGATGTGGAGATGGGGGTCCAGTTCCTTCTAGCCGCTGTGTGTGTGCTCCTCACGGCTGGCTTGCAGGCCCTGCCCTGTTCCTGAAGGGCTGGATCCTGGTCACAATCCTTAAAATGACCCTCAAGTGAGCAGGGATGCCCACCGGCCCCTCCACCCATACCCGTCTCCAGTGCAAAGGGAAGGGGGCTGCGTCTTATCATTCAGACTGCCACCTGGTGGAGCCCACATCACGGGGACTTTGGGGTGTTGTTAGAGCAATTCATCGCAGAGGAAGTCAGACGGGAGAGAGGAGTGGGTGTGTGTGTGGGGGGAGGTATCTGGGCCGAGAGAGCCCTTTGCAAGCTTCCTCTTTTGGCAGCGTGGGAGACTAAGAACAGATTCCCCTCCAGCCTGTTGGGCTTATGTTCTGGAAATGACCAAAGCATCACCTGAGGAGATCAGGTTGGGAATCGGGACATGTGACAAAGCCACAGGCCACAGAACCTCTATGACTGAAACAGACAAGTCCTGGGGGGCCAGACTAGGCCGCCACGCAGAATTGGGCAGATCGGTCCCTGTGCAAAGGGCCCAGTCAAGGAGATGCCTGGGGGCCTCCTGGCCCAAGGCCATGCCCACCTGGAAGAAGGCCTGCCTTTCCCTCGTCCTCACAAAGGCGCCATATGGGCCAGTGAGTTAGAGGCAGAGAACCTAATGACCAGCCTGGGAGCTGCCCCTGAGCCATCAAGAATCTAGAAGAAAGTGGCTCGATTTCAGCCCCACTGAATTATAGGGGCCAGAAACAAAGAGCAAGGAAAGGGGAGGGCAGTGATGATCATGTTGTTTTGGCTTTCTAAGTAGCCTCATCTGTGTGAAGATGAGATCTGTTGTTGCCAACTAAATGCTCTCTCTCTCTTTCTTAATTTTCTTCTTTCCTAAGGTAACTTCCTTCAGTTCTGGTGGGCAGGTTGTTTTAAAGTGGTGTTCATTGGAGTCTTTCCTTTGATGGAAAGTAAGCCCTTCCCAAACGCTCTGGCTGTCTACAACCCATCCAGGCAATCCATCCATCTATCCATCCTTCCACCACCCCTCCGCCCCCGTCCATCTAAGCGATGCACGCACTCATTCATTCATTGACTTAACAAATGGCTACCAGACACCTACCAAGTGCAAAGCCCTCTCCAGACAAGGGGGATCCGGTGTTAAACTAGGCAGACAGGATCCCTTATGGGACTGATATGCCAGCTGCGAGAAGGTCATAAGCAAGCCAACAGACAATCGAGATCATCTCTACCGATGACAAGTGCCACACTTAGAATGAGGGCCTGTCAATGTGCTGGAAAGGCTCCAGGAAGGCCTGGGGGTGACACGGATAGGAGGCCCAGATGGGAAGCAGAAGGCTGTTCCGTGCAGTCACCCAATATTTGATCATTACCATACGGTGTGTCAACACCCTAAACAGGAAACCCTCCAGATCTTTTTTTGAGCCTAGAGATATCTGCAGCCGGGCCTCCAGTGGTCCACAAGGTCAGCCTCTCAAAGTGACAGGGAAAACACACCTGGTCTTTGGTAACTATCTTGCGCTGACATCAAAACCCAAGTATTGATTACCCCTGGTGACGATGACATCTGTCACTGGAGGGGTGGAGCAGAGTGCCGTGTGGTGAGAGGGTGACGGGACTGAGCCTCCATCCTGTTGCGGCCACTTCTAATCTCCTTTCAAGCTGCTGACAGCGGGGTCCTCGGAGGTCTGAGCTGTCATTCTGGCTTGGGCAGCAACAAGCTCTGTGACCTTGGACAAATAACTTTCCCTCTCTGGGCCTCCATTTCCTCGGTTGAGATGGAAACCTCCCCGTGGCCTTGATTCTAAATGTGTTTCCACCCATATTCAAATGATTCTGAAATCAAGATAGGTTTTGCAACGCAGATCTTTTAAAACCACAGATGCTGATTCAGTCAGTCTGGGGTGGGACTGGCATTTCTAGCAAGTTCTCCCGTGGCAGCAGATGCCCCTGGCCCTACGACCAGCTTCTCAGTAGCCAGGAAGCTGCTGACTGACACATTTCATGTGGCTGTGATTACATCGAGAGGACAAAGCTACAGTTGACGGGATTTTCGATTTCAGGAAATGCATTCGCCCCATGTTTCATTTTATTCGCCCCTCCCCTCAGGGCACCCCATAAAAATGTTTGTAAACTGACCACACGGCCTGGCATGTTGAAAACATGAATAGATGTTAGCTCACTCCCTTGGACACCTCCAGTGCTGCTGTGGGATGTGAAGGCGGGAGCTGGACTTGGAGGTCCATATAATTGGATGCGATCCCCAGGAGGCCCAGATGCAGAAGGCGGTGGGATGCTAGCGGGTTCTGTAGAGAAACATGTGAATTCCTCTCGCCATCCCTGCATCCCCCAGCTATCCCTGCATCCCCCGGCTCCCAGACCTGTGTTTGATCAGGCCTGCATCAACAGCCGCATTTTCAACAAGACAAAACCCAGTGCAGGGGACTGGAGCTGGTTTGAATTGGTCCCACTCAACCTCCCAGCCGCCCCCAACCCTGACCTCCTTCAGACACACACATGCAAATGCGTGTCTCAAACCACCGTCAAGCACCTGGCCAGTTCTTCTGCTATTAGAAACTTGGAGAGGAGGAGTGTGGAGGAGCAAGAAGGGGAAGTTGCTTTTATTCAGGGACTGGGAACTTGGGAGCAGAGAACCGGAGAGGAAGAAGGTGAACTGGGGCGCGGGAAAGCAGGGTGCTTTTTTATAATCCCCCCGCCGCTCATTTAAGAACGATGCCATCTTGCAAACAGCATATTCAAGTTTGCACCTTCCAGGCCATTCTCTGCCTGATATGGGCAACAGCGCTAGAAAGAGGCAGTAAAGGGCTTTATTACCTTTTATTTTTCAGCTGAGGAAAATGCACTTTAGAGGTTTGGCTACAATTACCCACAGGAAGCGGCGGACTGGATTCAGTGGATGCGGGAGGGCCGAGGCGGGGCCCGAGACTCAGCATTTTTGAGGCTCCCAGGGAACGTCAGTGGGGCCAGTCCATAGACCACAGCTGGAGTAGCGAAGCTATGTGGACTTACACACTGGAGAGACACAAACCAAGAGATTCATCGGCCGGCCCCAAACTGTGTCATTTATTCTGGGCAAATATGCGGAGGTATTTCTCATCTCCCAGGCATTGCATTGGGATAGAAAATTAGCCTGTTCCCTGGCCTGGTGGAATTTAGACCAAAAGCAAAGAAATCAAAGGCCTACAGATTGTGAAAAGAGTGGTTATGCTTATAGCACACAGAAGAGCGTTCTGTTTAGTGGAAGAAAGTACTGTGCAGAGCAGCACCTGCAGAGCCCCAGTCACTGTGTCAGGGCTAAGACGGTTGCAGATACCAGACCCCCATCCCTCCTGGATGTCTCTGAGTGCCTCGTGCCTTGATGTACCCATAAAAGTGGTCAGAAAATCAACCCAAACTACAGTGTGGCCGTTGAAACCCCTGCGCTCAGTTTATTGTGTATGACAGTTAGGGCTTCAGATTTTTCTGGTTGGAAAGGACATCATCCACCCCAGAGATTGTCTATCTCCCTGGGTAGCAGCATCCTCTGACTACCAGATTTAGCAAACAGAAATGCAAGATAGCCAATTAAATTAGAATTTCAGATAGACAGCAACAACATTTTCTTTTTTTCGGTATAAGTATGCTGAGTTTACATGTCCTTAGTTAGTGACAGGTAATTTAATATGGCGGTAAGAGCATCCACAGGGTCTGGAAGGTGTCTTGATTTCCAGTTGCTGCCATCTGGGGCCTTAGCTTTGTCCTCTGTGCCATCCTTCCTCCTCCTCTTTTTTTTTTTTTTTAAATGAAAAGCGGCACACATTTTCAACTGAGTAATTTTATCAGCCTATTTCCTCCTGTAGAATTTGGAGGGTCTGACAGCTTCCTTTCATTTTGTCCTCTCTGTCCTGTTCAGTCCAAGCTGGTAGGGTTTCTATGGATATAACATTCTCAAAAACTTTGTGGGTTTCCCATGTATGTCACAGGGATTCACTCTGTTTGACAAGAGGCTTCTCTGCAGGTCCTTCCCAGACAATCTCATCTCTCTCACTGCCTTCTGCCCAAATGGCCAAAGGGGTCAACAAGTCACAAGTCCAATCTCTTAAAAGAGCTCTCTGTGTGACTGCATTCTGTGATCCTTTGACCTTTCTAAAGCACTAACAAAACACTGATCAGCCACACCCTTGGTTTTCTCTCCAAAGTATGCTTTCCCAACTGTGTATCTCTTGATGTTTGCATTGTTTGCAATCGTTGTAGGCTGAGAATTTCCCAGATCATTAGGTCCTGGTTCCTTTTTGCCCAATAGTGTTGCCCCAAATGTGTATCTCTCCTCTCAGATTTTACTATGACAGCAACAAGAAACTGTGTTGAGATTTCAACACCCTGAGCAGGCAACTTCGTGTCCAGCTTCGTCACCTGCAAGCTTTACTTTCACATGACCATAGGACACTCTTCAGCTAAACTTTCTGCCACTGTATAACCAGGATCGCCTCTCCTTTGCTTTCTAAAAATGTTCCTCATTTGCTTCTGAGCTCCGAGAAGAACATTTTATTTCTTTCTACCCATAGTCTGTTTAAGGCAATCAAGTCTTTTTCTATTATGCACCTCAAAATTCTTCCAGCCTCTATGCACCCCCCCATTTTAAAATTACTTCCACATTTTTAGGTTTTGGTTTTTTTTTTTCTACAGCAGTACCCCCTTCTGGTACCAAATCTGTATGAGTTTCCTATTATTGCTGCAAAAAATGGTCACAAACAATGTGACTGAAAACAACTGAAGTTTATTCTCCTATAGCTCTGGAAGTCAAAAGTCTAAAATCAGTCCCATAGGGCTGAAATCAAGGGGTCAGCAAGGCTGTCCCCTCTGGAGGCATAGGGGTCTATTCGTTTTCCCTTCCAGCTTTAGAAGCTGCTTCTACATATGCTGACGTATAGCTGCCTCACCCAGATCTCTCTGTCTGCCGTTACATAGCCTTCTCCCCTAACTCTGACACTCCTGTTTCTCAGAATGACCTTGTGATTACATCGGGCCAACCCAGATAACTCAAAATAATCTCCTCAAATTTCAAGGTCCTTAACTTCAGCGCACCTGCAAGTTCCTTTTGCCATATAAGGGAATATGGGTTTCACGAAGATGTCTTTTGGGGACCATTGTGCCCTTCCCACAGAAGGATACACAGCAGATTATGAACTGGGAGTGGGAGGCAGGCAAAAGGCAGGAAGGAAAGAAGGATAGAGGGAGAAAGGAAGGAAGGAAGGAAAACACCATGAAGAAAAAAATTACCCATGTAAAAACCTGCATGTATGATATGAGCCTGTACATTTTAATTTGAGGTATGTGTGTGGGAGTTTACACACAAAGTGATGCATAAAGGGTTCTTCACCAAACTGTGATTGGCTAACACTCAGGATGATGGGCTTCCAGACCATTTTTATTGCCTTCTTTCTACTTTTATGTACTACTTAACTTTTTTTTCCAATAAGCATGTATTGTTCACATAATTTAAAAGTAATAATGCTATTTTATGTGACAGATAATGTTTTAAAAATTTAAAATGATAAAAAAATTAGGTACTGTATTCCAAACTCATGTGACAGGATCTGGTCGGTGCATTTTGGGTCAGGTGGTTATCTCTGGTCCAATCAGCAAGGAAGGCAGAGTCACTGACACCAACATGGCTGCCAAGGGCTTTCCTTTTACAGGATAAAGGAATGAATGAGTGGGTCTCAGAAAAGAAGGGTGTTTACTGAGCAGACATCTCAAAAATATAGACTACTCCACATTAGGTATTTTATTACAGAAGAAATTATGCATGGGTGATGATCCAAGTATTATAATCTTGCATTTGCTATTCTTATTTCTGACCAACAATGAGTCAAGAGCCACCATCTTGATGGAAAGCTCAGCTGTAACTCTTTACTGAGTACCAATATGATCTCAGGCCCACTCATGAAAGACCATGGCTAAGATGACCAGTGGTTTCTGGGCTGTTTCCGCTTCGGTACTTTCTTGCTCATATCCCCTTCCGGTAGGTCTGAGGGAAAACGGGGATGGTGCGCTTCTCCATGTGCATCTATACTCTCTCATTGAAACATTTCGTGAGTCCTGGTTTTATAAGGTTTCAGAAATGAACTTTCAATTTCTGAACTTTCTAGAATGCCTACAGGCCATTTGGGTTTCCAAAAATGAGAACTTTGTTTTTTATGAATGTTGGTTTTAGGGTGGAAGCGTCTGCTGATAGCCGTGATTACCCATAATGGGGATAGGGGGCATCACCTTTCCGTCTAGGTGGGGAGGGGTCCCTGAAGAGACCAGGAAGGGTTGCAGACAGGCCGAAGAAGGAAGACGGGCAGAAGCCTGGTCATGAAGAGGAAAACAGAGAGAAGGAAGATGAGAGGGATTGGGAGGTAAGAGAGAAAACATGCAGAGAGATTTTCAGAACCAGGGAGAGAAAAGGGAAGAAATATAGAGAAATGACATGGGGACTGACATGGCCATGGAGGTTTCTGGGGCCAGGACCCCGAGCAGGGGTGTTTCATGGACCAGAGTCAGCCCTGAGACTCCAGGATCCCTCCTGTAGACAGGCAATGTTCAGAAAGACCTTGTTTCCAGCCCTGCTCCCTGTCTTACCAACTGTGTGACCTTGACCAACATCTTACATGACCAAGTCATGTAAGATCTCTGAGCCTCCATTTCCTCATCTGCAAAGAGGGGCTAATAATATCCACTTCCCAGGGGTGCTCTGAGGATTTCTCGAGGTGATATACATAAAACATCTAGTACAGTGGAATGCCCAGTACATTATTTTACCATCATCATTGTCATTATTATTAGCCGACAGGGACACGCTTGAATTCCAGGAAACCCGCACACGTGCATCCTGGATCTAGATGCAAGCAGCCCCTTCGGGACCCACGGGCAATATCTGCTGTGGGAGGACAGAGCTACGTAATGTGTGCAAATACAGTTTGAGGGCATAGAACGGTGTCTCAAACAATACCCATGCCTGGTAAATGCCGCTACAGTGCATACCTGTGCAGGAGGAGTGGCAGGCTGGGTGGTGGGGGGAGGAGGAAAAGGAGGAAAGGAAAAGGAAGAGAAGAGAGAGACAGACCAACCTGAAGCAGAGAGTAGAGAAGGAGAGAAAAGAGAAAGAGGCAGAGATAAGGAAGCAGAAAGAGGCAGTCAGAGACAGTGATAGAAAAACTGTGTTCTAGGGATCGCCTGTCCTCTACTCCCACCACTGCCCAAACTGTCTCCACTGCTGCCTTCTTACCCACCTCTTCCCACCCACCTCTAAAAAGCCTCACTTTCCACCCATGCAGATCAGACTGGCGGTCCCCTACCCGCAGGCCCTCCGTGATGGGGGCTGGCTGTCTTGGGAGGCATCTGTCTTTGACCTATCTAGATGCTGTTGGCCATAAATACCACCAGCCCCATGGACCTGTCCTGCCCCCGCCTCCCTCTGCCAGGCTCCTTATCTGCCCAGCAGAACTAAAAGTGTTCTGTCATCACCTGTCTGCCCGCTGCCCCTCCGGCTTGGGTCTCAGACAGGTGAGGCCCACAGGGAAGCTTGCACAAACAGGTCCCATCCCTAAGCAGCGGTCACCCATCCCCCACCAACACCCATCTGGCAAGGGGTGACCAGGGGCAGGGGGCCCCATTGGAGCACTTGCCTGGGGCCCCACCATGACCCTCACGCTGGGGCAGCAGGGGCAGCGCTAATGGGCTAGCAGGCCTGCCACACTCTGTATGCCTCGCTCTGCTCGCCTCACTCTGCTCGATACTTCTCAGAGTGGATCCATTTATACTGGGTGATATACGCGTCTGTCAAGGCTGCACTGGAGTGGATCCTGCCTCTTCCTCCTCCTCCTCAACCTGGCCCCTTGGGAGGCAGGAAAGGTGGGCATAAATTCAGCCAAATGGCTTCACTAGCCTTCTGCCCACCAGGGCCTGGGGCCTGGGATGGCGAGCTTGGCTGCAGTATTCACTGAGAGGAGGTACCTTCCAGTGCCTTCTCTGAGCCCCTGGGCCATGCTCAGGAAACATGCACCCCTACTATGTGCCAGGCACTGTGCTATGTGTCGGGGATTCAAGGGTCAGTCAGGTACACTCCATGGCCCCTGTGAGTCTGGTGAAGGAGGTAGGGATGTTCCAGAGACAAGGACGGAAGTCAGTACACGGTAACCATCCCTCTGCATGCTGCCATCACCCGCATGTACAAATATGCAATGACTTATGTGTGCAATGCTCATTGCTATTTCGGCGCTGGCCTCAGGGTGGCCAGGAGGGGTAAAGAGGAGAATGTCCATCACGCTGCCCGGCCGGTGGCGGGCCTTCAGGAAACGGCTTCAGGAGGCAGCTTAGCTGGAGTCAGTCTGTCTGGGGGCACATTCCACCTCTACCTTGCATAAGTGCTGAAGACCTTTTTCCTTTTGCTCCTCGCCTGTAACATGGGTCGAATCATAGGAAATCCCTATGAGGTGACAGGAGTTGACATGTGTGCAAAGCGCTGAGATCACCATTGGGCATGTGTGAGCATTGCGGAGGCATGAGCTGGTGTTACAATGTGGGATCTATGGGTTTATACCCCGACATGTGGCAATTCTTGGAGGGCTTGAGTTTTTGCTTGCAAAACGGGCCTATAATGGTACCTGCCTTAGAGGTGAGGATAATGTGTGGGAGGCTTGGTGCTTGGCGGGCATGCAATATACTATCAGTGATTAATACAGGTTTCATTTGTTTCTGCTAATCCACCACTTGCATTGGAAGAATTAAAACACGTGACGATGCTGTCCTCTAGGGATTGGCAGTCTAGTATTATGATGTGTTGGGAAACGAATAGGTGTTCCAGGTGGCACCCACATAAAACATAGGCACATGGGTCTGGGGATCTGCAGCAGACATCTCCAGCTTAGTCTAAGTCGGAGTGGGCATATCCCGGTGCCCCCCGACCCTGCCAGGCCTTCATGCTGGCTGGCCCCTTGCCTGGCACTTCTTCCCTCCCACTATTAGACTCCTGGGGCTAAGAGCACAAAGCATCCCCAACCGGTGGGTGAGGTGGGGTGGGTCTTCAAACAACAGAAACTCATCCTCTCACAGTTTGGGAGACCAGAAGTCTGACATTACTGTGGTTCCCTTGGGTGGTTCCTTCTAGAGGCTCAGAGGGAGAATCTGCCCTGTGCCCCTCTGTATCTTCTGGTGGCCACTGACGATCCTTGGTGTTCCTTGGCTTGTGGCTGCCGTGCTCTGCTCTCCACCTCCGTTGCCACATGTTCCCTTCTGCGTGTCCATGGCAATGCTCTTTTACAGACGCCAGGCATTGGCTCTAGGGCCCACCCTAAATGCAGGGGGGTCTCCTCTTGAGATCTTCCGCTGGTTACATCTGCAAAGACCTAATTCCCAGTAAGGACACACTGAGGCTCCAAGTGGACAGGGGAGTCTGGGGGCCCCAGTTCAACCCATCATACCGCCTCCTTCCTCTTAGCAAACTCCCTACTAGCCCTCCCTCCCCTTCCCTCCTTGCACTTGCCCCCAGCCCCTGATTGGTTGTATCAGCCCTTGAGCGCCTGTGGGCCAACATGGGGTTCTGCTTCCTGCGGGAGCTCCTCCCTCGGCGGGCGGCCAGTGGCCACCATGAGCAGGCCCAGGGGCGACAAGATGGATGGAGGCCTGCCTCCCATATGTCTGATATTTAAAAGTTATAAATGGAGCTCCCAAACTCTGAAATAAAATATGCTCTATCCTGCCTGGACAAGTATGCCATCAGAACAGACTGGAAAGCCAGCTTCAAGGTTCATGTTCTCAGACTCCAGAGCGTGTGGTGCTGAGATCTCCATGGCCCGGCCCCCAGCCTCATGCCACACAGGTCAGGGTTGGGGAAGGCAAGTGCAGAGCTGGGTCCTGGCTGAGATCCTGCCTACGCTGGCTTCTTTGGCATGCCTTTGAGCTGTTGACACATGGCATGACAACATTTATTTTGATGATGGTTTTTTGATGGCCCCTGAGATTTTGTAGGGTTGAGAGCCTCCCTCTCCTCACCCTAGCTCTGGTCCTGGCCCATCCACCCCCAGTTCCCTTCTGTACCCTGAGAGGCCCTGTCTACACACAGGTGGGCTCCCCACATCCTTGCTTTGTCCTCACTGTGGTGTCATGAGGCCGAGCCATGAAAGCAGAATCTGGGATCTCAAAGCGCTCCATCACCCTTGCTCCATGCGGGTGTGGGTCGCTCTCCCTGTCCCAGCTTGGCCTGTCTGCCTGGAGGGGCTCTTGTGCATTTCGTTCTGCCCCTGAGTGTACTTGGTTCACTTGCCTTCCTTGCTGGATGGGGCTCCCTGGGAGGAGGAAAAGCTGGGGCAACAGGCTTTGTGACTTTGGACAAGTCCCTTATCTTAGGTCCTTTTTATCTCTTAAGAGAGCCAGGCCAGGGCTTTCCCCTGCTGGAGAGTGCCAGTACCATCCCATCAAGGTCAGAGTCACTGTCCAAGTCCTTCCTGAAAACTCCCCTCCTCACTGCTTTCCTGCTCTAGCTGCTCCCGCCGCCCCCAGCACGTCCCCCCATTCTGGGCCTTGGAGTGTGCTGTTCCTTCTGCGTGGGACGCTGCCCTCCCGCACCCTCCAGGGGCTCCTCTCTTCTCATCCTGAGGGGTCCGCTTCACTGTTGCTGTCCCCCATCACTCTGTTGTCCCCCCCATGCTCACCTCTGCTCCTCATTACCTCATCACCCTGTTGGCTAACGTCAAGCATTCACCCTGCTGGAAATCATATGTTCACAGTCCGTTGTCTGCTGCCCATTCCCCTTCTAGAATGTACACTCTGTGCCACATGTCTTGTCTTCCCTGTCTCCTTCCCATCTCTATCCCCAGTTCTGAGGCTGGTGGCAGACCTGGTAAAGCACTCAGTCAGTTTGCTGGTGGCTGACAGTCTCATACTGCTGATGGGGAAACAGGCTCCGTGAGGCCAAGTGACTTGCTCACAGTCCGGCAGATCGGGTCTGCTGACACCAAAATTCTTAATCTTTTCCTAGAGGTTCCCTTTTACCCTTATCTGGGAAATGGGGACAATGACGGCTCCTGGCTATTCCAAATGAGAAAGTCACAGAACCTGGAGATTGTCAAGCACATGGGAGATGGAATCCGAATGATGGGAGCTGGATTTCCTCCCCATCTTCAAGCAGAGCCTTTTTTTTTTTTTTTAATTTTAAAGATTTATTTATTTGTTTGAGAGAGACAGAGAAAGTGAACGGGGGAGGAGGAGAGGGAGAGGGAGAATCTCATGCAGGGCTCGATCCCACGACCCTGAGATCATGACCTGAGCCAAAATCAAGAGTTGACGCTTAACTGACTGAGCCACCCAGGTGTCCCTTCAAGCAGAGCCTTTGCAACCTGCTACCAGCATTGCCCGGAGTTGGCAGTGAGCCCCGCAGCTGCGTGGTTTATGGCACCCATTCAGATTCGCCCCAAGTCAAGTCAGGAATCTCCCAAAGCTTAAACCCTAGATTGTTGGAGCTGCCCGGGGCCTGAGGGCTTGTTTGGCCTGGAGGCTCCCGGAGCTTCTGGAACAAGGTGGAAACTCAGATTTCTGGGCCCCACTCCGACCACCATGCCCCTTGGCCCTTCCAGGAAGCAGAGGCTGAGGGCAGGAGGGCAGAGGCTTACCGGGGAGGAGAAGGGAGCCGGCTGGACTGGGCAGGGGGTAGAGAGAGACCACCGAGTCCTGAGGTGGGTGGAAATGACCCCACGCTCATGCCACTGCCTAGCTCACTGCCCCGGGCCTGCCCTAAACAGAGGGTGTCCTCTGTTCCCACTGCCTTGTCCAGCCGCTGGCTGGGGGCTAGCCTGGGAAAGCCAAGGAAGCTCTTCTTGAAGGGGAGGCTGCGCACGGCCCCATCCCGTGTGCCCTGGAGGGATGTGAGCCCTGCTGCGTTAGTAAATTCTCTGTGCGGCTCAGCCTGGCCGCTCTTTCCAAGACTCCTGTCCCCCAGACTAGCTCGCCCAAGAGGAGCAGCCAGCCCATATGGAGAGGCCATATTTCAGGAGGGCTCAGAAGACACCAGCGGCCCCAGCAGCCCTGTCTTAGGGCTGTTGAAAGAGATGGTTTGGGGCACTGGTTCTCAACCCAGTGCAGTTATACCCTCGGGGACACTGGGCCATGCCTGGAGACATCCTGGGTGTCCCGACTGAGGCAGGAAATTCTCCTGGCATCTAGCAGGGAGAAGCCGGGGATGCTGCTGAACATCATCTGATACACAGAACAGCACCCCCAGCAAAGAATTATCTGGACCAAAATGTCAATAGTGTCATGGCTGAGAAACCGTGTGCACGGGTCCACGACCCTCCTGAAACTGGATTGAAATCAGGGAAATTGTTCATTTTTCTCATCCTGGTTCAGTCAGTCTAACTTGGGCTGTGACCCAGACGCAGCTCAGATCCACTTTCCTCAGAGCTTTCCTGCCAGAACGTGCCACTCGTGTACCAGTCCCTCTGCCCCCGCCCGGCCTCTGCCCCTGCTGCTCCCCTGCCCGGAACATTCTTCCTGCCCGCGCCCTTCATTCCACATCACCGACGCGCCTGAGCCGTCGCTTCCTCTGTGCCAGGCACTGCGCGCCGTCCTTACCCGATTTTCTCATCTCATCCCCTGAAGTGGGTGCAGTTTTCATCCCTGATTTAGAGAGGAGGGAACAAAACACAAAAGGACTGAGTGCCTTGCCCAGAGTCACATGGTTAGGGAGTGGTAGGGCCACGATCCCCATTCAGGCAGGCTCAGGAGTCCAGGAAGCCAGCCTCGGCCCCATCCCTCCTCTTCAACAGCCGTGCATCCTTGTCAGGTTCGGAGCGCAGGGGCTGTGTGGCCGGTGCAGCCCCTAGCACAGGGGTGGCACTCTGGTCATATTTAGTGAGTGGATGAAGCCGTGGCATTCTGGCCCCAGTTCCCAATTCCACGTTAGAAGGCTCGTGGTGCCCCCATTGAGTCACGATGGCACATTTGGTCTCCTTCTTCTCACCGGAGGCTGATGGGAGATGTGCCCATCAGAAGGCGGCTCCTAAGGGTTGGTAGAAGCCACAACTGGTATGTGACTCAGGGGTCCTTCCATGAAGGGTCCCAGGACAGGGCCCTGCCCCGGGATAGAGCTGGCTTTTGAGACACCCCTCTGTGAGGCTTTTCTCCTGCAATCCTGGGGCAAGAAATAGAGCCGTGGACCAACACTGCAGAGCTGGTTCCCTGTGGAACCCAGTGAGAACTCTCTGTGCCACGAGGCCCACAGTCCTCTGCCGCTGGAGAGAGAGAGGGTCCAGGGGCCATGGCCAGTCCTGGGCTCCTTCTCTCACTCATTTATTCTCTCATCAACACAAAGTGTCCTTACTGAGCAGCTACTATGAGCCAGTGCCACACACAGTCTCAGGCACCGCAGCACAGTGGGGAGCGAGATGGGAAAGGAAGTGCTGCCCCGGGGGGAGGACGTTCTGTTGGAGGCGGCAGAGGACAAAGGGAGAAATAGACGGGCACACAGCAGAATGACGGCGGGGGCGGCGAGCACGAGGCGAGGTCAAACAGAAGAAGGGATGAGACACGATCGAGAAGGTCGCTATTTTCGATCCAGTGGATCGAGAAAGGGCCCCCTGAAGAGGGACATTTGAGAAATGAGCAGAATGGACAAAGGGGCATCTGGAGCTGGGGTGTCCCAGGCTGGGGACGGGTGGGGTGTGGTGGGGAGGGCTGCACGAAGGCGGGACGTCAGAGGGGTCACAGGGCGGAGTCTGCTAGGGGCTTGGATCTGAATGTGCTGATCTCAGAGGGGCATTAAGAGGATGACAAGTGGTGGTGTCATGAGAGTGCCTAGCACGGTGCCTGCCCTCAGCAGCTTTCCGTAAATGCTTGCTAACCCACAGCCCTGTGGTGGGTTGCAGAAATGGCCGCAATATTTAAAGGTTTTACCCACCCAGGGGTAGGGTCTGTTCACCACCCCCAACACACTTGAATCTGGCCCAGCCTTGTGGCTTGCCTTGTCTCCAGGAGGCAATGGCAGTCACGTCGTGCCAGCTCTGAGTCTGAGCCCTAAGCAGCCGTGCAGCTTTGGAACACTGATGTCCATACCTGAAGAAGCCTACGCCAGCCCGGGGCATGATGACAGCCACAGGCTTTCACGCCTCCATCCCCCAAACACCCCCTGACCAGACTCACCCAGCCAGCTCAGAGTCATGAACGAAACCAATGTCTGTGGTGGTGAGCCATAAATTTGGGGGTGGTACCCCTAAGCCCCCTCATTACGCATCTTCCCTGTTATCCAGGTTCCGCATATGTGGCCCCCAAAACATCCACCTCCTCCTAATCCCGGGAACCTGTGAATCGCTTACCTGATGTGGCCAAAGGGGCTACACAGATTCAGTTATAGACCTCGAGATGAGGGGACTGTCCTGGGTTATTCAGGCAGTGGGCCCAAATAACCTCAAGGGTCCCCCCCAGAAAGAGACAGGAGTTTCAGTTCCAGAGGAGGTGTGGTGGCAGAAACAGAAACTGAAGACGCTATGATGTTGGCCTTGAGGCTGGAGGAAGGACCACGTGCCAAGGACCATGTGGAGCTTCTAGAATTTTGAAAGGAAATGCAGTCTCCTCGAGAGTCCTGGGAAAGAAGGCAGACCTGCCATCACCTTGCTCTTGGGAATTGTGACCTCCAGCACTGTAAGGGAACAAATGTGTGCTGTCCCCAGGCCCCAGTTTGTGGTCATTTGTTACAGCAGCAAGAAGAGACCAACGCAGCATTGGAGGCTTCTACGTGCTGCCTTTCCCACCCTCTGGTTCCAGAGGAAGCCAGGAATTCATTTTCCTTGGGACAGGTGACCTTGACAGTTGAAAAGTTGTAATGACACTCCTAATACTAACAGCTAATGTTTTCTGAGCCCTGATCGGGTGTCAAGTGCATCAGACTAATGGCTTCGTAGGTACCGTTTCATTTAATCTTAATGAAAGCCATGGGAGGAGGGACTGGTATTACCATCCCCATCTCACAGATGGGAACACCGAGGTCAGAGAGGTTATAAGGCATGCCCAGGGCAGTGATGAGACCGGGATTCATATCCAGGTGGATGCGATCCGCAACCATGAGTTGAACTTGCCTGGACAGTGGGCGGTGGGGGGCTTCCCACGTGTTTCCCTTGGCCCCTCCCCATCTCCAATCTCCCCATGCCTCCGTAAAAGGTGGGTGCTCTTTTCCACGCCATTGCATACGCACAGACAGGCTGGCAGTTCTGAAAGGGGCTGTATTTCCTTTTGGCATTCCCTCAGCTCTGTAGGGAAGAAAATAGAAATTGCAAAAATATAGATGTGTTCTCAGACTGCAGATTCCTGATCCTGAGAATCCCCCCGGCCAGAATGCGTTGGCACTGCTGACTGGCACCATGCCTGGCTTCACCCTTCCTCCCAGCTCCAGACCCCCACCTGCTGGGCAGCATCTTGTCTCCCATCGTTGGGAGAGGTTTACCTAAAATTAACACTACGTGATGATCTTACTTGTAGAGGACGTCTGCGCTCTTTCCTTTATTCCTCGTGATGTTAAAGGCACCCCAATTTTCTTAGGGGAACCACACCTTACTGCCTCTCAGGCCAGGTAGCCTCAGTGGGACTGGCTCTACACTCAGGTTCTGGGACAGGCAAGTGATCCCAAGCAGACCAAGGAGAGTACCACATCCCCTCTCCCCATAGGGATTGGTTCAGGCATAGGCCTATGACCCAAGATGAACCAATCAGAGCGAAGGAACAAAGATACCTACCATTTGCTGGCCCTGTCAGGTAAAAGTCACTGTCATTTGTGCTGGCATTGATGCCTGGAGCAGCTAGAGACCATCTTTGCCAATGTTTGAGGAAAGCCTGCCTGAGGATGAAGCCAACTCAGAGGAAAGCACCACTTTCAAATCAAACAAGAGAGACAAATTCTTTATCACATTGTTTGAGGACCTGGATCCAACCATGCCTGAAGTCCCAGACTTAACTATGAACTTTTCAGACAGTGAGAAAATAAATTGGTTTTGCTTAAGCCACTTTGAACTGGGTGTGTATCACCCCCTAGCAGAACCAATGCCATAGTTAACATTTATTGAGCACTGTCCTAGTTTGGGTTCCCCTGAGAGCAGAGCTGAAGAGGTAGACGTGGGTGCAGGCTCTCTGGCAGGTGATCTCTGGAAGCAGGAGTGAAGGAAAAGGGAGAGTGATTCAGGGAAGCAGGAGAGTCAATAGAAAGTCATTACTGAGGTTGCTTCTGCAGACGGCAGGGACTCGGTTTCTCCAGACCTCCTGAGGAGTGAAGGGAGTGCCTTCCAGAATTATCTACACATGGTCAGGAGGCTGGCAGTTTGTCCACAGGCTTTTGTCCTCCAGCGTGAGAAGGGCTGTCCCAGGGGTGATGTGGAAGTCAGAATAGCCCTGTAAAGATGTCCAGGCCCTAATGCCCACAACCTGTGAATAGGTGAGGTTACCTGACAAAGAGGGATGAAGGTTGCAGGTGGAATTAAGGTTGCTAATCAGGTGACCATAGAGCAGGGAGATTGTCCTGGATGCACTGTAATCAAAGAGTCCTTATAAGTTCAAGAGGAGGCAGAAAGGGACAACCAGGGAGCTGGCAGTGAGAGAAAGACTCACCCCAGTGTTGCTGACTTTGTAGATGGAGGAAGGGGCCATGAACCAAGGAGTATGAGTGGCTTCTAGAAGCTGGACAAGGCAAGGAGGTGATTCTCCTCTAGTGCCTGGAAAAGGAACACAGCCCATTAAGACCCGTGTTGGACTTTTGACGCCCAGAAAAGTGAGATAATTAATCTATGTGGTTTCAAGTCACTAACTTGGTGGAAATTGGATAGAATAGTGGTGGGAAAGTATTGTCAGCCAGAATCGCGGGCTGCGCTGTGTGCAACTGCGGGGCGGGGGGGGGGGTTCCCACAGCATCAGAGAGGGCCTGGGCCAGAAGGAAGAATGTCACACAGCTCATGCCTGAGGTAGGAGGCTGTCACCATGATGTGCACCTCAGCATGCTTGCACAGATCATGCACAGGTGTTCAGGTGGGCTAAGGAACTGGAAGCGGCTACCAAGCTCCCATGTGCCAGGCACCGTGCTCAGTATGCTACGTGCAATAGCTTATCTCTACCTCCACTCAAATCCTAAGAGCTTCTTGCCTTTCCTTAGGCAAGCCCTCTCTGGCCCCCCAGGGGTCCCTCACCTAATGGGGGTTCCAGTCTGTGGGTAAAGAGCTCACTGGCCTCAGCGATGTCATACACCCCGCCAACTCTCACCAATGATCAAGTGACCCCCTCCTGCCTCCTGCTCCCAGGCTGGCAGCTCTGCCTGCCTCTTTGGCTTTTCCAGAAGTCACCATTCAGGTGTGGCACAGGTAGTCACAGTCTTTCACTAGTGAAAATATCCAGCGACAGTAACACAAGGTAACTCTCTCTGTACCTGGAAACATCCCAACCAGGATAGCAAATGAGGGACCGGTTCCCTGGCCCTGGCAGACATGACTAATCGATCATAGCATTCTTGCTCGCTTAGGCCCACTTGCTCCGCTGGGAACATGTCTTTCTTACTGAGAGCTCTAGACGGCACTACCCAGTAATTGCAGTTGGAAGGCTCAAGAGCTTCCGCGGTCCCTGTTGGTCACCTCTCTTATATGAATCCGCTCTCTTCAATAATGAAACTTCAAACTCCTCCTAACATCAAGAGGGGAAAATGCTCCCGGGGAAACAACTTCGTCCAAGGGAAATGTTGCCAAAGGGGTTCTAAATTCTTCCCTGTGTTCCCATCACTCCTAAGTTTTGCTTCTTTGCTTCTTTCTTCTTCTTAGTAGTAGTATCTACAGCAGTAAGAATTGCTTCCATTTCCTGAGCACCTACAGTGGAACGTTTCCGAGCAATTCCCATGATGAAGCAATATTAGCTCTACTGTGTGGGTGAGGAAATGGTAGCTCAGAGACATCCGGTGCCTCTTACTTGCCCAGGGTCACACATCACTGTCACCTCTTATAAGGGAAGTGCCCCTTTCCATGCACAAAACAAGATCAAACTGCTTGGATTTGATAATGTGAATATGGTATGAGCACAGGGCTCACACAGCCTCACACACCCAGCAGAAAAGTGGGAGCAGTAAGAGACATGCAAGAAAGGGGGTCTCATTCCTTCGTTGACTCATCAAGAACCGTCAGAGCACCTGCACTGTACTTCTGCATGGTTTGCTGCAGCCGTGGTCTCCGTCCTTGTGGAATTCACGGTCTTCTCGGAGAGGGGAGATCAAGCACACGTACACATAGATGAACAACAAACACACAGCCCATATGAGCGTGTGAAGGGCGTGAGGAAGGGCTCGAGGCAGGGAGTTCCAGTGTTGCCTCTTCACAAGCCTGTTTCCCTCCCATCCGCCTCCTGGGCTGTGCCCGAGTAGATCATTTTGTCCTTAATGCCCGATGGCGCTAGGTCTGTTTTCTCAAATAGCTACCCGTGTCTACCCTGCCATCTGCATCCCCAGCACAGTCTCCCTCGCCATTAGCTGAATTTCAGCTCTTCCTTCCTGCCTTCACAAGACCTTAGTTGAGTACCCACCTTGTGATGTGGGGGGCTGCATAGGGTGCTCTAATCCTGCGGGTGGCCCCTGAGCTCTCTTGTCTGGGTGCGAAAGCTGTAGATCCCTAGAGTCTTAAAAATCCCAGAGATTATCATAGGGTTTGAAAGTTCAAAGGCCCGGAGTAACCAGGCGGGAACCAAGAACAAGGGAAATGTGGCTGGGTGCAAGACAAAAGGGGGCAGGGAGGACTGTGGCCAACTAGAGACTCCAGGTTACCCTAAAAGGGGTCGCTGCCCCTCCTCTCCAGCAGGTGGCTGCCATGCAGAAGCGCAGGCCCAGCGTGGAGAGATTTTCCAATTTTTTTTTCAAGGACCCAGAAATCCAACTATTTATATGAAGTCTCACGATTTTTAAATGTTCGCAACCAGTGCTACTAAAAAGAAGTGTTTGGGGCAGATGGAACTCATTGTCCATGGCTGAGCTGACTTAGATATTTCATGTTACAGTTGGGGAAACTGAGGCTCAGAATAGTTTGCCCAGGGAGGGCCAGCTTGGCCCATTTTAGAACTAGAAGCCCATGCTGGCTCATGTCCAGGCCCGGGGAACCCCATGTGGGGGAAACCAGAGTGGGAGGTAGAGACCGAGTGTTTACTAAATGTAGGGCTCATCCAGGGCCTCCCTCCAGGTGCATTTTTCGGAGGCTGGATGGTGACTGCGAGTGTGGGGATCAGGGATGCCCCGTTCCACTGTGGTCTCCGTCTCTGCCTCTCTGTGCGTCTGCCTGTCTCTCTTTCAGCAACGGAGACCCTGGCTTTGGTGGCTCTCTCTCTCTCTCTCTCTGTCTCTTTTTCTCCACTCCTTGGTCTGCTTCTTTTCATTTCCCTTCTGGCAGTCTCTCTTCCTCTCCCTCTGTACCTCCTTTCTGTGCCTCTCAGACTATTTCTTGGTCTATGTGCCTCCCCTCTCTCTTTCCCTCTCCCTCTCTGTCCCTCTCTCTCTCTCTCGAAATCTCCGCCCCTCTGTGTGTGTCTCTCTGTCCCTCTCTGCCTGTCTCTCTCCCCATCTCTCTCTCTCTCTGCTGTCTCCATCTCTCCCCAGCTTAGCTACTCTCCCGCACTCCCCTCCACGCCCAGGTCCCCCCAGGCCTCTCCCCTCCTGCCCTCCCAGTCCCTCCGGCCACCTCCAAAAGGTTACTGTAAACGGGAATGAAGCCGAGGGCAAAAGTAATCAAGCCCCGGGCTGACCTCCGATCCCGCTGCCCGCACCCGGGCTGGTGGAGCCTGAGCCCGAGCTCAGGTCCCTGGCTGCGCCCCCCTCCCCCCCCCCAGCCCTGGCCCCCTCCCTCCCCACCCCTAGGTCCCCTTGCTGACAAAAGGCCTATCTTCTCTCTGCCTAAATGATTTAAATTCTAATCAAACATCATTTATAGTACATCTCAGAGCCGTCTCCTGGGAGCTGCTCCCACATGAGACGTTGCCATGGCAACCGGGGGGTCTTGTTTCAGAAATGTCAGATTGTATTATTGTCTTCACACTTCTCTGATAACCTAGTGTCTCTCTCTCTCTCTCTCTCTCCCTCACTCACACCACCATCCTCGGGATTTTCTTCCTCCTCTCTCTCCCTCTCTCATCGCCTCCATTCAACCCCCCAGGCTCTTCCCAGGACCCCCAGCCTTCCTCTGACCCGGGAGAAAATGGCCTGATCGATTTCATCCCTGCACCAGCCCACGCCCCCTCCCGTCTTCCTGGCCCTGGGGCCTCCCCTCTTTGGGAAAGGTGTCTCCCCACCCCACCCTTCATCTTCCGCAGACATGCTCCCCCCTCTAGGGGTTTGCTGGAGTGTTCTGGTGTCATTTTATTTTGCTAGATATGAAAATGAGACATAGATTTTTCCCGGCGATGCGTATGTGAAGTTCTAATCTGGCTTTTCAGAAATTTTTTTTTCTTTGGGGGAAGGAGGATAGCAACCAGCTCCCAGTAGGATCCAAATAGATGGGGAGAGCACGGGGCAAGAGGTGTGCCATGGTGTGTGTGCAAAGCGCATGTTGTGTGTGCGTGTGTGTCTGTGATGTAGAAGATGCCTTCCCCGGCCTGGCTTTGGCAGCTGATGGACATCTCCAAGGGCCTGGGCCCTTCCCTCTGTTTCTACCCAGTCTTTCCAGAACATAAGTGGGCACATTTTGCCAAGACTTTCATATCCGGGTCAAATTCTTCCCCCCGTCTGCTACCAAGAGAGATACATGAGCTCTGCAATTGGCCCAGAGGGATGTTCTAAACTCTTCATTCCACAGATGGGTAAACTGAGGCCCCAGGAAGAACAAAGTCATGCTCAAGGGTTGAGGTCACAGTCCCACAAAGCTGGCACTGGGGCTCAAGTCTCCCTCTGCCAGGCCACTGGGAAGGTAGCAAAGTGTAAGTGGGAACCAGGACACCAGCACCCTTCCGAGAGATGGTGCTCTGTGTGGGACAAGGCTGGCAGCATCTGGGGCAGCCCCACTGGGTCCCGTAGCGATGGCATGATGATCACTGTGTCCGGCACTGCTGAGCCCTTTGCAAGAACTATGCCGTTTAATCCTTGTCACAACCAGAAGGAGGTTCTGTCTTTATCTCTGTTTTGCAGATGGGCAAACTGAGGCTCAGGGAGGGTCAGGAACTTGCATGAGGTCACACAGCTTGGAAAGGGCAGAGGTGGCCCTCTGCCCAATCTCAGTGACCCTGGCCATTTGTTCTGTGGGGTTAGGAGCCAGAAGTCTAAGGTCAATCCCAGCTCTGGCCCTTACTGGCCATGTGACCCTGGGCTTGATACCTGACCTCCCAGGCCCTCTGTTTCCCCGTTGTAAGATGGAGATGCAGGGATACCCACCTGCCGCGATGGAGGTGGGGATCCCTCGAGCTAACGCTGGGCAGTGCTTTGTGTGGTGCCCGTTACGTGGGAAGGCCGAGGACAGCTCACGGTGTGCTGGGGCCCTGCAGACAGGCACACCCCGGCTCAGACCCATATGCCTTCAACCGATGCTTCCTTTCTTTGTCACAGGGAGCAGCACATCCTAGAACCCAGGAGCCCCTGCCCCCAAGCTTTTGGAGGCAGTCTCCTCAGTGACGTGGGGACCAGGAACAGCACTGAGTGGGGGCAGCCCAGGCCTTTGTCACATCCCTGCACCTGGACCCTCTGCCCCCTGGGCCCGGTCACACTGAGAGCTGTTGACAGAAACCAGCGCATGCCACTGTGCCATCACACTGGGGTGTCTTGAAATTCTTGATGAACGAGGGGCCCCACGTTTTCATTTCTCATCAAGTCCTTCAAAGGATGCACCTGGCCCTGACCGAGACACAGCTAGACGTGGAGAAACAATATAGGCCTCTCACTGTCTCTCTGGACCTCTGGGTCTCCTGTGGGTCCCTCTGTGTCTCTGTGTCTCTCTGAGTCTCTCTCTGTCTCTCTGTCCACTGTCTGAGCCCCTTGCCATCTCCCTGTCTCTCTGGGTCTGTCTCTGTCTCTCTATGCCTCCCTGGGTCTCTGGCTCTGTGTCTCTCTGGGTTTCTGGGTCTCCGGCTCTCTCTCTTTCTCTAGGTCTCTGGGTCTCTGGCTCTGGGCTGCCTCTCCGTCTCTGCCCCGGGCAGAGAGAGCATGCAGGCGACCGAGAGACCGCGGGGCGCGGGGGGCAGGGGGGGTGCGAGCGTGTTTGTCCAAGGCCAGGCGCATTGATCCTCTGCCCGCGCCGCCATCGGGTAAATCCCAGCCGCGGTAATGAACCTCCCCACACAGCGCTCTCAAAGCACACACCAGCCCTGGCCCCAGCGGTTAATATTTAACTGAATAAGGGCCATAAATATGGAAAATGGGACTTTTAATTAAATAAGCAGCTTTTAAAAGGGCCCTTGGGCGGGAGAGGCTTTTGTTTAAATATGATTGATTTGACATGTCCTTTCGCTCCCACACTCTCCCGGCTCTCCTCCGATGGTAACTCTTGGCCCGGAAGCAAGGTGGCGGCGGCCAGACCCTGTCCTGCTGGAAAGAGAGGAGCTCCCAGCTGGAGGAAGAGGGGTGCGGTGGGAGGGAGGTGCCCACGGGGGCTGGGATTTGAAATCTGGGGGCCGTAGTCGCCCACATTTGGGTTAAACCACATTGGAGGCTGTCTGCATTGGGGGGATGGTGACTTTCATCTTCCTGAAGGAGTGGGCTACTGGGGTGAGGTGTCTCCCCATCCCAGGCCGTAGGTCCCCAAACACCTGCATTTTAGCCGCCAGCCAGCTGTGTGCCCTTAGGTCGTCCAGCTGAGGGTCCTTCCCACTGCATCTCCGTATCCCTGTCTGTAACATGGGGATAGGAATCCCACCTGCTTACCAGGCCTGCGTTCAGATTATGTGCATTCCAGTCCGTGGCAGGGCCCACAAAGTGCCCGTTTCCTTTCCTGGTGTCAGCCGGGATCATGGCTGGGGGCCGTGTGACCGCTTGCGAGCCCGTTCCTTCCCCTGGCCCAGCCTCGTGGCTGTCGCACTGCCACAGGCCCCAGTGCTTGAGTCCAAGCTCCCCTCTCGGCATCTTGACACTCTTAATACCTTGGAACAAGGGACCCCCGTTTTCATTCTGCACTGGGCCCTGCAAAGAACACAGCCCGTTCTGCCTCCGCCTCCACCCATTAATAGGCCCCGATCTTGGTGGCGCGGGAGGGAGGAACTCCTTTGGGGAGCTTAGAATTCTCCCAGTTGCATGGCCGGGAGGAGAATCCAAGTCATGGCGCTGTGTCTCCTGCCTCCAAGCTGGGGGCCTTTGACTTTCAAAACTTCTCCAGAAAAAGAAATCATGTCTTATCTGTTACAAATTTAATATTTATGAGGCATGTTCTACTGGCTGGATTCCGCATGTGCCTGGCCTCGGAGACCCTGCTGCTCTCCCGAATTCTGGGCGAGGGACCTGAGGCCCAGAGAGGCTGAGCTAGCAGGTGGGGGACCAGCTAAGGAGCGAGCAGAGCCAGAATTGGAGCCTGGGGCTCTCCAGTGCCCGTATATTCACTCCCATGCAGTTTCTACCTGATGTCCTGACACAGGCCTGTGTCCTGGGACTCATGTCTCGTTGGGTCCCGACTCCTTTGAGCTAACATAGAAGCAGGGTCAGAGGTAGTGGGTGAGGCATCTGTACAAAACCCTGTGTGGTGGACCCTTGGGAGGAGGCCTCCCTCCTGGACAATTCCCTCCCAGTACCTGCGGCACACCCACTTTCTCCCCATCCATGCTCTATTTTGCACCCACATTTGCAAATTCGGCGTCAGCCTCTCCCTCCTGGGAGTCCGCACAGGCCTCCAGCTTGGGGTCTCTGGCAGGAAAGCTGCCTGCGCTCACCTCCTTGCTATCCAGAAGCCAGAGGCCCAAGGCTTCCACCTGCTCTGCCTCGACCTCTCCCTTCTCCAAGCAGCAAACACTGGCCCAGGCAGGCTTCCCACCCCTTGGTCCGGGCCACATCCACGCTGTGAGCAGCGTGACTCCCGCCAGGCCCAGGGAACGCTGGGAAGCAGGGAGACGGGGAGCAAAGGTGAGGGTGAGACCATGTCCTATCAGCGTCAAAGAGGATTAGGAGTCCAGCTCCCAGATCTGACGACTGGGGCTGAAGTCAGCCTGTGATCCCAAGTGAGGTGAGTTCAGAGGTCGCCAGCTGGGTCCTTTGTGTGCCAATATTAACAGGAGAGTCACCTAATTGGGGTGGGTCAGCCAGTGGACAGAGCCAGGACACACTCCAGGGGGAGGGAAAGGGACCCATGGCCCCCCAGGCACTGTATTAGGTGCCTGCCATGAGGCGGCTCATTCGTTATATTCATAGTCTTACTATTATTACAGACACAGAAGTAGCAGAACGGCCGTGGCCCCATAGATTGAGAGCCTGTTAAATTTGGGCTTGGTTCCTGATAATTAATTAAACTGTCTCAGCCTTCCAACCTCCCCGTGAATTAGGTTCCATCCTCCCTCATCCTACAACCAAGAAGACCGAGGCATGAAATGGGTGAGGCGGGGGCCCGGAGTCATAGAACTTGAATGAAGGGCAGGGACTTGGATGCTTCTGGGAGGCAGGGACGACCATCCCCATTTTCCTGGGGAAGAAACTGAGGCTCAGAGAGGGGTCACACATGTCCAAAGCCACACAGCTAGTCAGGGGCACAGCGGACTTAAAACTCTCCAGAGGTACATCGGCTCCAGGGCCCACAATAGCACAACCTCTCCCTACTTTTAAAAAATATTTTATTTATTTGAGAGAGAGAGAATGAGTGGGGAGAGGGACAGAGGGAGAGGGAGAAGCAGGCTCCCGCTGAGCAGGGAATCCGATGCGGGGCTCGATCCAAACACCCTGGGGTCATGACCTGAGTCAAAGGCAGACGCTTAACCATTTGAGCTACTCAGGCGACCTGCATCTCCCTATTTTTAAGCTCAAAACTTCCATGGATTCTTTGAAGTCCCCTTGTTCTGTTGGCCACTGTTCCTACCTTCCTGATCCTCGGGGGACGGTGAACTTTAACTGGCTAATGGATGCAGATCTGCTCTCTAGGCCCAGACGAACCCTCTAGAGACCAGCACACCTCTCCCTCAGTTTCAGGTCAAACGAACTCATAAAGACCCTTGTTGGAATCATGGCGTCCTGGTACCTGTCAGACACTCAGTTCATGTAGGCTGAGGGCACAGAAGCACTCCTTGCCTCGAATGTTCTGATTGGAAACTGGGTTGGACAGCAGTTGATACAACAGACGTTTCTGGGGGGTTTGCTATAGGCCGGGCACTGGGCAAACGGTGGTCAACAGCACCTGTCCCTTCCCTGCTCACTGGCAACTTACATGCTGGTGGAGGAGGTGGACATTCATCAGCCGGTCATGCCGGTAGCCATACATCGGAACCAGGCTGAGAGCTGCTGCCCTGAGGACAATTTCATGGAGCAGCCGGACTTGGCTAGCAAGGTTAGGGCAGGTAGCCCTGACAAAAAGACCTTTGTGCCAAGGATCTGAAAGATGAGTAGATGCCAAGTAAGCAAAGAGGGAAAGGAAGGGCTTCCTGGGTGGAAGGAATGGCACGGACAAAGATTTAAATCAGTTTTCCCATTGAATCTGCACTCGGAGGGGAGTATTAATATGCCCATTTTATAGATAAAGTAACTGAGGCTTTAAAACGACAGGAGCCCTGCCTCGGTTCAGGACCTTGATCTTGATCCAAGTGTGTCTGATGCCATATTTGTTGCTCTCCCTGCTCTTCCACACTGTTGCTTGGAAATGACATCATGTGGGGATAGAAGGAAACCTTCCCCTGGGGAAAAAAAATAATGCAAATGGGCCTGAAATTTGTGTTTGAGCTTTTTAGACTGCTGTGATAGAAAACCAAACCACACTGACTTAAGCGAAAAAGGAAATTTCTTGTCTCATAGAACAAAAATCCAGGACTAGATATGTGGCTTCAGGTTCAGCTAGATCCAGAGGCTCAGACCATGTCATCAGAGCCCGGTGTGTGTCTCTCTCCCTGATCCTGCTTCCTGGGTGTTGGCATCATTCATGATAGTCCCTGGAAGTCCCTTGCTCCCTCCTCCTCACTGTTAGTCCAGGAATAATGAGAGACTCCAGAATAATACCCTGGATTAGCTCCAACTGGACCAGCTTGGTCATGTGCCCATCCCTGGACCAATCAGAATGGCTAAGGGGCTGAAATGGCCTGATTGGCCAAATCTGGGCCACAGGCTCATCCTGGACCAATCAGTGAGGCCAGGGGGATGCAATACTTTGGCCAGAACTGAGTCATAATCATCCCTGGGCCTGAAGGTGAATCAGCCTTACCCATGCTCTATGGACCCGGAGGGGTGAGATGTGATGTATTTATAGGAGAAGAGGGACTGTGGGAAAGGTATAAGTCAGAGCTGGATCGCCAGAGAGAAAACAGAAAATAGAAAAAAAAAGAAAGAAAGAAAGAAAGAAAGAAAGAGAAAGAAAGAAAGAGAAAGAAAGAAAGAAAGAAAGAGAAAGAAAGAAAGAAAGAAAGAAAGAAAGAAAGAAAGAAAGAAAGAAAGAAAGAAAAAGAAAGAAAGAAAGAAAGCCTTCATCTCCCTGGATTTTCCTTCACACAGGGCACACCCATTTTGCAGACACATAAACTGAGGCTGAGAAGGGACACACAGGCTTTCGGCCACACAGTGGTAGTGAAACCACACACGACCAGAGAGGAGCCCCAAAGTCTGTGCTTTGTCATCAGACCTCCAGAGGGGTGCTGACTCTATGGCATTTTTGGGGTCATTCTTTTAGCTTCTTGGGCCAGTTCATGGAATGGGGTGCATATAGGCACACCTCATTTTATCATGATGTTGATTGAAAGATCCCTGAGACATCAGTTCAGCCGCCCATTGGTAAGCAAGCAGAGGGAAGCACACGTCATTAAAAATTGATCGTTGATTCTAGGCAGTACGTACACAAGAAGCAGAATCAACAGGTGAAGCAGCGATCTGGGATGGGACCACAGAGCAGAGGCAGGAATGAGACATCCCACCTCTGGCAGTGCCAGGAAAACTGCTCTAAGTGCTAAGAAAGGTTATCACAACAGCTACTCTTTCCGGAGCTTGGACTCTGTGCAATGTATGTGAACACAATCTCATCAGCTCCTCCCACAGTGCTCTGAGGGAGGTATCATCATGCATACATGTCAGAGCAGAGGGAACCCAGGTTCAGAGATGTGTGGGGACCTACCCAAAGTCACTGTCAATGATGCGACAGAGTCAGGATTTGAACTCCATCCGAGTCAAGAATCCATTTCACAACCGTGACCTTCCACCCTGTCTCAGGCAGTCCCATGACCCAAATAGCCAGTCCGTGATTTGATCTCTGTAATTGATTTCCAGTTTTTTTTTTTTTATCAGCACTGGGCATCTGTAGGACTTGAAGGGTGAGCACCTACAGTTTACGTCCTGGGCACCTTCCTGGCCCCGCCCTAGTTCCAGTCCTGTGTGTGTGTGTGTGTGTTTTTTAATAACAGACAATATGTTTATTGATTCAACAAGTCTGATCGAACACCTATGATCTCAAGTGACGACGCCCTTTCTAGGCAGAGGCTGGCATGGGGACTCCTGGGAAGTGTTTTATTGCAGGGGAATAGGTAGGAGACACCAACGAGAGAGGAGGAAAGCCGGGGTACAGCAGAGGAAGATGTTGGACAAAGGTGTGGTTTTCACTGGAGTTTGGCCACAGCCTGATCTCCCAAGAAGCTCTTAAGTGTGAATGATGCCACAGACTTGTTCCCCTGCCCCCCCCCAACTTCTCTTCAAGCCAAGGGATGATTTTCTTACCCTTGTATCAACCAGTAATTGGCTGTGGGCTGCCCTGGAAAACCCCCACTCAGGGGGCAGCTCCCATTGGCAGAGGGCATGCCCAGAGTAGGAAGGAGCTGAGAGCCTTGAGCAGCCAGCCCAGTGGTAGGGTGGGGGGTGGTGGGGGTTGCGCACTGCTCAAAGGTGTCTTGGGTAGGGTACCCATTGCACCTGCTACACCTGCTGCTTTTGGGGCACTATTTGCCCTCGTGGTACCTACTTCACAGAGAGCGGCTACCACGTGCCTGACTTCCTAGACCCAGAACCAAATTTAACTCTCCCTACAATGCTCTGGAGCAGATACAGTCCATTTCACAGACGACAAAGATGAGGCTCTGTCAGTGCCCAAGCCTGAGCTGAACAGAACGTGAAGCCCACCCGGCATAGCCCAGGCCAGTCCTCAGGCCTGGGCAGCTCCCCGCTGTGCCGTCTGCAGTCTTTGAGAAGGTCTGCCGCCAGGTGCCGGCCCAGCCAGCAGTGGGTGGGAGGCGGAGGAGAGGACGGCCTTAATGGCCCTGGCATTGTCTGACATTTGGGTTTTACTTTCTGTGAGAAGTGCACTAATTACTCCTGCTCACTCAGAAGTCCGCCTTAACTACCACTTGGATTTTATGGAGTTCTTTGGGGTTGCCATTTCTGCACGACTTCTGGAGACCGCAGGGGTGGGGGTAGACGTGTCTCTCGCCACGTGTCTGGCTGGCGCCTCCCATGGACTCGGGCATGGTGGCTGGCCATGGGCAGGCACACGCGCGCGCACACACACACACACACACACAGCTCTGCTGTTCTCCCAGGCAGCCCAGGCGGCCGGCACAACGCATCACCCCATGTGGCCGATGAGCAAACAGAAGTTACCAGAGGGTGACTGGCCGTCCCCTGCTCCACCAGCTCTGAAAGCCTGCCCAGGTCTTTCTAGTTTCCTCACAGCCTCAGCAGCCCCTCAATGGCTTTCAGCCTCCAGAGGAGCCCCACCCTTCTCTCCACCCCCTTGTTAGGTCTGTAGGGAGGGTCATGAGAGCCCCACTTGACAGGTGGAGAAACTGAGGCAAGAGGCATTCAGCAAACAGGTTAAAAGCACGGGCCGTTATGTAGTTGGGCTCCCTGGGCTGGTGGCCTGGCTCCCCATGAACCAGCTGGGGGCACCTCTCTGGGCCTCAGTTTCCTCATGTGTAAGACGGAGGTAATAATAGGACCCGCCTCTCGGGCTGGTCAGGAGGATGACTTGGTAAGCATTTGGGGCAGTGTATGGTGTACAAACAGGTGATTATTAGAAAGGTGACTCCAGGGTCAGTTTGGGGCACTGTTGTAGGTCCCTGTGGCCCAGGCTCGGCTTCCTCCTTGCCTCTTGCATCCCTGGGGGTCTGCTCCTCTCCCCGCACACTCTCCCACCCCAGCAAGTGTCCCGGTCCTCATGACCGGGGACTGCCACAGCTTCTGCCTTCAGGAGGAACATCAGGCATCGGATAAGAACATCCCTTTCAGGAAAAAGGGGGGGCTTTTCCCCAGTCTCCCCCAAACCATTGCATGTGGGGCAAGAAGGAGCCGTCTTGTCCTCCCCCTCCACTGCCTGCTTTGTAGGCGGAGAAAGTGATATGGCATCGACAAATATTTGCGTATGGAAGAAGGCGTGAATGCGCGAACGCTTGAATGAGTCCCAGGTGAGATGCAGAGGGAACACCTGCCAGGCCCCAGGCGAGGGGCTGGGATTCAGCCTCCCGCAGAGCTGCCTGCACTCTGCATGCCTCCAGGGGGCGCTAGTCACCAGTCCCGAGGTGGGAGGTGGCCCTATGTCTAAGACACAGTCTTTACCCCCAAGGAGCCCATGGATGGGCAGGGAGGGCAGAACACAATCATTCCTTGTGATAAATGTGACCGTTGTCATGTGAGGAAGACTGTAGCAGGATTTTCTGAGAGCCCGTGACCCCAGGTGTTTCGCTGCATCTTCTCACCAGCCCCAGAAGATCCCCACCCCCTCCATCGTGCAGAGAGGGAAACAAAGCTCAGGGAGGTAAAAGAAGTTGCCCCCAGCCACACGGGAAGGGGTTGGTAAGGGATCCAAACCCACGCTGGTCGGGTCCAGAACCATGTGTCCAGGATGAAGGGACGAGGCGGGAATGTGGGGCCAGAGGTCTCCCTTCTGGAATGCGGCACCCGGGATGGGGAGAGGCCCGAGCAAAGGCCATCTGAGCCAGAAGCTTCTTAGCCTACTCCCTCCTCCTCCTCGTCTCCTCCTGGGATGGGATTGAGGCTGAGTTTAGCTCCTTTGTGTTCCATCTGGAAAGCGGACGTCCTGCCCCCGTGGGGGCACTGCTTCCGCTCCACCCCCTGCCTGTCCCCAAATTCCAGCGGCTTTCAGCACCCCACCAGGCCCTCCAGACAGGGGACATTTTACACTGCCCCTGTGGTCAGCTTTGGGCAATGATAACAGGATTAGCCCCGTGGAGGCAGATCACTTAATTAAACTTTGGGAGGAAGAACACCATCTTCTCTCCTCATTGCGGCTCTGGGAAGGGGGAGGGGGGGGCTGCTAATCGGTCAGCCTCAGGGACTTTACCCCCCATCCCTCTGCCCGTTGTTAATTCTGGCTCTGACAAAGGCGGAGAACATCCATCCATCATCCCTCCACCTGTACGTCCGTCCCACAACTATGGACTGAACTCCTCCCCCGTGCCCGGCACCATGTTACTCCCACAAGGGATAATGGTGGACCGAACTGGCTTCCCAACTTGGCTTGGCAGAAGATTGCAGAAGTCATGCTCTGTGCCAGCTCCGAGTCTAGACTTCAAGACACTTTGCAGCTTCTGTTGGCCCTTGGAGCTCTGCCTTTACCTTGAGAATGAGCTGGGGTAAGCCAGCTGGGGGATGAGTGGCCACGTGGAGGAGAGCCAGCTCCTCCCCACTGCACCCATTCTGGGCCATCCGTCAGCCAACTGACTCTCTAACGCGTGAAAGAGGCCCTCCTTGATTGTGGCCACTAGCTGATCCATGCCAGTGATGCACAAGAGACCCCGGACGGAGCCCACCCCGTGACCCACAGTCGCATGAAACAATACTTCCTCTCCAGCTGCTGGGGCGGTTTGTCTCGCAGCATTATCATAGCCGTAGCTGACTGATACAGCTCCCCTTTGCCTCTGTATTAAATCAATGTCTCTCTGCGCCTCACCTCTCCCCATGCGTCTCCTCCCTCGCTCCTCCCCTCACTTACTTTATCCCGGCCATGTTGGCCTCCAGCACGTATGTCCTTATATGTCTTGCTGGTTTTTTTTTTTTCCTGTTCCTAACCATTCAGGCTGCACCTGGTAGGTCCTCAGTCAATGTCTGTAGTTTGAATGAGTGAAGCCATGAACAGACACAGTCCCTCCTTGCACCGACGGGACTTAGCGTTGAGTGGAGTAGGTGATGTTGGCAAATCCCAACCTGGCAGGCTCTGAAGGATATTGGGGTGGGGATGCAGGCTGTCATGAGAGCCTTCCCTGAGCAAGGTGTGTCCGACAGGGGATCTGAAGGCTGAGCAGGTTCTTTTTCAGGTGAAGAGGACAAGGAAGGGCATTTCAGGCAGAGGGAACAGCAGGTGCCAAGACCCTGAGACAAGGAGGGAACCTGATATGCTCAAAGAAATGGAGTGGACCCTTCCTGTCACTTTCATCTCAGACCTGAGGGCCTCCCTGGCTCGTAAGAGAAACTAGCACTAGACCCGGACAGTGGACCAAACCACTGAGGCCAGACAGGGTTGCAGTGTGCCCAAGCTGTGGTCAGGACAGAGCTGGACTTGAGCCCATGCCCCTCCCACCCCACTTGCAGGCTTCCTTTGCCTTTGGCGGACCTCAGTGTTATCACCTCCCACACCTTGGGCTTTCATGGTCCAGAGTCTCCAGAATGTTCCCATCTGTTATCTGCTGTGTGGGGGAGGGGTGCAGGTAGTGAGTGAGGAGCTAGTGATTATCCCCGTTTGCTCAGTGGGGAAACTGAGGCCTGAGGGGTGGAGTGGGCCCGTCCAGCTGGGACAGCAGCTCTACAGCCTTCCCCCTTTGCCTGGCCCCTTGATCAGAGCCCAGAGCTCCCATCCCTCCCTCCTGCCCTCCCCAGGTCGGGCCCCCCCAGGGAGAGCCGAGGAGGACAGTGATGGATCTGGGCCAGCCTTCATTTTCATTCCCTCTCTACTTTTGCTGCTGCAGACCGATGACAAGTGAGAACGTCTGTGACCCGGAGAAATTATCTTCCCTTCTCTTTCACGGCATAATTTTCTGCCCTCTCGTCTGGACAAGCCTGGGTGATTTTTAGCTACAAAAAAAGGGGGGAAATTATCATTCAGAAAAAAAAGAGAGAGAGAGAGAGAGAGAGAGAGAGAGAGAGAGAGAGAAGGAGGCTCCTAGCTTTCCGGCAGACAGGCTGTCTCCTGGTGAAAATGAGAATCTCCTGTCCTGTGAGCCCCAGGGATTTTGAGGGGGCTGGTTCACACTCACAGGATGGTGGTGGGCTTCCCGGAAGGCAGGACCTGTGGCCCCAGGGGGTCCAGTGGCCTGGAGTACCTGCAGTTTTCCTGGGGTCCCCAATGCCCACCCCCACGTGGGTGCACAACGTGAGGACTTCAGGGGAAAACAGCTTGGGTGTGGGTCACCTGCGAGTGCTCCCCATCATCAGACCATCCAGCTTTATGGTCCCCAGGACTTGGGCACCCTTCCTCAGAGTTAGGCTTTCTGGAAATTTCTCTCCCTACCCCCCCAACCCCCACATACACACGCACACACACCCGACCATATACTCAGGGCCTGCTCCATATGTCAGCAAGAAAAGTATTATTGATTTTTCAAAAAAAAAAAAAAATCCATTTTATTTTTCTGTATTAAAATTTCAAACATTACAAGTAAAGGTTTAACAAGTAAAGGTCTCTCTGTTTTCTCAACCTTGCAGGTAAAAACTGCTAATGCTTTGGTGTCCATTTTTCCAGATTTTTCCTTGCAAACCTCATGATTATAAACATGCAGACACACACACACACACACACACACACCCCAATTGTGAAGCCACTAGCACCAGGATCTAATTGTCAGAGTGAGCTGGGCTAATTTTGGCTCCGTTGTGTGACCTTGGGGAATGACTTTGCCTCCCTGAATCCCAGTTTCATCATCTGTAAAATGGGGATGATAACAGCATCGAGGGCTCTTGTGAGGGGAAAGTGGGATAATGTGTGTAAATCAGATACAGAGTCTGGCCCAGCATTCAGACTCCCCCAGATAACAGCCACCATTGTCATCGTTGTTAGCCCAGGACGAGACTTTGCACTGACTGGGTCGGAGGGGGCTGCATTCTTACTCCGGGCCTGGAAGCAGGGTTGGGGCTTTTCAGCAAAGCGACTATTCTGGTACCTTCTCCGACCTATGGCTTTGACTTTGAGGTCAGAGATGAGCCTTGTGGGCTTGGTGCAGCCCCTGAAATGACACACACGTGTGCTCCTTCTGCAACCCCTAAAATCAGTGCTCCTTCCTGGCAAAGAACTTCCCCTTTTATCAGATAACCCACAAGAGTCCAGGCTTACCAGGGGCTCTCTGCTTCCCACAAAGACTGGCTTTTCTACTATGGGGATGTCGGGATTTGACTTTCTCAGGCAGTGTTCTGGGGTGGTGGTGGGTCGGCCAGGCTGTCCTTTTCCCCCTTGTACTTTGTGGGACCACGTTTTCTTCCCACACCTCAGCCAAAACAACAGATTGCATCAAGCTGAATGAGAAGCAGGTTTGACGATGTAAAGCTAGACATTACAGATTTGCAAAAAGGTCAAACGATGCCACCTCTCTCACCACACCTATTCTAGTTTTTGGAAAATATTATGAACTTTCCATGAAATATATTATGTTACTATGTAACTGAATTTATTAGTATTGTTAAGTGAATTAAGTATTTTTGAGTGCCTCACTTTTAATTTCAGTTACGTGTCCGTGGTTAGCACCCACATGAATGACACCTCTTAGAGGTCTTCACTATTTTAAGGATGCAGAGGGATTGCGAGACTCAAAAGTTTGAGAACTGCCAGTCTACAAACTTCCCTGATGGAGAGAGAAGGGGCTGAGACATATCTGACTCTAACCCAGTGGGGGGTGGGGGGGGCTTTGGCTAAGGAGCATCCTAGGAGGTATGGCAGACAAAGGGTGAGGCAGGAAAAAGAGGTAAATTAAGGATCAGGCCAGTTGGACACTAGCTAGGGACAGCCATCCCTAAGGGTCTTAAAATCAGTAATAGACCTGTAGTAATATGGAGAGAATGGTGTTTTCTGGAACTCTTGTTGGGGGAGACTTACATAGGTCTGGACGCTGATAAGGCTCTTGGAGTCGGGAGTGAGACCCCCAAGGAGATTTTTTTCACATAAAAAGATGTTTGCTGAGCTGCCTTCCTAGGACTATGTGTCTAGTAACTAACAGCAAGGCCCCTGCTTTGCTGAAGAAGATGCAAGTTTAGGGCTGGAATGGAATTGCTGTGGTTCATGCAGGAGAGGCTGAACTCTTCCACAAGGGGGCGCTCATTCTTGCCGTCTTCTCAGGAAGCTCTCAGCTGCTCCTTAAAACAATGCTGAACAATGACCTTTAGTGGCTTTCAGTGCGAAGGGGCACCAAATTATTAGTGATGCCGGGCAGAAAATTTGGGCTGACTGCAAAGAGAGAAAAAAGGGAGAAACAAGTGGAGTCAGGAAAGAGGCAGTTAAGAACTCTGGGGCAGAAAAGAGCTCCTGTGCCTGTCACAGTGAGTCTGTGACATTGCAAGACTCAGGGTCCAAAGTGCAGACACCGGCTCACCCATTAGGAAAAGACGCTTGTCGACAAGCTTCCCCAGGAGCCACAGGTTAGGTGAGAACCCCAGCAGGCCCTTGAAGGAAACCAGTGATAGGAAAGTTCCTTGGCCAACTAGCATGGATTGTGTAATATATGAAATCTTTGTCTTAATGGAGCACATTCGGGGCCTCTGTGTTGATGTGTGTGAGACACCACTGTCTTGGCCGGTGAGAGGTTGATAATCAGGGCATCCATCAGCCTTATAAAGAGGATAAGTGGCTCTGTTCCCAGTCTTTTGAGAAAGGAGAGCACTTTCTGTGTACCTGAGGAAGTGCTGAATGCTCTTGGGAAGCAAGAGCTGTGTGACTGAGGTGTTCCCCTCCACCTGCAAGTCCTGAGGTTCTAGGAAAGTGAGCTGTGAGAGGGACAAGCCATGGCACCTCCAAGCAGGAGGAGTAGAGTTATGGGGTGAGCGGAATCTGGTGGGTGACTCTCTACTCTCACACCTTGCTTCCAGAACATTCCAGAACATTCCTGGGGTATGCTGTGAGCTCAGACACTGAATCTCCATCAGTCAGTGTGGTGGCAGGCTGGAGGGTTTAGTAGAGGAACAGAGGTGTGGGCAACGTTAAGAGGCATCGCAAAGGTGGGGTGGGGGAGGTGAAGTGCCTTGGGACTGACAACAGTGGGGAGTCATTGCAAGTCTGCCTGGAGGAGGCAGGGTACCCTGAGAGCTCATGCCTTCCCAGTGGGGTCCATGTCACCCCCAAGGGGAAAAAATGTGTGCTTAGGGGATGAAACAAGGTTACCCTTTTATGTAGGAGGCATACAGCATCCATACACATCCCTAAACAGATACCCAGTGTGTCAGTGGTATTGCAATTTATTTATTTATTTTTAAAGATTTTATTTATTTATTTGACAGACAGAGATCACAAGTAGGTGGAGAGGCAGGCAGAGAGAGAGATGGGGAAGCAGGCTGAGCAGAGAGCCTGATGCGGGGCTCGATTCCAGGACCCTGGGATCATGACCTGAGCTGAAGGCAGAGGCCTAACCCACTGAGCCACCCAGGTGCCCAGGTATTTCAATTTAAATGGGGGGGGGGTGTGAGTGATTAGGGAAAGAATATCTAAAAAGTCTCTGTAGGGGCCTGGTGACAAAATAAAGAACGAAGAAGCTGTAGCTGATGGAGAGAGCTGCCCATCAGATACTGGGGTCATTGGTGGTGGCCGGGGGTGGGGGACCAGCCAATCCAGGGGTCCTGCCAACAGGGGGTCTGATGAATGAATAACCCAACCTCTCTCCCTTCCTGCCTCTCTTCTGCCAGTCCCCCACCCCCTGGGAAAACACAACTTGACCCTGAGAGGGAGCCCACCAACACCATCCATCTGGGCCAGCTTCTGAGGCACAGAGCGGGGCAGAGAACAGGGGCCACTAGATTCGGGGGCAGGGTACAAACCAATGAGGTCCAGCATTGGATCCTGGGTTATTTTCTACCCCTTACAAGCTGAGTGACTATGGGTAAGATATGTTTGACACCATTTTCAGCCTGACTTCCCAGCTCTCGGTTGGAAATTACATTCCTCTTTCACTCTCTGTGCAAGAAACTAGGTCAGAAGTTGGGTGGTTCAACAGGGAGTATGTCAATCAGTATTTGGGGAGCTTACGGTTCAATAGGGAATTAGACTTGCAGGCAGGGCAGTTACTCTGCAGGGACGTACAGAGGTCATGTGAGGGGAGGAGGCAGCGGTGAAGCAGAGATGGGTAGTGCGCTTCATGCTACCGAGGCTCGTCTGCCTCTGCACCCTGTTTATGCCCTTCCACCCTGGAATGCTTATCCATGCCCTCTCCATCTGCTTACGGTTGGCCTAACTCGTGGTCCGTCTTACACACAAAGCCTTTTCTTCTCTTGACACAAGACCTATGCCAACTTCTTTCTTGAGATTTCTCAGAGCAGAGGCAACCCCAGCTTTTCATTATTTCTGGTATCTTGTCTCCTCTAATAGACCATGAACACCTAGAGGGAGGAAGGCTAGAGGCCACCCTTGAGACGCAAGTCCCAGAGCCCAGGGTTGTTGTTACCTGGGGACAGCTGCAGTGTCTTTAGTTAAAAAACAAAAAACAAAAAAACAAAAAACAAGCTAGCCAGAGCTTTGAAACCCCCACCAATGTCCCAGACGAGTCATCACAGAAGCTCTGGGGGGTGGGGTCAAGGCCTGTGTTTTTCAGTAACTCCCCAGCAGACCCTCATGGGCAGCCAGGTCCAGGAGGAATCACAGTACAGGCTTTACAATTGGATTACATGGATATCTGGAGTCCTCTTATTTATTTTTTTGAGGTGGAGCTTAAGTGAAAGGCACATTTCTCCAAATTTCTACCTCTGTAAACACTTGGAGAACCACCCCCTCCCCCCAGATCAGGATGTGGGACATCTGCGGCCCGGTGGCAGCCTCCCCGAAAGGTCGACCACTGCTCTGACCTTTATCACCATCCACCCACTCTGCCTCTTCTTGAACTTCAGACCAGTGGAGTCCCGCAGCGGTCCCATGTCTGGCTGCTGTCACTCAGTGAGCCCTCTCTGTGAGATTCAGCCACGCCGCTGTTGACGCCAGTCTTCCCTTTCTCACTGCGGGGTGGTGTGCTCTCGTGTGGTCACACTGCGATTTATTCACCCGTGCCACTGCGGGGAAGACATTGGGTCGCTCCCGGGACCTAGCTCTTGCGAACAGAGCTGCCGTGAACATTCTCATACTGAGCTTTTGGTGTCTGGGTCTTACTGGAATTACATTTTCCTTCTTTTTTTTTTAAATTTTTTAAAGATTTTATTTTATTTATTTGACAGACAGATCACAAGTAGGCAGAGAGGCAGGCAGAGAATGAGGAGGAAGCAGGCTCCCCGCTGAGCAGAGAGCCCAATTAGGGGCTCGATCCCAGGACCCTGGAATCATGACCTGAGCTGAAGGCAGAGGCTTTAACCCACTGAGCCACCCAGGCACCCCTACATTTTCCTTCTTTCTCCTTTCCCCTTACACCCCACGGTAGCCTTCCTATGACTGAGGTCCCGCACTGTGGACCAGCACCAGACACAGAGCCAAGGGCAGGCTGTGTGGGTTTCTGTGACGTCTCTTACCTTCTTCCTGCAAGTCTTTGTTTTTTCAATAACACCGAGGCCTTCGGAGGCTTCCTCCAGGATGCTGGACCCTTGAAGGGTTCCAGATGAGGCTTACCACAGATGGCGGTGAAGTTTTCAGCACTCATGCCACATGTGTTTTCCGGGCTGAGAAGGGCCACGTCCCCATGGAGAGGCAACAAAAGCACATTCCCTAGCACAGGGCATGGCGGTTAGATGGGCTTGATCCTTAGTCCTGGGCAGCTCCCCAGCATCCATTTTGATCTTTCAGCATCCACCTTTGGTCTCGGATGATTGCAGCGCTTGGGACGGTATGCACACAGTAGGTCTTCAGCCAGTGTTTGCTGATGGGGTGCCGTCACGCCACACACGTAGGCAGAGAGCTGTGGATTCGGGATCTACAGCATTGGCACCTTCCTCTTGGGTGTGATGGTCAAGGGTCAAAGGGATTAGATTAAGGGGGCAGGACTGGGACTGACCTGCTGCTGGATGCTCGCAACCAGAGCTCACATGTTCATCCCCTCCGGCAGAACATCACTGAGGCCTCCGTCGATGCTAGGCGAGCTGGAGTTAGTGGCCTTTGTGCGAGTTCTAGATCAGTGTGCACTCCTGCTTAAGAATTTATGTGGACCGGGGCTTCTGGGTGGCTCAGTGGGTTAAAGCCTCTGCCTTCGGCCCAAGTCATGATCCCGGGATCCTGGGATCGAGCCCCCCATCAGGCTCTCTGCTCAGCAGGGAGCCTGCTTCTATCTCTCTCTCTTTGCCTGCCTCTCTGCCTACTTGCGATCTCTGCCTGTCAAATAAATAAATAAAATCTTAAAAAAAAAAGAAACACAATTGAACATTTTTTTCCTTCTTCTAACGTGTAAAGAATTTGCACGTTCTCATCATTTTTCTCTCCTAATTTATTGTCATAATGTGTGTCAAACTCAGAAGACCCTGGAGGGGGGTAGCTCGAGGGCCCTGTTCGGGCTTCTGCAGCAGCATATTCTCCCCTCTCTCTTCCTCTTGTTTGTTTTCCATTACCTCTGGCTCTTTCCCCACCTACATTCAAAGAACCCATGAACTTAACCCCAGAAAGCAATCTTTTGCACATGGGAAGGCTTGACTACCCACCTTGCTTTGGGTGAAATAAACATTGTCTGTAAAATGAGGATCTGCGTCTGTCTCGATTCATTGCCCTTTAGCTCTTCCCAGTAAAGAGGGGACCTGAAGTAGTTCAGTTTTGCATATAAACCGCAAACATTCCATATTCCAGTAAACGGTAAATTCATTTTACAGCCAAAGATGGTTCTTACCTATCTGGCACTCCATTTCAGACTCTCAAGGCTGTAGCTTTTGAACTCAGATGCTCCCACTCACTTCTCTCCAGCCCCAATTCCTTACCCTATGTACTAGCCCAGGCATTCCTTTGAAAACAAGTAACAGGAAAACCATCTAACTGTATCTTAAACGAATGGGGGCCATTCCTCCCACATACTGAAAAATCTGGGGGGGAGGTACCTGGTGTGGGGTTTAAATGGCTTGCCTGTCTTTATGAGACTCTTGGCTTTTCCCTCAAGGTTGCAAAATGGCTGCTGTAGCTCCAGGCATCACATCTGAGTTAAAGGCAATAAGTGCGGAAGAGAGAGGGCCTGCAGTTTCACTACCCTTTTATCAGGAAAACAAAAATTTGGGCTGGAAGTCTTCTAGCAGATTTCTGCTTGGGTCTGATTGGCTAGAATGGTGTGTCAAAGATTTCTAGGTGCCACGGTGGTAAGTAAGCAGGTAGAAGGCAACACGGGGAGCAGAACAACTGGTTATCCCACAGCGTCTGCCACCCCGTTTTCACCTATGTCCTGTGCTTCACTGTTGCATCCTTTATGTCTCTCTTGTCTGAATGAATGGTGAGCCTCTGTGTGGCTGTGTATCTGTCAACTCCATCTTTCCGTCATCTGCCGCACTCCGGGAACCAGATCAACTTTCAGTCGTCAACCACACAGTCTGCCTGCCCCTGGACCTTTGGACTTGCTTGTCTCTACCCAAGAAGCTGCAGCCCACCTCCAGTGTCAACGAGCTCGGGTGGCTTCCTTTCTGACTTGGATTCTTGGCTGAAAAGTTGCTTCCCAGGGTGGGATTCTCAGACACCGCCCCCCATCCCGGGCTGAGTGGCCCTTTCCCTAGCTGTCACCCCTACTCGAAATTGTACATTTCTTCGTTCCTGGTTTATTGTCTATTTTCCCACAAGACTTAAGCCGGGAGGTTCCTGTGCAAAGCAGTAGTGCCGGGCTCACAATGAGTATTTGTTGAATGAATAAGAGAAAGGAAAGAAAGATCAATAGTGTCAGAATTGTTGGCGGGTATTGGCAAGTGGGGGTACAGCTCAAATTAGTCTGGGACTTTACATGCTCCTAATAGCACTGTGGTTAGGAATAAAATGTGTGTGTGCCCACGCATGCTCACACACCCACACGCTCCAAAGTGAATCTGAATGAGGAGAAGAGGGCGGGGGGGATGGGGGGATGGGGGGATGGGGAGGCATAATAAAGACGCCTTCACGTGTCCCACCGGCCTTTTTGCTTCATTCCTGGACCACGAGGCTGAGGGCGGCAGCATCAGTAGACAGATGACAGAATTCATCATCTCAGTGACTCGTTTATTTTTAGGCTCAAATGCATTTCTTTCCATGCAGGCCCCGTGTCACAAGCTCGTGTTCATCGGGCCACGACATGGAGGGACCGGGCTGTGTGTCACAGGCAATGTGCGTGTGTGCCTTTATGGGGGGCCCACCCAGCAGCCTAGGCTTACGGGGTCCCAGCACGCACGTGGACTTGAACCCCTTCTTCACCTCCGCGACCTCGCACCTCGAGCCCCCTTCGAAGAGTCATCTCTGTGCAAAGGTCATTTCTGCCAGATGTTAACCCTCTCAGGCCAGGGTCCTGTCTGTTGTCTCTACCACCCCAGTGCCCAGCACCCGGTGGGTGCTTCCTAAATCCTTGCTGCTTTCTCTCTCTCTCTCTTTTAAGATTTTATTTATTTACTTGATAGAGAGAGCACGTAAGCACAAACAGGGAGGGGGCAAAGGCAGAGGGAGAAGCAGACTCTCTGCTGAACACGGAGCCTCATGTGGGGCTCGATCCCAGGACCCGGGGATCATGACCCGAGCAGAAGGCAGAGACTTCACCACCTGAGCCACCCAGGGGCCCCTAAATGCTTGTTGCTTTCATGCCAAACCTCGATTTCTTCCCATCTTTCCGAACACTCTGCGCCTCCCAGGTGAAGTTTATCCAGTTCATTCTGGTCTTATCAACCCCACACAAGGCTGGAACCTCTTTTCAGCAGAGGGGCGTGGCCTTGCCCCCTGTGCCGTGCCCATCACGGAACTCTGCACACGTCTGTTCCCAAGTTGAGGCCCTCTGAAAGAGGGGGACACCGCAGGTGGAGGTGCTGCTGGTCCTGCTGCCGGTGCCGTGACCCGGCTGCCGTGAACTCAGACCCATGTGAGCCACCACGTTTTGTTAAAAGAGGTTGGAAAGCTCGAGGACATCTTTCTCCTTCCCTGAATTCGGCCTCTGGAACATTCTGGATCTGAGAACCTCAGTGACTGTTGGAGGGAGACAGCAGACAACTGAGTGGGTGGAGAGAAAACAGGAATGGACAACATCAAGCAGCCATGACATCCCCTCCCCCTGCACGGTGCCCAGCCGCCACTGCTGGGGTCTCTCCATCCAGCCACCGTGGCTTCTCTGAGACCTCCCGCCCTGCTGCTACGCTGGCCGCAACGTTCCACGGCGTCCAGGGAGGGTGAGCTCTCGCCCTGAGCATCCACAGCCGGGCTGTCTGGTGCGGAACGGAGTGGGCCTGCTGCACGGAAGGGCAGGACCCACTCTGTGTGTGTGGGTGGCCCCAGGTGGAGGACGCCGGAGGGGGGTAGTCAGACAGCCAACAGTGGGGACCTCAGTAGCATCTCCTCTGTCCAGGACAGGAGGGCAGCTGCCTGGGACTCGGCCAGAGCCCACGGAGGAGGCCCAGGCCTCTTCTCTCCAGCGATGCCATTATCAGAACCAGGAGAGGGAATCTGAATAAAGACGAGCCGGAGAGAGCCTCCCGGCCCCCACTGCCGTTTCCAGGCGACACACAGGCTGTCGCGGTCGCTGTCATACAGACCCTTTTCCCGTAAGACGGCGGGTCCCATGGGGAGAAGGGGTGAAGTGGAATATTTTATCAGCCATGTACATATGTAACCAGAAGTGGGGCTGAAAAGCAAAACCTCATTTGCCTGAATAGGGGGAAGGCAGGAGGGGTGGAGAGGGCTGGCGGAGGTGGCGGGAAGGGACTTATCTCTGGGAGGTCAACAGCGAGAACACGGCGGCGGCCACCGTTCTCGCCCTCCGAGGTGTAAGCAAGGGAAATGGCCACACAGGGGCCTGTTCTGGGGACCAAGTTCAAACAGCATCTCGTTTTTGCATTTAGAAATAAGAATCCAAGATACATCTGAAAGGTGAAGGACAAAAGGAATAACAAGTGTTTGGCCCGGGAGCCAGATTTCTCGCCCATGGGCCACTTTTCACTCGCGGTTTGAAGATGATCTTGCTCCCATGGGGGAACAGGTCCTAAGCTGGCTTCCTGGGGGCTGACACTCCAGATTTGTTCTGCAGCACGGGCGGACAGGTGGGTGCGGTTCTCCCACAGAGAGAGACCGGCTTCCTCCCCTGGGTCTCGGGAGGCTGGAGGTTCTCCAGGGACGCAGAGTGGAAAAGGCAGGCTCTCCTCCACTCAGAAAACAGCAGCCGTCTCTCCCCGGCCCCAGTGAGCTCCATCATCCAAGGATCTAATGAATGAGATATAGTAACAATTAACAATAGTAATAATAATAATAATAATAATAATAATGGGTGAAACACTTGCTTTGCCCAAGACTGAGCCTGAAAGTAACCAGCCTTGCAAACAGCCACCAGCCCTTCTGCCCAGGGAAAGCCACCCCTCACGAGATGTGTTGTGAAGGAGCCTGGCTTCTTGGTGTTCTGGCGGGCAGGGAAGTCCGGGGAGGGTAGAGATGGGTGAGGGAAGAAAGCAGACATCCATGTGCCTCCTGGAGCCCGGCCTGGGTGCACATTTCCAAGGAACAGACCGTGCAACCGGTCAGAGAGACACCCTCCAGCGGCTCTGCCCGGACACTTGGGGTGGGACTCACACCGCAGCTCATCCAAAAGTTTGTGAGGTTATTATTAAAGTTAAAGCGAAGAGGGATGGAGGCAGATAGAGAGAGAGAGCGAGAGGAGAGGAAAGAGAGGGAGAGAGAGGGAGAGAGAGGGGTGAGAAACGCAAGAACCCATCTGGGCAATGCACCACATTGAAATTGCCCCGCATTAAAAATTCACCAGCCAGTGAATTTTCAAGGGATTTGTAGTAATTAGATGACAAAATGCTGGCAAATCTCAGGCTTGCCAAAGATGTTACTCAGGGGTCAAAGACTCGACACTTTCGGCTGGGTAATTTGTAAGTGTCAATCACTCGCAGCCATCAGAGAGCAGGCAGGATCTAACGGCTGCATTCTAACGAAGGCGAGACGAGCCCTCGGCCGGCTGCCAGCAAACCCCCAGATCCCCGGCCCGCCGCCCACCGCCCGGGCACACACAGCGGCTGCCGCCCCGCCTGGGGCTCGGAGCCGCGCCGGCCGACCCAAGCGTCCAAGTTCCTGTTTGGTTTTATTCCCCCTTTTCCTTCTCGAAAGCAGCAACTTGCCAGGAGTTAGCTGGATGTCCCCCCTTCGAGGAGGAGAAAGCGTCCTGGGGCAGGAGGCACCCGGGCGGGGGCCTCAGTGTTCTCCTCTGTGAAGGGGGGGATGCGAAGCCTCGCCTCGAAGGGTCATTCGGACTGAAGGAGGGAGCTGTCTACCGACCCCACAGAGTCACCGGCTCGGGGCCAACACGCCCTTGGCCCCAGAGCTGGGCCCGGCTCTGAGGACTCAGCAGTGACCAATGCCGTGGAACTTTCTAGCTGGGGGAGGCAGGAAGAACAGGAAAGAAACAGATTAATACCAAGTACGTCCAAGCGTGGTAAATGTTCAGAAGGAAACGAAACAGAGTCAGGGGGTTGAAGGGTGTCAGGGACACTACTGTGTCCGCAGCGGGAGGGTCATGTCTGAGGAGAAAACAAGGGGCAGAGGGTGCGCAACAGGACGATTCTGCGACGGGAATCAGCACGAGGCTGATGGGGGCACAAAGGTGGACAGGGGTGGGGGGTGGGGGCTTAGGTCCTGCACCCTTGGACGCTTGAGGCAGGACTTGGCGCAGCCCAGCCTCTGGTCAGCTCTGCCCCCGGAGTCCTGGCGGGAGGGGAAGCCCACGGAAGGGCTGTGTGCGGCCCCTGGACCTGCCTGCAGGGCTGGGCCCGCCCTGGCCAGACGGTCGCCTTCCACCCACCCCTGCTGAGTCTAAGCGAGTGGCCAGGCGGCCTGGTGACTGCCCAGAGCCCAGACTGGACATGTTCGCAAGAGCACGGGCATACAGGGGCCTTCTCTCTCTCTCTCTCTCTCTCACCGTCCCCACTCTTAGGGCATTTTCTGTGGGAAGCCCTGGCTTTGCAGTCAGACTCTGGGCCCCAAAGCCTCCCTCTGCTGTTCCCAGACTGTGTCACTGCCGGCAAGCCACCACACCTCTCTGAGCCTCAGCTTCTGCATCTGGAAAATGGGCACATGAGCCCCACTCATACGGTTAATGATGGGGTTTAGTCTCAAGAATCTGGCCCCGGGGAGGCTCTCCACAGAAGCCCTTCTAACCAGCACAGCCCCTGTGAATGAAAGACGGCTGCACCCCCACAGGCCATTTCAGGGAGATGAATGGAAGGCCCATCTTGGCGTTCAAAGGGAAGGAGCTGGAACAAGGTGTCTTTGGACAGTTTGCTGTCACAAATGCTGCAAATGTCCAAAGCGAATCTGAAGGCTCGGTGGTGTCGTCGTGTTTGGTGAGGACGCACACTGGGTCCGCCGAGGGGCTGGAGCCGGTGTTTATAAATCACCTCTCCCTCGAGCTCCTTCTGGTTACTGCCGGTTGTTTGCTGGTGGTGGGGGAAGGGCGCGGTGCTGGGTGGACTCAGCCCCCCACCCCCCACTCCCTCCAGGGGGGGCCTGGGTCTCCAGCCTCTGCTGCAGGTGAAAGCACTCAAGGGGAAAATGAGAAACTCGCCGTGTTTCACTGGCCGTGCTGGCCGACCCTCACGGCGCCCCCAGCGCACAGGTAGGCGGATGCTTTTGGACTGGGGGGCCCGCAGCCACGGCCCCCACTGCCTCCACGCTGGGCACCCCTCCCTCTTGGAGGCTCGGCGGCCCGTCTATTCCCCGCGGCCCCTTGTGAGCGTCGCCAGCTCTGCAGCTCAGATGGGGGCGTGTGGTGCTGACCCGGTCTCTGCTGGAGAATCCGTGAGACCACGACCGGCTCTTCAGGTGGTAATACCCACCAGCACTGTGGCTGTTGTTGCTGAGCACTTAGTATGCGCTGGGTGCCGCAGAGGCCCCTGGGGAGCCCCATCTCAGCGCCTGTCACCGGGACCCAGTGACGGCCGCAGCGTGACTGTCACCTTATCACCTGGTCAGTGGCATCCCTGAGCCCGAGGGAAGGTGCTCCCCTCCACGTCCAGCACCGCCCACACCAGCTCCGAGTTCCAGGCCGAGTTCCAGGCCCTCTTTCTGCCTGACAGGGTGTTACATATACGGCGTGGATGGAGGCTTGTTGGCGATGGAGGCGGGTGACCTCTGCACCTCCTTGGTCACAGAGGCTGTGGCTTTTATTTTATTATTATTATTATTTAAAGATTTTATTTATTTACTTGATAGAGACACGGTGAAAGAGGGAACACAGCAGGGGGAGTGGGAGAGGGAGAAGCAGGCTTCCTGCTGAGCAGGGATCCTGACATGGGGCTCGATCCCAGGATCCTGGGATCCTGACCTGAGCCGAAGGTAGATGCTTAACGACTGAGCCACCCAGGTGCCCTGAGGCCCTGTTTGTCATCAGAAAAAGAGCCAGGGTGGTGGGGAGGGCGCCTGGAAGGTCCTGAGGAGGGGTTCTGGCCGCTGATGGACCAGCAGAGGCAGCGGCCTGTGCCGGGCACCTTCTGACGGCTACACCAAGCTCCCGGAGACCCCAGAGCCATGTGTATCCACGGCCTCCCCATCCTTCCACACACACGACCCTGCAGATGCGTACCCACGTGCCCTGAGAGCCAGGAGCCTCCTCTGCTCCCAGGACAAACCCCCGTGTCCATCTTCTGTCTGCTAACCATCCGGCCTGTGGGCTCTGCAGGGCAGGGGCTGGGTTTGCACTCCTCCCCAGGGACCCCAGGGCCAAGGGAAGGTGCTAGTCTGTGTTCCTCGGAAGGAACAAACGCACGTGCCCCAGCCAGCAGCCAGGTGCTCGGGGATCAGAGTCAGGGAGTCTGGGCAGGAACACCATGCTGGCCTCTTTCTTCCGAGCGGGGTGACTCTGGGGGCTGGGTGTCCCCAGCACAGCCCTGAGCCTCCATTCCCTGAACCACCAAAGGTGGGGAAACAGTGTGCCCGGGTCCTGGGGTGGCGCTGAGGATTCTGTCACTGATCTTTCGACTTCTTCTAACCATGGAAGCCCCAGGGCCTAAACTTGAAAGATGGCTGAGCCTTTAGGCCTCAGAGCCCAGCCCTGAGAACTTGGCCAAGAGGTGCCTGGAAGCCCATTGGGGCTTCTAAGGGAACCCTGAATCTTCTAAGGGCTTTCCTCCAGAACTGGCTCAGGGCCTTGCCATCCTTCCCATTTCGGCATCTGAAAGACAACAGGCAGAGGCCGGGGTGGCAGGCAGGCCGAAGGGTACCCCGGCTCCGCGCCAGAGCTGTGTGGTCTTGGGCAAGGCACCTAACCTCTCTGAGTTGCCGCTTCCTCACTGCAGGTCAGGACGGCAGAAACGGAGCCCGTCTCTTGGGGTCTGAGTCATCGGTGGTTAGGGCAGGGATGGCGATGGTCTCCTATCATCATCACAGTGGATAAAAACAGGGTGGGGGAAGCCGAGGGACGGAGGTGACCAATGCCCTTGGTGCACCAGGGGTCCACGCGCCCCTTTCGGCCCACGGACGCCCCCTGCAGGTGGGACGCAGACCAGCGAATCCTGGCTGGTGGGTGTTCTCATGGTCCCGTTTCCAGAAAACTAAAGCCCGGACAGCCCAGGGGACTCAGTCCCAAGGCTGCAGGGCTTGTAAGAGCAGAGCTGGGTCTCCCTCCATGAACCTGGCCTGTTCCCAGGGGGCTGTCCTTAATCCTGATCCCCTGATCTGGAGCTGTGGGGTGGACGGAGGAGCTCGGCACCCACGGGAAGTGCTCAGAACGGGCCTAGGCTCCATCCCAGACTCCCCAGGCACTGCTCTCTGTGGATGTGGTCAGGAGTGGCAGGAGATGGGGCCCCTGGGACGCTTAGTTGGTTAAGCGACTGCCTTTGGCTCAGGTTATGATCCTGGGGTCCTGGGATTGAGTCCCTCATCAGGCTCCCAGCTCCACAGGGAGTCTGCTTCTCCCTCTGACCCTCCCCCTTCTCATGCTCTCTCTCTCTCATTCTCTCTCTCAAATAAATAAATAAAATCTTAAAAAAAAAAAAAGGAGTGGCAGGAGAGGGACACTGCCCGACTCCCCGCTGGAGGGACAGGAACCTGCCCGGGGCGGGGGACACACCCCGGATGCCGGCCAGATACAGGTGGGCACCAGCATCCCTGAAAGGTGTCCTCGCCTCTCTCCACCCTCTGCCCCTCCCTCCTCTGCAGCTCTCCCCGGAGCCTGCTCCCCGCCCCCCGGGGGTGCTGGCGGCTGCCGTGAGCCCCGCTCCCCACGCTGTCTGGCAACGCCGTGGAGAGCCCGCGGCCGTGGCCCTGCTGCCTGCAGTTCTCTGTCGGGCTTTGCAATTCCAGTCACATCATGCCTGCACCTGCCTGCCGCCGCACGTCACTGCCACTCTCCTCTCCTGGACCCAGTTTGGGGTGAAAGCCTTCCTTATTAGTCAATCTGGATCCCACTTACTGTGAATTACCAGACCTGATTGATATTCATGAGTGGATCCATCTGAAACCTCAGACAGCTGTCACATGACTCCCTGCCTTGGGGGACGCGGGGACCGGAGCAGCCCTGACACGCAGCGGCGGCCCCCAGCTGGGGACGGCGGTGGGGGGAGGCTGGGAGCCACCCCTGGCTGACAGCAGTCCCCCTCCCGGTGGTGGCTGGGACCGGAAGGTGCCAGCAGGGCCTTCCAGTCTGGATGGGCAACGGAGGTGCCAGGGGCTGGGGTGGAAGGGGACCGGCAGCCAGGCTCTGCTCCCAGCCACATCGCTGCAGCTTCCCATGGGCCGTGCCCCTTCTCCATTTCCCCTCTGCTTGGCCCCCTCCCACTCCCCCCTGCGGCTGGGACACCACTTCTTAGAGCTGCCTTCCCAGGGCCCCATCTGCGCGAGACCCCCGACACTGTCCTCACAGCCTGCACACTGTCCCTGCACCCACGCAGCAGAGGACCACAGCCCACGATCTTGTTTCTAGCTATGGGGGCAGAGCTCCACGGGGGCCCGGTGTGGGCAGCGCTCTGTACAACTCGGTGGGATGAGTGGAAGTGTTCCCACACGGACCAGGCCCTGGGCTATGCCTTGGCACCCACCTCCTGGGACGGTCTTGTCTCCTATTTTCAGAGGAAGGAGTCGGCGGAGATTCGAGACTAGGGAAGCAGAATCCAGGCCGGATGATTCTCAAGCCTGTGCTTCTGGGCCCTTGACCTCTCACCCCCAAGGGCTTGGGTTGCAGGGGAAGTACTCTCATCTGGAGGGTCCAGTGGCTTTCGTTCCAGAAACCAAGGCTCCCAGGCAAGACAGGGTAAGAGTAAATACTTGATGGTCAACTCAGATAAAGTAAAAATGCTGACAGCAGTCTTCCTCCTTCATCCAGCTAACTGCTTTGCAGAGTGGCGGCTGGATGGATGGGCGCATCCAGTGCCCCTTGGACATCACCGCCTGGCTGAGCAGCAGAGAGAGCCCGGAGCTGGGACTGCTTTTCGGACACTAGAAAGTCCAAGCCTGGGCTCCTCTGAGCAGGACCCGGGGGGACCTGCTTTTCAGCTTCCCCAAGAAGTGCAGCCGCCCCAGCTGGGCGGAGGGAGGGGCGGTGCTATCATTCCTGATTTGGAGCTGCAGAGCCAGGGCGGGAGGCCCGGGAAGGGCAGAGGAGCCGAAATACTGAGAAATAAGGCTCACTCCCAAACGGTTCCCAGAGAAAATGGGGTCCGGACACACGGAGTCTTGGGGACCAGAATGGACCATATTGGGCTTTGAAGGACCCCGGGGCATCTTTTGAAGGAAGGCTGAACTGTTTCCAGGCCGAGCTGAGCAGGCCGAGTGGGGGAACACAGGCCCTCCGGGGCGCCCTGGCAGGCAGGGCATCTGCCGGTGGTCCCCGGGCAATTCTGGGGCTCGCTTAGCTGATGATCCGGCAGGATGGACCAGAGCGTGCGAGGAAGGCAGAGAGCCCAGAAACTGTCCGCAGGAGGGAATTGACTCGATGGTCCACTTGTGCCCTGGGGTTTGGCGAGCGCACTCTCGGTCCCTACGTGGCGGGAAGTGAGAAGGCAATTGGGGAAGCCGGGCTCACCTGCCCGGCTAGGGTTTCCCTGGTTTCAGCAACAAAGACTCTGTCCAGTTTCTCAAGAGGCCAGACTGGGGACAACCTGGATTCCTGCGAACACTTTAGTGGTGCCTCCCCTGGTGAGCAGGGCACGAGACCTCAAAGGGCTTGCAGTCGTGGGCAGTGCCAGAGCAGTGACAAGTGAGGGGGACACCCCGAGGGAGAGCACCTGAGTCTGGGGTGGCTGGTGGGGACAGCCGAGCAGGAGGTGGCCGGGGGAAGGGCTGGGGTAGGGGGACAAGGGAGAGGCAACAGATCTAGGCAACAGACGGTGCCCAAGGAGGGGCAGATGCAAGGCCCATTTAAGACATGTGTGGGGGAGGGATTGTATCCAAGCCCTGATCCCCCTCCCACCTCTGCCTCTTGGCAGTGCCCTCCCTCCATGACCGTGGGCTCTGCCGCGTGGCTCACTGTGGCCAGTGGGACAGCAGCAAACATGTCTTCATGTGGAAGCCAGACCCACGCATCTCTGGGGTTTCTTACTGGGTCTAAGAGAGTACAGTTCCAACTTTTCCTGGGTTAAGAATCCGGGAGGCACATTTTTAACCTTTTAACATTTTGGACCTCCGCAGTGTGCTCCCGTGGGGCTAAGCATGCAAGTCAGCTCGAAGGGTGGAAATCGGGAAATGCCCCAGGAAGAGCCCAGGCAGCAGGCTGATGACCTCAGTGCCAGAGGCTGCTAGCTGTCCCCTCCCTCACTCTCCTGCCTCCCACAGCACAAGGACCTCATGCCTTCGTGGGGCAAACAGCAGCCTGGGACTCCTTCCCAGCCTTTCTCCCATGTTGCTTCCGCCATGTGACTCTGTTCTGGCCAGAAGCCACAAGAGACTGTCCAGGCTGTGTCCCTGAAGGGCCGGGCAGGCCTGGCCTTGTCCTTCCGTCCTGCCGCCTGATCCTGGCAGAGAGGGGAGCCGGGTCCCCAGCGCGGATACGGACCGCGCCGACAGCCCCGCCTGCTGTCTGGTGAGGGAGAAGCCAGTCTTCATCTTGTTAGACCACCGATGTTTGGGTCTGTCATGGCAGCGGCGACATTCTGGAACTGCGGCCTCATCTCCCCCAGGCTGACACAGCTGGCGGGCGCCCGGGCGCTGGAGCCGCCTGGTCTCGGAGCCCTGGAGGAAGCTGGCCTGCATCTCAGCACCCGCTAAACATCTCCCAGCTCCCAACTGGGACACTTACACTGGGAGATGCTTACAGCCTGAGCACAGCAGCCTGGAACCTGGAGGGGGTTGAGGGCTCTGGACCCAGGCCACATCCCCAGCTCCTATGGGAAGGGCAGTTTGAGAACTACAAACGGAACCTGGGGCTGTGGGCCCCATGGGTTCAGCTTCCGTCTTTCTCCCTGCAGGGCCAAGCGGGACGAGAGGAGGTCTCAGAGCGCTCTGTGGTGGCCATGGCACACACCTGCCTTTGTCTGACACCTTCCCGGAAAACGCGCCGCTTCACTTCCCCAAGCCTCAGTTTCCCACTCGTGCAATGAGACAGTCTCCGCCTTGGGACTCGGCGGGGACACCACTGAATTCGTGACTTCAGCTGCTTTGTCAACTACACGGTGACCTGTGGACCTAGGAGGGGGCGGCTACATGATCGCCTGGAGTCTTTTTGGGGACCAGGAGAGGGGAGGGCTCCTGACGGTTCCCAGGAAAGGCAGAAGCAGCTGCCACCTGGAAATCCTGCAAAACAGAAAAATGTTTGCTGTTGGCCTGAGCCCAAGGATGGGGCGCTGAGGCCCCAGTGGATCGTTTTCATGAAAGCTGCAATTAAGGGGAAGTGGGGTTTATTACGGAAGCTGGAGAGGACTCAGCCCTGGCTTCTGGCGATGCTCTAATGAGATGGCAGGGCCCCTTTTTTTGGGCCGCTCAGCCAAAAGGCCCTGGGCACAGGTCTCGTGCTGGAGCACTCGGTCTCCTGGGTGGCGGGTGACGGGGTGGACATGGGGGACACACCTTTACGTTGGGCGGGGGTTGGGGTACCAGCAGCGATGGCTTGTTCAGTGTTCACCAAGTGGCGGGCCCTGGTCTCAGCCCTCATTTAACCTTAGAACACCAGTGAGTTGGTACTGTTGTTGCTCTCGGTTCCTAGATGAGGCCACAGAGGCACAGAGAGGTCAAGGAGCTGGCTCAAGGTCATGCTGCGGGTAAGGGGCAGAGCCGGGATTGGAGCCCAGAGAGCCTGGCTAGGGTCTGTGTACTGAATGGGGGTTTCTGTACGGTGTGACCTTGGAGAAGCCAGCGGCCCTCTCCAAGTCCAGCTTGCTTGCTTGCTTTCTTTCTTTTTTTTCTTTTTAATTTATTTGACAGAGATCACGAGTAGGCAGAGAGGCAGGCAGAGAGAGAGATGGGGAAGCAGGCTCCCTGCTGAGCAGAGAGCCTGATGTGGGGCTCGATCCCAGGACTCTGGGATCACGACCTGAGCCGAGGGCAGAGGCTTTAACCCACTGAGCCACCCAGGCGCCCCCAGCTTTCTGAGCGGAGAAATTATCGGGACTCAGCAAACTTGATGCGAAGGGTCAGACCATAAATATTACAGGCTTGGCAGGTGATACAATGTCTCTGTTGCAATTATGGAACTCTGCGGCAGTAGCCGGAAACCAGCACGGACCGTGTGTGAACCACTGGGCGTGGCCGGGTGCCAATAAAACTTTACACAAACAGGCAGCGGCTAGATCTGGCCCCTGGGCCGCAGTTGGCCAATGCCTGGTTTTGACCACTCATGGCTCTTCTTCACCACTTCCGTTTTACTATATTCATGGTCTAATAATTTCCTTTATACCGATACATTTTTTTTAAAGATTTTTTTGTTTTTTATTTGACAGACAGAGATCACAAGTAGGCAGAGAGAGAGGCAGAGAGAGAGAGGAAGAGAAGCAGGCTCCCTGCTGAGCAGAGAGCCCGACATGGGGCTTGATCCCAGGACCCTGAGATCATGAACTGAGCCAAAGGCAGAGGCTTTAACCCACTGAGCAACCCAGGCGTCCCTTTTTTTTTTTTTTAAACCTCCTCCTTAGAGTTTGGTGAAATCGTGGGTTTGACGAGCTAGCTCTGTGTATTTGCGAAACGTGAACATGTGAAAATAAACTCCTACATTACAAGTCTGCCCCTGGGCTGCCTACAATCTTCTCGTGGCCGCTGAAGCCTGACGTCATGCTTTGTGAGTCCCGTTTACACGTTACCTCAAGTCTTCAAACCCTGGGGTGTTGAGGCAGAGGATGACTACGTAGGGAGCGGGGGCAGGCCTCACAGCCTGACTTTGAACAGGGCAGGTCTGCTTTCTATGTTGGGGTTCTGCATAAAACTTTTGTTTGGAAAAGGGGGGCCTGTGGCCAAGAGAGTTTGGACCTGTCTAGGGGCAGCTTAAAAGTGAACTTGGAAGTTTTGAGCTTTGAGCTAGGGTTTATTGGTTCTGCCTACATGGGGTTGTGAGTCCCCCACATCACTTCTCAGATTTCTTATTTTATTGTTTTAAAGATTAATTTATTTGCCAGAGAGAGAGAGAGAGAGCACAAGCAAGGGGAGCAGCAGGCAGAGGGAGAGGGAGAAGCAGACTCATCGCTGAGCAAGGAGCCCGATTCGGGGCTCGATCCCAGAACCCTGAGATTATGACCTGAGCCCAAGGCAGATGCTTAACCAACTGAGCAGCCCAGGTGCCCTGCTTCTTAGATTTCTTACAGAAGAGCCGATGATTTCCCATTATGGCCCTGCCCGGGTCTTCTCTCTGCCCGATGGCTTAAGGTCACCTCCCAACATAATGCACATTTACACCCCAACCCCCGCCGTCCCCCGTGCTGGCTCCAGTCAGGTCAGCTCCAGCACACGCTCGCTTCTTCCTTCTCATTCCCAAACCACGGGGCCAACCCTGGCCTTGCACACCTCAGAGCTGGGACTCTGTCTGTTCTGGGCTCCACCTCCAGCAGCACGTCAAGGCCCCGGCTGCCTGTCATCTCCTCTGAGGGGCTGAGTCACCCCCAGCTCCCAGATTACTGTAGCGTCTCTGCACGCATGTCGCCGCTCTCTCCCCTCCCCGGGTTCTGCTCACATGCCACCCTCTGGGGGGGCCCTCCCTCGGTCCCTCTGGGCACCCCACGTGGCAGCCTCAGTGGCACTGAGTGGGAGCGTCTGCAGGCTGGCTGTCCCCCCACCTTCTGCCATCAGCTGGTTGGGACCAGGAGAGTCATCCGCTGAGCTCCCTCCTGCTCCCTGTTTCCCATGGCCCCCCCTCATGCACAACAGCCTTCACAAACATGTTGGCCACACACGCCAAGGTATCCAAGGTTCAAACTGCTTTGGTTTCATGGTTCCATGTGCTCCTAGGGATGAAGCCAAGGGCTCTGCCCTCGGGAACTGCTGGTCCCTTGGTCCTCGAGGGAGTGTTTGGGCCCCCAGCCCCCCACCCTCTGCCCTGGAGCCCTAGGATGGCCGGGCAACGCCTGGCACTGACCACAGCCATCGTAAGCCACAGCATGTGCCCACGGGTGATGGCATTTGGTGGTACCCAACAACCCCCCAACAAAAGCCCATCTGTGGTTCATGGCAAGTAGGTGCTGAACAAGAAAAGCCTAATCTGGGGAAAAAAGACAGGGTGCCTTTTGTTCAAGCCGCCCCGAGTTAGGGATCTAGACCCAGCACATGTGAAACCCTCCCTCCTGAGCCCCACACTCGCCCGTAACTCGAGGACAGTGGCACAGCCCACCGTGCAGGGGTGAGGAGAGGAGAGTGTGGCCCACCACCCTGCTCAGGGGCAGGCTCTCACTCACCCTGGAGAAGCAGGGGACCGCCAGGTTGAGAACTCGGGCTTCTGGCGATGTGAAGCTGGGCACGAGTCCCCATGACAGCCCCCTGTGTGGTGTCACCTGGGGGATGCCACCTGCCTCCGTGTCTACACGTCCCATAAACCCACCTCCCACGGCTACTGGGAGCTCAAAGTGGGGAGTGTTCAGTCCACCAAATATTGCCGGGCAGGGGGCGCCGTGTGCACAAACCACGGCTCCTGCTCTCCCAGGGCTTTCCTGGGGGAAACCGCAGCACAGAGATGACCATTTCCACCTGTGACTGGGGCCGAGCACCTGTGGCCAGAGCTTCCAGTGGGGGGTCTGCTCATTGCTGGGCAGGTGTCCAGTTCCACGGCCTGCGTGAATATGGGAGTGTCTTAGGAAGCAAGTGTTCCGTTAATCTTTTATTAACAATATTTCCGGAAAAAAAACCCCAAAACCCGTTACATAGTCTTAGGGAAGCTCTGCAAAAGAGAAGCGCGGGGTGGGGGGGGGACCCCAGGAGAGGCTCTTCCGCAGGAGGGGAGAACGTGCTCTTTTTCCGCAAGGTGCATGCACCAAGGGGTTAAAGTCATTTTCATTAAAATTTAAATTTCAGCAGGCGTTCACTCTCCCTTCCCCGTCCTTTGAACGTTTGACTGGCAACCATTTCATATTTCAATCTCGGCAGAACAAATTGAATTAGATGTTGAAACCAAACTCGGCTCTGTTCACCAAAGCCTGCATGCTCGGCTTGCACTAATCCTTTCCTAGACGCTGCAGAGCACAGACAGGCGCTGGGAGCCCGCCCGGCCACAAAAGACAGAAAAAGCCGAGGAGGCAGTGAAAGAGAAGGAGGGAAAGTAGGCAGCCGAGGGCTCCTGGAGATTGTCTTCTGCTGGACACGCGGGTCTTGAAGCCCCAGACACAGACCTGCGAGTAGATCTCATTTCTGGCCTTGAATCCCCGGTGCCCTGAGTGTTTGGTGAATGAATACACGGGCTGAGGCTCAGGGCTGGCTTTCGGGACTCGCGCTGCCAGACTCGGCCTCTGGCGGACGCCCCTTCCTGCTCCGTGTGGAGTGAGGGGGGCTGCTGCTCACACTACTGCTCCTTTCCCAGAGGCCACAAGCTGCCCGGCGCCTCCCAGAGTCGAGGGAAGCTGGGCTTTTCTCTGGTCACACCCGCCCTCGAGCAGTGCGCAGACTGGGTCCAGAAGATGCCAGCTCGAGTCTCCTGGGGGTGGGGGGAGGCAGACCTCGAGATCTGGTCCCGGGCCATCACTACAGACCCCGGGACACCGGACGACCCCATAGCCAGGCCCTTTGCTGGGCGCCGATGAGAACCTCTACTTACCCAGCTGAGTCTGTGGACTGGCCTAGAAGTGCTGACCCAGGGGCCCGAGCCCAGATCTCAGAACAGGCGATCCTGCCTGTGGGTGCCCCCAGGTCGCAGTGTCGGGAACAGACCCAGCAATACCAGGGCCTGGAGAAGGCCTCACTTGTTTCCAAACACGCTCTCTGGGCAACCGTGGGCTCATCTCCTGTCTGGCTTTTTGTGCGGGAAACGACCAGGTGAAGGAGGTGCCCGCGCGGCCTGCTTTGGGGCTTGTGGGCAGAGGGCACCCTCTCCAGGCCACCTTCCTGGATGCAGGGACACCCCATCCTGCCCCAGGCCTCTGACATGGGCCCAGCAGGCCTGCTGTGTGCACGCAGGACTCTGGCTTGCTGGGGCATCCGCGGGTGTAATGCCCCATGCTTTCCTCTTTGTTAAGTAATAGAAACGGTTGTGATAGTCACGATTTAGCGTCCCCTAAAAATGCAAGTCTGTTAAATATTTCCCATCTTGAAGAGAATCCTACCAGGCCAAAATCCCTCTCATACCCATTTTAAAGATATGGAAACCGAGGCAGGAGACACTGAGCCCCTGGTGCAGGTTCACAAGCACTGGGTGGTCCAGCTGGGATCGCACCCAGGCCTGTGGATCCCACCCCCGCCCCCAGCTGCAGTGCACCCCACCCTCACTGAGCTCTGTGAGACCCCCTGTCTAATCCCCTGTCCTCCATCTATAAGCAGGAGCCAGGACCCTGCTCACCTGTCCAACCAGGGCTGTCTATACGTCACCTTCCCCGGCCAGGCCCAGGGGTTTTGGTGGCCTCCCTCCTTCCCTAAGCCTGGTCCCGCATTTGAACACTCCGTCCCACCCTTCAGGGTTCCTCAGGGCCTCATGCCCATGGCTCTCCCCTAGACCACCATGCTTCTGCAGTTCCCGGGGGTCTCTGTGTGCTCAGTCTTCCAGAGCCCTGTGTGCACAGACCAACCAAACTCCTGGCCTCCCACCCCTGCTTCCATCTGGGGCTCCTCCTTGCAGACAGGCCTCCCAGTTCCCCATCTCCTCGCTGTGCCTGTCGGCCAGTTCCACGGAGGGGATTCCAGCCAGAGCCAGAGGCTGGGGGTAGGGGGTGGGGGTCTTGGGGAGACAGCGGTAGAATCCAGGGCTGGACCCTCAGTGGGGACGCTGAACAGGATGGAGAGAGGGAGAGGAACACCGCCTCATCTTCTCTCCCCCGCCAGCCCCAGATGCCCGATGGTACCCACCCCTGCCAAACCCAACTGGCAGCCTATTGCCAGGGGAACCTGGGAAACTGGCCTGCAGGGATCAGGCCCTGAGTCCGAGCCGGCATGTGTGTGTGTGTGTGGGGGGGGGTGGGGCACATGGAGGGCGACGGGTTCCAGCTCTGGCCTCTGCAGATGACCCCACAGCCTCAGCAGCTCAGGTGCCCCCTTCCTGACCCTGCTGTCCCCCCCAGCCCAGCCCAGCTGCCAGCACAAGCCCCTCCCTTGTTCCCCCTGAGCATCCGGAGGCCACAGACCCTTTTGAGAAATGGCTGCATCTACATGGGCCTCAGGAGGCTCCCCTAGCCCCGGGGCTGCGCCCCTTCTTCCACATCCTCCACGGTTTATTCCTCGCGGTTCTTTTCTTAGATCGATTGATGCCCCAGTGTCACTTTTTTTAAAAGACTTTATTTTTGCTAGAGACAGAGAGAGCGCGTGTGGGAGCGAGCGCCAGTGGGTAGGGAGAGGAGAAGCAGGCTCTCCATGGAGCAGGGAGTCGGGAGCAGGGCTCGATCCCAGGACCCTGGGATCATGACCTAAGCCGAAGGCAGATGCTTCACCGACTGAGCCACCCAGGCGCTCCTTATTGTCACTTCTAACTCCCCCTACAAACTCCCCCTGTGCCCTGGTCTGGTGACAACAGTGAATGTCTCCAGGCTGCCTGGGCCCCCATGGCCCAGAGTCCCCACAGCTCACCCCGCACGCACTGGACGGATGCGTCTCCTCCAAGGAGGAGGGGCAGCATCCCTCCTCCATGCCAGGAGTACCTCACCCGGCTTCACCTGACTATTACCTAACAATCATACTTTACCTCCTTCCAGAATCATCGCAACAGTGCCGGTTCCCATACTGAACTATGACGGTGTGAGTACTCCCTGACCATGCAAGGCGGCAGTCGTTTTCAAAGGGGCAGGGACAGGGTTCAGGCCACTCCCTGCATTAAGTGCTGTGACCGAAAAGGACAGGGGTAGGGACGTCTGCGACGGATGTGGGCACAGGTCTGGGCGCAGAAGAGGAGCGGAGTATAGCTACTTCTGACAAAGTGGTCAGGGACCGTCTCTGAGTGAGGAAGGGGAATTTAAACTAAGATCTCAAAGGGGAGGTTAAAAAAAGAGACAGGAAAGATGTGAGGGAAGGGGGGGGTCCCAGGCAGAGGGAAGAGCCAGTGCAAAGGCCCTGGGGTGGGAATGCCCTGGAAGGGCCAGCACAAAGTAAGGGAGGGACAAGTGGCAGGGGGGCCTCCTTGCAAGGTGAGGAGTGTGACTTTATTCCAAGTATGTGGGTAACCCTGAGGGTTTTAGGCTGTATTTCTGTAATCTAGTTCACGGATCCAGCTGGATCCCGCTGGCTGCTTGTGGAGAAGGCAGTGCTCCTTGGTTAAGGGAGGGGAGGCGATGAGGGTGGCGTCCACTGTGGACATCCTTGGCAGCACGAAAGGGGGGTGATGGAGCACCCTGAGTCCTCCAGGAGAGTTGACTCAACTGCTCTTCATTGCTTACATGGCTGGTCCTGTCTAGAGAGCGAGCCCCTGGACTGGGGGTCAGAGAGGCCGGGCAGGGCAGGAAGGAGGGATAGGAACCTGGTCTCCCAGGCTGGAGAGCCTGTGCTTGGCACCCAACACCAGGCTGCAGGAGTTGGCGGATCCTGCCCTGGAACGTTCTAGTACCTTCGTCCAAGTCAGGCGGGTGCCCGTGAGGCCCCTTGTGTGCCAGGGCCATGGGCCTGAGACCTCCAGTGTGGTGACCATGCCCTCACCATCAGTCTGGCACTGGTGGTGTGGCCGTGTGGATACGGACTGCGTTTTCAATCGGAAAGACCCACGGGCCCCAGAACAGGACGAGCAGTGGGGAGGAATAGGGCGGGGACCCCCGTCACCCCAAGACCCATGCAACTGGGGGATCTGGTCACCTGAGGGGCTGGCCTGGGTGAGGTTTAACACTGGCCCCACCTGCGTGCGGCGCACATACCCGACGTCTACAGGTCAGCCTGCTGCGGAAGCTGGGGAATGAGGAGGGGGGGAAGCAGGACTGATGAGGAAGCACCGCTCCGTGGGCCATGGGGCACGCATGGGGCCTCACACGGCTACCGGCGCTGGAGAGCGTTGCTCCGATTCAAGGCCACTCGGCAAACTGGATGAAGACTGGAACCTCCTTCCTCCAAAACGCACAGACCAAGTTCTTTGCAAAGTCAGAAGGTTCCCGGACTCTCCCTGGGAGCCCCAGCCGGAGGTCTCAAATGAAGGAGTAACAAAAGCGCCGATGGGCGTTTCCTCGGGGCTTTACTTGGATTGACTGAGGTAGTCAAACACCAGGAAGGCACCATGCCACCCCCACGGGACAGAAAGAGAAACTGAGGGTCAGAGGGGCCCTCACTGGTCTGCGGCCACACAGCTGAGAACAGCGAGGCTGGGACTGAGACCCAGGGCAGAGAAGCGAGCGGCTCCTTCCTCGCTGGGAGGCAGGCTCCCAGCATGTGCTGAGTGCAGGACCCCCCATCCCGGCGGAGGCCGTATTTCCAGGCTGGAGTGGGGTGTGCGTGCGGGTGCCCCAAGTCTGGGACAAGCCTTTCGACAGGGCCGGGATGCATTTCAGAGTCGTCCACCCGTGACAGGGGTATCGGCCATCAGAGTCGCATCTTAGGCTCAACCGGCTGGCATGTGGGCTTCAGGTCAGCCCCTGGTGGTCAAACCAGGACTCGACGTCCCCGGGGATCCTGGGGCAGGACAGAGGCCAGGTCCCCGGCTGTGAGCACTCCCGCACATGGCCGGCAGACGTGGGAGCTCCAGCTAGCAGCCCTGGAGGGGAGGCCAAGAACAGAAGCTTCTGAGCTGGTCTTCCACTGCGGTGGGGGCAGTTCACAGACCCCGGCGGCATGTTTTTCCCACTAAACCTGTCTGAGGTGGGAACTGGGGTGCAAGGCAGACACTGGGCCCATGGAGGTTAGGTCACCAGGCCAGGATCCCCAGCCAGTGTGGGGTGGAATGGGGGCTTCCTGTCCTAACCTCTTGATGCCACACTTGATCCCATGCAGCTGCACAGGGGCGGGGCCCTGAGTCCCTGTGTGCCCTGACCCCCTGACCAGCAATGGGGGGGGCCCGTCTCCCCATCTGGGAGCAGCGGACAGCCAGGCTTGGCGGGCGCAGTTTGTTCTCGTGGCTTCCAGGTCCTGGTATGGCCACGAGAAACTTCCTATCGTGGCTGTGTCTCGCCCGCCTCCCGGCCCTTGGGTGCCAGGCACAAAGTGGATGTGTGGGGACTGCTGGAACGTGTCACCCGGGACACCGTCCCCTCTGACTTCAGGCTGGGGCAGGGCGGGGTCGCCCACACTCCCACCTGCTAGCTCTCCCCCACCCCCTCCAGCCCACACGCCAGGAGCGCAGAAGCTGGAGCGGCTGTCCCCAGTCCCCAGGGCCCTGGAGCCACGTACCCTCTCGGTGCCAGCTCGCAGCTGAAGGGTTTGCTCCTCACTGTCGTTTTCACTGTCTTCCAGCTGCTCCAGGATCTCGTCCAACACCACAGACCGCTTTTTCTTCGGGGGCTCTGTGGGAGCCCAGATGGCAAGAGAGGAGGAAAGACAGCCGAGAGGGGTGGGAGGCGGGAAGAGAGAAATGGCAGGAAGGAGAGGGACCGGGATGAGCAAAATGGAGGGCGGGGAGGCGAGAGAGGAGACGAGGCACCGGGAAGAGAGCGAGTTAGAGGAGGGGGCACAGGGGACCAGAAGCCAAAGCGGGGGTGTAGAGAACACAGGAGAGGAGAGAGAAACATGGATAGTCAGTCTCTGGCTTCACCCCAGTGCTGCCTCTCCCCAGCCCCAGGAACTCTCCTGCTTGGCTCGGCCCGCCACCCCCTCCCTGGCTTCCTTCCACCCACAGAGGCAAGGGCTCCAGTTAGGAAGGGAGCGAGGAGGGCCTCTCCCAGCAGCCCAGAGGCTGATGGATCTCGGGCTGGCTTGCAGAGAGCGGAACACCTTCAGAGAGGACGGGTCAAGTGAGAGCAATTGTTGGGGAAAGAAGTAGAAGCTTCTCCGGCTTTCCTGGAGGCTACAGACTCTTCATGGTACAGAAGGCGCCTGATAGAGCAGGAGCTCAGTGGCTGTTGGGTGAAATCATGCTCCGAGATGCCAGCGAGGGATGCAGGGAAGAACATTGACAGGCAGCTCTGCAGGGGAGGGGCTATTTCACTTGGACTTTGAAGCATGCAGAGGAGTTCTCTGCGAGGCGAGGGGAAGGGGAGGCAGACGCACGGCATGACCAGAATGCACACTGGGCTCAGCTCACACAGTCCCTTTGGGCCCCAAACACTACTGAGGGCCTACTGTGTGCAACCACCAGTCCTGCAGGTATGGGTGATGGCCGCCTCTTACGGGGGAGGGAGCTGGGCCACAGACAGGGAAATCTAAGGTTACTGAGCTACAAGGGCTGGAGGCAGGATTCAAAGCCCAGCAACGCCAAAGCCAGTCTCCCCACATTTCATGAGTGTCTGGTGCTGGCTAGGGAACACCAGGGAGATGGGGACAACTGCCCGGGAGGGCTGGGGGTGGGAGGAGGCTGCTCTCAGGCCCGACCTGCCATCAGTCCCTCTGGCAGTCTGACCTCTCACTAAAGGCCAGCCTCAGTCCCAGAGAACACGGATTTGCTCAGAGACAGCTGCAGACAGTCCCAACCCCATCCTCAAAGAGCACCTCCTCTGTGACGTCTTTCCGGGGAGGACAAACTTCCCTGTGACCCTTTGTCTTGACTCCATGCTGGGCCAGGGGCCCTCAAGGGCCTGTGTCTCATGTGGGTCTCTCCAGAGCCCCCACCCCCCACCCTGGGGGCGCAGGAGCCTGCAGGTCCAGCAGCTGCATCCACCACTGTTAGTGAGGGAGAGGGAGAGCGGGCAGGATGGGCAGGGGGTAGGGGCAGCAGCCCTGGCTGGGCTCAGACACATGCTTCCTCTCCTCGCTGCCTCCTCCACGCTCTGGGTTTCCTTCTAATCGCCAGGCTTTGGAGGTGCACAATGGCCTCGGGAAATTGAATTTGTGGGCAGGTAATGGGAGCCGGGAAATAGAAGAGCAGCGAAATAGGGCCCGTGAGCCCGGCACGGACGCCCCCTCCTAGTTACAAACAATGGGGGTGCGAGCTCCCGGGCTGCGGTAGCAGAGCCATGGGCTTGACCTTCAAGGTTTCTCTGGTCTTCCCCACCACCTGACTGCACGGGGGCACCGGCAAGGGAGCGGGTTTTTCCTGTGCGTCCTGGGGCACAGCCGGTTTTGCATCCCAAGCAGCCCCACCCCTGCCGTGGCCCCCCCGCCCCAGGCCAGAGCTGCCAGGGCAGTGGACAGCTCCTCCCCTCCCTCCCAGAGACATCTCTCAGGGGCACCTGGGGCATCAGCACCTGTGGCCCCATTGTCTCGGCCTCCGTGCTGCTGGCTCACTTGGGGAAAAGCTGAGGCTGTCAGGATGGCTCACCTCTGTGAGCCGCACGGGGGACCTGTCACCTCTGTGAACTTCCGGTTACACTCTCCCCCGCAGGTACTCATGTGGCGACAGCCACCCAGGGTCCCTTCCTGGCTGCTGGCCCCCACCTCCGGGCCTCTCCACCTGCTGTTCCCTCTGCCTGGAGTGCTCCTCCCCCAGGGAGCAATGTGGGGGACTCAGCTTTGCAGGGAGGACTCCCCGATCTCCTTGTTTAAAAGCACAAGGCCCCCAGTGCCCCTGCCCTACTTCCCTGTCCGTGCTTCTCCGTGGCATTCACCCGTGTTTTACTGTGCAGCTTACGGTCTGCCTCTCCCGCTGGGAGGCCAGCTCCAGGAGGAAGCGGTGTTTGCGCGCACGGTCAAGGCCCGCGTCCTCAAGGCCCAGAACAGCGCGCGGCGTACAGCAGATGCTCGGAAAGTACTTGTTGGCTGAGTGGACGGATGGCAGGCCCAGATGAGGTTCAACAGCTCAGGCTGCTGAAGGATACACAGAAGCAGGGGCCAAACCCAAAGCAGTCTTTAACCACCTTTGTTCACATTTTTATCCCCTCACAGCAGAGACTAGGCAGTGGCTGCTCTGGGCCGGGCCTGGGAGTGAGTGGGACAGGCCCTGTCGAGGGCGTTCCTGGTCCCATGAGGGGAGACAGAGAAGGAGCCACACAACCACAACCTATGGCAGGGTTAGTGCCGTGGTGGGGACGAACCTGCTTCATGTGTGCTATCATGGTGGCTTCCTGGAGATGACAATGTAAACGTGGCCAGAACCTAGCTGACTCCCAGCTCCGGCCCTCTGACCCCACTGTGCTGGTCTCACTCCCGCAGGCGGCTATGATCATGGCTGCCTGGCATGTTCCACCCTCTGAACCAGTGGGCACCTCCCAACCTCGGCCCCGAGGCCCTCGGGCACCAGCCATGCTCAGTCTCCTTGGGAGCGGACCTCATGGTCTTAAAGGCTTGTGAACCGGTTCTTCCACGCCTGTGCCTGGAATACCAGCCCTGCCCTCAGCTGCCCTCTTGCCTTCCTCTGAGTCATTGGATACCAGACACTCTCCTCCTCTGCAGCCATCTGACAATCATTTAAGAGCCAAACATCCCGAGACACAGCCATAGCAGAATGAAGAAAAGCCATGCCACCCAGAGCTGGGTTCCAATCCCCTGCTTCCCCTCGCTGGTGGCGGTGGGACCTTCCCCACTCTGAGCCTCAGCTCCCCCTCCCGGAAGAGGCAGTGGGGCCAATCCCGCGGCAGGCCCTGGAGGGGTGATCTGGCAGAAGAAACTGAGGCCCAGAGGGAGGGGGAATGCAGCCAGCAGAAGGACACACACAGGCAGGGCCTCAGCTGAGTCTCAGGAACCCCCTGCAGGAGGGAGTGCCGTCACCCTCATTTCACAGCTGGGGAGACAGAGGTGCAGGGCAAGGCACACCCCCCAAGGCTCCCAGCTACCACAGAGCAGCCCCGGGGTCCTGCCTCAATTGTCCCGTTTGTAGGCCATACACATTGTCTGGGTTGTGCCATGGGGCGTCTCTCAGGGGCCCTGGCCTGGGGCAGAGGCCATGGCCAAGGCTGCACGGGAGCCTAAGACACAGAGACAGGCGTGTGGTCACCACGTCTCACCTTAGGGTCATACAGTCCTGGCTTTGGCACTTTCCCAGCTGTGTGCCCTCGGGGCGGGGGGCACATACCCCGCAAGGTTCACTCTCTCATGTATAAAATCGGGACGGGGGGCAGGACAATTCCTCCTCCCTTGCTTTGTCTGTGGCCACCATCAGCTGACCCGCAGGCCCACAGGTACGTCCCTCCTTCTGCCCGGAGCACGTGCAGGCTCCTCCCTCCGGCGAGAGCCTCTCCTGGCTACTCTGCACGTCCTCCCTCAGCATTTAACATACACACTCGGGAATGCAGGCTCAGGCCCCTCTGACCAGCCTTTTGCTGCCTCAGTCTCCTTGCCTGTAATGTGGGGGCACCACCAACACCGACCTCAGGGGGTCGTGGGGAGAATTAACGGAGGGAAAGGAGCAGTGACCGGCCCCTGGTTGGGCCCCAGCGGGTGGCGGCCAGACTGACATCTCTGTTGCTCTAACCCCTGTCGCTGTGGGTGTTGGCGTAGTGTCTCGCTTTGCCATTAGGCCGGTGGGCGCCGACAGGGCGGGGACTGTCAGGATGGCTATTGATGGCAGGTGATCGATGACTAGCTATTAGATAAATGAGTGAGACGATCTGGTTGGTAAAGGCTAAGGAAGGTATGGTACCCATTCCCCACCCCACTCTGGAAAACGGGGGGATCCACGGACTCCTGCGGGGTGAGTGGTGTAGGCAGCAGGTCAGATGATCTGAGGTCCCCGCTCTGCCGCCTAACGGCTCGGTGACCTTGGGCAAGTCACTTCAGCTCCCAGCGTCTCAGCTTCCCCGTCCATATGTGGGGCGTGAAGACAGGACCCGCCTCCCGGGGCGGCCGCGGGCATCTGCGAGTCAGTGCACAGAGCCCTGCACACCAAGGGCTCAGCACTTGGGAGCTGTGACTGCTCTCGAGGGCCTGACGCATCTGACTCGGGTCGGCCCCCCCCCCCCC
>NW_019154130.1:9601279-9787534 GCF_002288905.1 Enhydra lutris kenyoni
AAAAAAAAAAAAAAAAAAAAAAAAAAAAAAAAAAAAAAAATTGGGGGACTGCTGGGAGGACGACAGAAAGCGCCTCATGGGGTTTTGTTCCAGAGGCAGAGCACTGAGGAAGGGCGAGCAGAGCGGGGGACAGGGGACTTCTGCAGGGGCCCTGAGAGGAGCAGGTGCCGGCAGCCAGGGGAGGCCAAACCCCGGCTGCCAGGATCAGAGCCCGCCGCTCCGGGCTGGGCCGCCTCTGTGTCCCACAATGACTGAAGGTACTCCGCTTGCTCAGATGGGTGCCCCTTAAGTCTTCCCCACAGCCCCTGGCGAGTGCTCAGGGAAGGCTGGCCCATTTTCCAGCTCCGGGACGGACACCAAACAGGGGCAGCAGTAGTAGCCCTGGGCCAGTGCCAGAGCCACTGTGGGTGCCCCACCCTGGTGGCCGCCCGCAGCACTAGGGCGTGGCTCCGGGACATGTCAGTGGCTGTCTCTGGCCTCCAGGGTATGTGATGCCGCGGCACAGGGCCGGCTGGAGGGGGCTGGGGACATAAGCCCCCCGGAGAAACCCTCCACCAGAGAGATGTGTTCATGGGGAGCTGGTGGACACATGTCCCCGCTCCCTCGACTCCCGGGGGACAGCTCTGAGGTGTGTGCCCCACAGATCTTGGAGGGCCCTGGTCGGGGTGAGCACCTGCCGCCCACGGCGGGCCTGCTCGCTGTGGCCCCTGGGCTGGAACCCTCGCTTCCTTCCCGTTCCTCATGCACTTCCTGGGCTCACCTCTGAGGAGATGTGCTTGGTAGCCAAGTCCGTGTCTCAGGCTCTGCCCCTGGGGAACCCGCACCAGGACACCACAGCTACAGGTGACCGAAAGGAAGGAAGCCTCCCACATGACACAGGTCTCCGGTAGAGCGTCTGCATTTGCTGACTCAATTTAAGATTTAAGATTTTAAAAACTAGTTACTAATTTGCAAACAAAGGGGAGATGCTACGCAACAGTCCCCATTTCTAGTTTCTCTGGAAACGGGCGGACCCAGGGGGCCTGTGAACCCACCTGAAAGCGAGCACATGCTCTGTGCCAGGCTTGGGGCTGGGGCTGCAGCCGTGCAGGAAACTCTAAAGGATATTCGGAACCACCAGCCACGGGGGCCGTGTCGGGGGCCCCCAGGTGGGAGTGAGCTGAGGGCTGACCAGGAGAAGCTGAGAGGCAGAGGAGGACCCCCGCATTCCCTGGGCCTCCGTGTCCCAGGCACCGGCTGGCTCTGAGCGGCAGGCTGGGTGTGCACGGGGAGAAATCCCACAAGCTGCGTGGTATTACTGTCCCATTTGTCAGACGCGCAAGCAGTGGCTCTAAGGAAGTCACCTGACCTCACTCACCCCACAGCCCATCACACCAGTGATGCCTGCGGTCCCGGGGCTCAGTGGCCCGCCCTGCAGCGCAGACACTAGCACAGCCCCCCGTAGGAAAGAGCTCTTGGCAGAAAAGGACTGGACAGACAGAGCCCCCGCAGCACCACCTACCTGCAGTGGCGGCCTTCACCCAATTGCCCGAGAGAATAATCTAGAAACCCCCGAAGCTGGGACCCCATCCCCAGAGGTTCTGATGTGAGTGGCCTGGGGCGGGCATTGGCTACTGAGAACGATGATCACCGCTGATCACCACGGTGCTCAGGGCCCTGGCTCGCTGGGAAGCAGGAGACTGCGCGCAGCCTGGAAGGTGGCCCTCGCTCCGTGCGTTCCACGCAGCTGGCCCGGAAGCTCCCCATCCGCAGGGCCTAGATTACCATGGATTTAGCCTGTGGTAGGGCTGCGGAGCAGGGCTAAGCCTGGGGGCTTTCAGGCTCCTTCCTGCCTGTGTTTGCAGTAGTTACAGATGCTGGAGAGGCAGGGAGTGGCCAGGTGAAGGGGACTCACTGCACGCAACAAAGGAAAAGGAAGCGGAACCCTTGGAAGGCATCCCCCACTCCCCTGCCTGGTGCCTGCAGGGATCTTTCCGTTTCTAGTAGTGGCTTGATGGGCATGAACCTCCTGTCCCCCTCCTCCTGGCACAGCCCTGGGGTGGGAGTAGGGAGCCCTGGAAAGGGAGGACACGGTAATGTGTCCTCAGGGAATCAAGGCGGAAGGAAATCCACACCAGATCTAGATGTGCGCGGGCCTCAAGCGGTCAGGCAGGCACAGGAGGGAGACGATAGGGCAGGCCGCAGATTGCGGCAACGCAGCCCCAGCTGCCCTACGGGCCCGTAGCACCAGCGTGGTCAGACCTAACTTTTCCAGAGGCCAGAATCTCGATTTTCCAGGCCAAATCTTCTGATAGCAAAATAGTGGTGATTCATTAAAAACAAAAACAAAAACAAACCCCACCTGTGCATATTTTATAGGTAAAACAAAGACCCGCGGCAGAGCTCAGTTGATGGCTCACCTGGGCAGCCTCTGATTTATGGTCTCCTCTGTCTACAGGACCCCACTAGTCTCACTCGTGGCCGTGAAGCAGTAACGAAAACCTCCCTGTCTTGTTTCTCGTGGGTTCCTCCGGCCTGGGCCAACCGACAATTCAGAAGCCAACTTGGCCGCCCCCTGCCACCAGCCACAACCCTGGAGGAAAAGCCTACCCTCCTCCTGCCCGGGTTGTCAGCACTTTGGTCCCCAGGTCCCCGAACCCCTGTCCAATCCGGGCCCAGCCCCTTCCCCTCCCAAGTCGCTCTGAAATTCTCCTTCTGTCAGTTGAATTCTGTGATCGATGAGGAAGAGCAGGAGAAATGGCCCGGCACAGCTGGTTTCCCCGTTAGCCCTAGCAGGGATTCCTGGCCTCGCTGGCGACGGCTGAGTGAAATGTTTGCGGAACGCAGAGAACACAAGTCAATAACAATTTAGCTGGATTGGGAGCAAGTGCCTTCCCCGCACGGACAGCCGCTCCCGGGGGAAGGGGAAGAGAGTGGGGAGGATATTGCTGAAGCGCCTGGAAATATTTCCAAAACACCGCTCCAAGAGGCTCAGGGCGTGGGGCAGGGAGGAGGGGAGAGGAGGAGGAGGAGGTGACCCGCAGACACCTGCTCCCGCCTGCTCCGGGCCCCTCCGGCCTCCCCAGCACCTCGGCAGGAGGGAAGCCTTTGGCTCTGGACGTGCCGGCCGTTTGCACCCTTGCCGCTGAGGAGCTGCGGGACGAAAACAATTCCCGCTTCTTCGCATGGCTTCGCTCGACTCTGCCTCCAACAGCGGGGCCGGCTTGGGGCATTTGAGAAAAGAGCTGGTCTCCCGGCCGATTTCAACCTCTCTCCTGGTGCCGCGCAGAAGGAACAAAACACAGCTCTCTGGCCAGGGGAGGCAGTGCCCTTCCAAGAGGGCAGGGTAAGACGCCTCTCAGGCCCTCCGGTCCCCGTCCCTGCGGTGGCGAGTGGCACAGTCGCCCTCATCGGCTTTCTCTGATACCTCTGGAGGAAGGGGTGCCTGCTTCCCTGAAGCCTTAAGGAGGGACCGAGAGGCACCCAAGTGGAGGAAGAAAAATGAGGCGAGGGGAGCTTACAGGAACCTTCTGTCTCCAGGGAGCTGGAAAGATCCACAGCGAAGGGGTATTTTGAATAATAAATTCTGTGACTTCACATACTTGCTTGAACTTTCCCGACTGTGATTTTTAAAGCCCGATGATTATGTTTTCATGGCCAAGATCAAGAAGGCATATTTGCAAGGGCTGGCGTAGGGATAACGGGCTCTCCTGGTCCCCGATCTTTTGAAAATGTGCCGTCCTAGGAATGATTAAGTTATGGAAGGGAGGGAATGGTGAACTGTTGCAGGCTTTAAATATCATCTGTATGCTGATGACTCCAAATTTATATCTCAGTCCAGACTTCGCCCCTGAGCTCCGAACTCATAGATCTATCTGCTTGACATCCCATGGGGAGTCCTAATGGTGTCTCAAACCCCATGTGCACCCCCCCAACCCCCACCTGCTTTTCCCAGCTTCCTGGGCTTCATCATCACGAGGCACCACCATCCTGAGTGGCTCCAAGCAGAAATCTCTACACCGGCCTTAATTTCCCTCATGCCTTCCGGAAGTAAATTAGGCTGACTCTCCCTTCACCACACAGGCTCAGTCCACCTGCTCTCCATCCCCATGGTCTTTGTTCCCACCCAGGCCACTGCCTCCGCTTGCTGTGAGGACCACGATGGGACTCCTACCTCCATTCTTGCCCCTCCACAATGCAGGCCCCATGAAACAGGGAGGAAAAGGTCTGACAATGTAAATCCTCCCTTCTTAAATCTTTGAGGAACTTCCTGCTCTATGTTGAATAAAAGCCAGGCTCCCTGCCAGGCCCCACAAGGAGCTCTGCTGGCCTCTCTCCAGCTTTGTTTCCTAGCATTCTCTGCTCTGGAACTGTTTTCTAGCCACGGTGGCCTGTTATGACTGCTCCTGTCCCAGGGCCTTTGCACCTACGGGTCCCTGTGCCTGGAATGTTTATCCCCCGGAACTCTGGCTGGCTGGCTTTCTTCCTCCCACCAAAAAAACACTCCTTGGAAAAACTTCTTCCAGTCCAGGGCTGTGCCAAGAGGAGGGGGAAATCTCTCCACTCTTCCCAGCTCCCAGGAGCATCTTGCTATCCTTTCTAATTCCTCCTAGGGCTTGCCATCGTCCTAACTTTGTTATTTGCCTCTTTTGTCATCTGTCTCTCCCCCTGAAATGTCAGCTCCACGAGGGCAGGGGCCTTCTCTCTAGTTCACTGCTTGGGCCTCAGGGCTGAGAAAGGCTTGAACGAGATGGTTAATGCAGAGTCGAGAACATGAATGAATGAATGAATGAATGAACAGAGCCAGTGAGGGGCAGAATGATGGGGGCCTCCTTCCCGGGGAGAGCTGGAGTTCTTAAGCAGAGACTTCAGTGGGGTGGGGGTGGGAGAGGGTGAGACCGTGATGCTTCCAGAACTGTATATGCTCTGAGAAAGGAGAGCTCATGGTAGGAGGAATTAGCTACCTCCGTGGCTTTTAGATAAAATGAGGGCAGCCATTTCTCGAGCCCCAGGGCAGGCCTTTTCTGTAAGTGGTGAGGCAGTAAACCATTTTAGCTTCACAGGCCACAGGTCTCCCCGGCAGCCCCTCTCCTCCCTCACAGTGCGAGCACGCGGCTGGACTGACCGTGGGAACAAACAGGCACGGCCGTGTACCAAAAACCCTTTATTTACAAAACCAGGCTGCAGGCTGGATCTGACTGTGGGCTCTGGTTTGCAACCACTGCCCTACCTGGATTGGGAGGCTGGGTCTGATAAGGGGGGGGCAACTGGGGATGTGGGGGCTTCTGCAGAATAGGGTGTGGTGAGCTAGAGTTAGCTATTCTGCAGTGTGCAAAGCTGTGTGCCCTCTGGCAATTCACTAGACCTCTCTGGGTCTCAATGTGCACCTCAGAAAGACAGGAACAGCACTTCCTTCCAGAGAGGTGGGAGGCCAAAACGGGACTGCATCCCCAAACCCCTTGGCTGTGCTTCCAGCGCAGAGCAGGTCCTCCACTCAGCCCTCTCCCTTCTTCTCTGGCACCTGACTTGGTCTTTAATACAAAGTCACATGGCTGCCTCTTTTAGACTGGTGGTGGGTGGAGGTTCAAGGTGGAAGAGCTGGCTTCAGGCCAAGTGGGGCTCCGGGGCTGGCTGCACGGCTAACCGTCCAGCGTCCCTGCAACCAGGCTTCCCTCCCGTGGGGTGACAGTGAGGAGGGGCTGAACCGACTCCCGCACTATGGCTGCTAGGGACGAAACGCTGGGTCAGAATGGGTCGATGGGACAATTGTGCGCCCGGCCCATGGACAGTCAAGGAGCGCCCACGGTGCTAGACAGAGGACCACAGTGGCGGGGAGATGCGGAGAAAGACCCGTGCCCTGGAGGGCAGGGCCTCATGGGGAGAAGAGACATCAGAGTATCGCACACGGGAACACAAAGTGGCAGGAAGACGGGGCGAGGGGCATGATGGGGGAACGGAGCACATAAGGGGTACCAGGGAGAGGGCCGATCTCTCACGTTCTGGCTGAGAGCGGCGGGCGAAGGGGCGGGGGACAGGCTGCCGGGACGAGGGCTCCGGCAGACGGGCCCCTTCCCCACCTGGTTCCGGTCCCCATCAGCGCCTGGCTGGGGGCAGCGTGTGCTGGAGGCTTGTGAGCCCCCCGGCCGGGCACCCGCCCGCACCCAGAGAGAGCGGATCTCCCGCCCCGGCCCGGGCCGGCTCTGGCGGACGGGGGAGGCGCCGCTGCCAGCCGCTTGCCATGCCGGTCATGTCTGCGCTCCCGGCTCCGGAGGTGAAAGGTACAACCGCTAACCACAGCCCATCAGTCCTCCCAGCTGGAATAAGACAACGGTGGGAAGCAGAGCCGCGCTCCCGGCCAAGTAAAAGCCCGTTTGCCCGGGCCTCCCTGGCTGCGCGGGGTCTGAATCAGAGGCTTCTGCGGGCGGGTTGCTTCTCTACCATTATATTCTCTCCGTGCCGCTTGCGGGTACCGTGGCCTGCCGAGGCCCTGAAAGCTTCTCCATGCCTCGACCCTGCTGGTTTGTAACACGTTCGGGAAGAAAAGGACACAGCCAGTGGCCGACTTTCCTCTTTCTTCCCTCCTTGCTCTCTCTTTTCACCCTCCCACACGCGAGGGCTGAAGAATAGCACTTCACCTACCGGGGGCTGCGAGGGGCAGAGGGGAAAACGGTTCTGGGCCGGGAGGGGAGGCGGGGGCGGGACAGGGGCGAGGGGAGCGGACGGCTCTGTGGAGGACGGCCGTCTTGCTATTCCCTCTCAGGGCACCTCCGTCTGGTGTCAAGATCAGAGCAACGTGGCCAATGGCATTCAGAGGTCCCTTTGCTGTTCAATGTCATGGGCATATCGCAGGCCTCACCTGAGAAGGGAGAAACGTAACACCCTGCCATCTTACAGGGACAAGGGACAAGATGAAGGCTTCCAGAGGGTTGGAAGCTGGCAGCGGGGGGGTGGGGGAGGTTTAAAACAAGCTTCTTTGGCTGCCAACACAGGACCCTCGGTGAGTGGTGAACACCAGGCCAGCACGGAGCACGGCTCGCTCCCACACCTGCGTCGGAAGGCAGGGCGTTATGGACACCGTCTCTCCAGTGAGGACTCGTCCTCCTCCTCGCTACGGTGTACGAAGTGTCTACTGTGTGCCAGGCACGGGGATGTGCACTCAGGACGTGGGAGACGAGCTGCCATCCAGAGTCAGATGCAAACGCACCGGCCCCGGGCATGGCCCACGTGCTGGGCATCTCCAGGTTCTCACCCACGCACCCATCCACACACGCGCATTTGCTGTTTACAAGCCAGGCTTATAAAAACCAGAGCTCCTCTCTTGTCTCTCTGCTTTGCCCTGAGCACATCCTTCCTCAGCCCGGCTGGCCTGGGAAGCGAGGTCAACAAAGTGCTCTGGGTGGCCCCAAGAAGGAAAGACAGGGGAAGTGACATCTGTCACACGCTCACTTGTGCTAGGAACCTTAGAGGCATCGCCTCCTTGAGCCCCAAGGTTTCCCAGCGGAGGTAGGCACCCTCATCCCGCCATATGGATGAGAGCTGAGGCCAAGCGCGGTGCCCGAGGTCACAGAGCCGGTATGGGGACACACCCCGGGGCAAGCGGAAGGGGCACCAGCACACACCTGCTGATACAAAGACTCAGGCCAGCAGGATGGCCAAAAGCCCAGGTCTGACTCCTGACTTGGCCGCTAGTAACCGGGTGCCCCCTTGGGCAGGGTGTCTGCCCTCTCTGTGCCTCAGTTTACTCATCTACAAAGCAGGAGCGAATGACGTTATTTGCCCCCTAGGATTCTCCAGGATTAACACCTGCGACTGCCCGTCGATAACACCTGGCACAGAGTAAGGCTTAACAGATGAAAGTTGTTATACCAGTAATAATAATAATTAGTGTTATCCAGCCTGAACCATACATGGTGCCTTCCACCTTCAACCTAGGCTCATCAGGGACTCATGGACGGAGAGAGGGGCTGGTTGCAGGGGCTGCAGAGCTCTCGGTTCGCCAGCAAGCTTCGTGCCTGGCCCTGCTGAATGGTCGGGACGCCTGCCTGTCATCCCCTGGCCCACATTCCACAGGGAGCCCTTTGTCGTGGCCTCAGGGCTTGGGCTGGGCAAACGGGGCCGGGGCCTCCACTGGAGACCTGAGTGCCTTCCTGGCAGAGCTCGGCGTGGAGGGAGGAAACTGGGCATGGGTCCCATCTGCCCTCGGAGTCTGCCAGGGCCCTGAAAGCGCTGAACAATGCAGATTTCGACACAAATGAGCTGGGTATTTTTCGCCACGGGGAAGGGGCAGAGCAGGGGGCGTGGGGGGGGGGAGGGTCCAGCCAGGAGAGCAGGAGGCCAGCAGCCCTATTTTGAACATTCAGGGCTGTAGGGGCACCTCCCATTCCCCGAAAAGCTCAGACACACAATGGAGCGGTCAGTAAGAGGGATTGCGGGCTCCAGAGCACCTGTTCTGGGCTGACTTGTCGAACCCCTCCCCCCGCCCCCCAGGGTCCAGCTAACGTGGGAAGGACGGATGGAGCCGTTGCCCTGAGTACAAGGAGCTTCAGCCGGACTGTGCGAGCTCGAACCTGGCTTCCACCGCACACTGCCTGCGTGAGCCCCGGCAAGTGACTTCATCTCCGCGCGCCTCCTCCCTTCATCTCTAAACAGGGAGGACACAGCCCCTACGGCCTGGGACTGCCCTGCGGGGGTGGGGGTGCCTCCCGGGTGAGAAAACCAACAGGGCAGCTCGTGCTGCTTCTGTCACTCACAGAACATCCGCTCGACAGTTCTGAAAGGGGGCGCCTTTGTTAGCTGCCACCGCTGGTGAACGGCTGTGGAAGGGGAAACGGAAGCCCAGAGGGCAGGCACACTGACCCCCCGCTTCCCCGCCTCTGACACTCAGCCAGGGAGCAACAGAAACCGGGTCTCCTGGATTACAAGGTCAATGTTCCTTCTCCTACAGCCAACCTTCCGGGGACCAAGAGCTTATGGAAAATCCGATGACAACAGATCCTCTTGCCCGAGAGGTAGACCTGCACACACGCACGTGCACGCACCCCCCCCCCACCCCGGGATGACAACATTTCTGGGTGTTCTCAGCTCCTCTGAGGCCAGCCCTAGACTAGGATCCGCGAAGACAAGGTTTCATGGATCCTAGGGTACAAATCCCTGTGTCTTATCTTGCTGTGTTCTGGAGAGAGCTTTCTTTTGTTTTCAGAGGATTATCATGTGTTTCTTTGGGCAAGAGTGCTGTGAAACACGACTGGGAATGACTTTACTCTCAGGCTGCCGTTCTGTCATCTTCTCAACCCAGACGGGTGAGGCCAGCACGGAGGTCTGGCAGGTGGGCGCGCGTCCGAGAGACCCCTCCGGATGGGAGGCCTCCCCTCAGCACACCCCTGCTGCTGTTCGTGGGCCCAACATGGGCTGGATGTTCTCTGGGGCCACCAGATCCATCCTTTGTCCTGCTGGCCCCTGGCAGGTGTCCCTGGGGGACCTGGTCCTTCGGCTTACAGATGCAATGGGCCAAGGGGAGACCCAGAGGGGAGAAAGGTGGGAGGAAAGGGAGCTGTAGGCACTTTTCCCGCCGCTCCCCACCTGCTTTGCGGGGTTCTCTGGCATTGGCTGTGGGCTTCTACGCTAGGGGACTGAGTAGGTGTCTACAGACCCTGCTCTTGATGGACCCCAGGGACATCATTTCCTCCCCGCCTACCCCTACAGGCCCTGGGATAAGGCGGGAGGTAGGGGGACTGCTCCTCAGTACTGCTCACCTCTGGCCCCTACCCTCACCTCTGCATTACAGGCTCTTCCTGCCAACCCCTGGGGTAAATTCTGTTCCCTGCTAGGACCCTGCCCATCTTCCCCTGGTTTGGGAAGGGTCTGGCAACACTCACTTCCACACACTCGGTTAGCTCAGAGCGCATGGCCCCTTCCAGAACCTGAGGGCCATGTTCCTCCAGGGGGACTCAAAGGGAGTCCAAACACAGAGCTGGACTCGCTCAGAACTGACCTTGGGGCCCTCACCTCACCTTGCACTTGAGCTTCCCGGCCTTTAAGTGGGGACACGGTAATGTGCACCGCCTGAGGCCTTCTAGGAGGACACACTGTGTCAATTCCAAAGGGCTGTCTGACATTTTCCATCATGACCTGTTATTCATCGCCTCCATTTCTGGAAGGGACCCAGGACAGTCTACATTCAGGGTCTGGACGAGTCAGGATGAAGGAAGCCATGCAGGAAGCACTCATATACCTGGGTCTGATAAAAACCTCAGACTTCTGGAAGATGGCATTTGCTAGTATAGAGTAGTACAGGGTGGCGGGGTGGGGTGCGAGTTCTGGAGCTGGCCTAGAGCTCCAATCTGTGACTTTCCAGCCGCGTGACCACGGGCAGTGCCTCACTCGGTTTCTTTGTAAAATGGAGACAGCAGCGCCCGGAGCTGCTGCCACTGTCCTGGGGCTCAGTGAGACGGCGCAGGTCAGAGACTGAGGACAGACCTCAGCACGGAGTGAGTTCTTAATAAACAGGAGTAGTCACGTGTCACTGCGGTGCTTGGTTGGTCTTAGTGTTCCCATCCGTAAAATGGAGCTAATCAAGAGGAGCTGGGTGGCTCAGTGAAGTGTCCACCTTCGGCTCAGGTCAAGATCCCAGGGTCCTGGGATCGAGCCCCGCACCTGGCTCCCTGCTCATGCTCTCTCAACTCTCTCTCAAACGAATAAATAAAATCCTAAAATTAAAAAAAAAAACCAACACAACCCGGGGTTCATCATGCCCATTTCGCAGGGCTGCTGGGGAATTCCCGGGAACACATGTGGAAGAACGCTACTGCCTCTGTTCCCGCTGGGACTACACCTGCTCTGTCTGGGCCGCGGCCTGCAGCTGATACTAGAGACGGCCGATCCCAGAGCGGCGCCCGTGACCGAGCCTTTCCGCTGGAGTGAGGCTATAACGCTGTCTCTGGAACTCAATTTATCGAAGGGGGCTTCTCCGCGACGCGGGGGAGAAGTGCTGAGCCTGCAGGCCGCCGGCCCCGGGGGCGGGTGGAGGCGAGGTGTGGGCAGAGGCCCTTACACAAACATTTGCTGCGGGTGCATTTGGGCCTGTCAATGGTTGTCGATAGGGATAGGTTCCCTTTCTGCACGTCAGGATTTGGGGACTTATTGAGTTGTGAGTGGGGACTGTGTGCTCGGTCCTGATTCCTCTGGTCGCTCGTGTACTTTTGCTGGTAACTTCCCCAGCCTCCGACGGGGGGCCTGGCCTATGCTGGACATGGGGCCGGGCACGGGGGCCCAGAGAGGAAGCCGAGGACACAGTCTCCATGCGGGGAAAGGCATCAGTCCAGCGAGGAGAAAACCATAATGAAATAAATTACAACATGGCAGGGAAGTGTAGGAAGGGAGGACAGAGCCCCTACTGATACCGAAGGAGAGGGGCAGAGAAAGGGAGGGCTTTCTGGGGGAGGTGTCATTTGAGCTGGGCCTGACTGGCTGCACAGGCCCTGGTTGCTTAAACAAACTGGAGGGCCGAGCATTCTGAGCAGAGGGAAGAGCACACGGGGAGGCACAGAGCACCACCACGCGCTCGGGGCGGTCAGGTGGGACTGGGCTGGAAAAGGCCCCTGGAGCCAGGGAGGCCAAGGGTGTATCTGAAGAGTCCACAGGCTGAGCTACAGTCAAAGGCTACGCCCTGTGCTCGAAGCAAACCTCAGGGTGGGGGGGGGGGGGGCGTCTGCACACCCAAGACACTGCCCTGCTTGCTAGCCCAGAGCAAGACCAATGGCGCCCAACAACTGGAAAACTCCCAGCCCCGTAAGGGCCGCCTCCTCTGCGGGGTCCCCTATGCTGCTGCATGACTGGGGAGACCCAGTGTCACTGGCTGGGACAGGCAACAGTCACATCCTGGCTCCACGCTCCATCCCTGCAGGGATGAGTGGCAGAAGGGTGAGCTCTGCAGCCAATACCCCACACTGCCCCCAGGTGACACTGTGGCTCCCCACTGTCTGGTGGGGATGGGTGAGGGGAGCAGTGGCAGGCGCCTGGATAACTGGTCCACCCAGGAAACCCCCAAGAGCTGAGAACCCTCCAGTTGTCCCTGGGACTCCTGGGTGGAGGAAGGCAGCTTGCCACCTGAGACCTCAGAGCAGCCATGGCTGATGCCGCGGGTGGGACGACGGAGTCCCTTCACCAAGCCTGCTTTCCTGGGCAGGTGGGAGGAAGAAACGCATTCCCAGCCGGGGGAGGCTATTCCTGGGCACCCGTCATGAAGCCAAAAGGATCCTAAGTGGGCAGGAGGCTAGCAACTGCCCCTTTCCTGCCAGGCCCTGAGTGCACTTCTGAGATGCATGGGAGAGGCGTGGAGATGGGATTCAAGTTCAAAGGGTCCTTGATAGCCCAAGTGCAGGGGTGCACACTGGGAGGGACAGTTGGGAGCACCTGCCTCTCCTTCCGCATGCCCGGTGTGGCTCAGTGTTCTCGAGACTTTCCCTTGTCCCCTCCTACCTGACTCCCCAGCACCTTGTTGGATAGGATGAGACCCAGTGTAAGCCGGCCCCCAACTCTCGCCACCTTACCTGCTCCAGCCATGCTGGCTTCCCTGCTTCTGCAGGTGCCAAGCTCAAGGTCCCCACTGCTCAGGCAGCCCTCTTGTGGGCGCAAATGTCACCTCTGCAAGGACACCTTTCTAGTCCACCCGCTCAAGTAATGTACCCGGCCTCTTCCCCTAGAACCTGCCGCCCGGCTAGGTCACAGCCGCACCCCTGTGCTAGAACAAGCAGGCACTCACCGAGTATTTTCTGGGGAGGGACTGAATAATCAGCGAGGCCATGGGATGCCACCAAAGTGTGTGAGAGGTGGGAGTAAGGTCCTGTGACCATTGGGCTCCCGGCAGGGAGCGGACGGCCCTCAAACGGAGTAACTGAGGAGGATCCACCGGAAAGGAGGCAGAGGGTAGGCGTTTCAGTGCAAGTGACCCCCTTGGCTGGCCAAGGGGACCTGGACAGAGAGTGCCAGGTAGAGAGGGCAACTAGACGTGAGCTGCAGCCCTGGGTGGCAGTGCCAGCGGCCACCTGCCAGGAAAGAAGGCGGGGGACCAGGGCAGGGGGTGCCGGTGGAATGGGGAGGGGATAAACTCCCTGACCCCAGTCTCCTCCTCTTTCCCAATTTCCTGCCAGGCCTTCCCAACGACCCAACCCAGCCGGAAGCCAAAGGGTATGGAGGCTACAGGCGCCGTCTGCACAGATCAGCATCCCGTCGAGGGATGGCAGCAGCCCGTCCAGGCAAGGACAGACCCCCGGGCACCCTGGCACGCTTACCGTGGAAGTGCTTGGCCGTCTTCCGCCGCAGGGTCTGCAGGCTCACCTCCGAGTCAGCCCACTCCAGGACCAGTCTCCGGCCGTACAGGTGGGTGCTGTGACACAGCGCGTGGAAGGCTCTCTGGGGGAGCGAGGGCAGGAAATGAAACGGCGAGTTAGCGGAGACCTACAGCAGACGTTCGTCCCGTCCCCTGCCCCCATGCCGGCACCTCAAGCTCAAAGGCCAGGTTCTGGCCCTTGTGACACTTGCTCTCCAGCGAGGGTGTGGGAGCTGCTGGGCACTTAACTCAATTAGCAGGTTATGTTCCCAGGGAGAGAGCTGCGAGGGAACGTGCCGTCAATATATCTGCCTGTAATTGGTGGCTTGGCCAGTGACCGGCTTCCTCCCACACTGTGTCCCATCTGGGGAGGGCCACCCCATGGGCCGGCTCACCTCCCACTGGGCCATCGGGGAAGCACCATGGGACAAAACTGAGCCCTGCCTAGCCATGGCGACCAGCCACACAAGCCCCTCGCTTTTCCCTGGTGGCTCTGTCCTTCGCCAGCCCCGAGGAGTCCGTCCCCCGCCCTCCCAGGCACTGGCTCCTTCCCTGGGCTCAGCAGCTCTGGCCTCCCGCTCTTCGCTGCTCCTGGCCTCCAAGTTCTGCCTACCCCCAACTCTGGTGTTTGGGGCTGCTTTACTGAGATATAAACCACACACTGTACAAGTCACTCCTCTAAAGTACACAGCTTGTGGGTTTTCAGGACAGTCAAAGTTGTGCGGCCATCACCGTGTCAAGTTCAAAACACTTCATCCTCCGTCCTCCCAGGAGGAAACCCCACACTCGGCACTGGTTGCTCCTCACCCTCCCCCGGCCTCCGGCCCCACGAGTCTGCTTTCCGTCTCTTCGAATCTGCCTGTTCCAAACGTTTCAGATGAACGGAACCATGCAGTACTGGTAAGTTCACTCTTAAATGTCACCAGGGCCCAGGCTAAGTGGCACCGCCCTGAGGCTCATCCTGCAGCTCTCCTGTGGTTCACAGAAGCCACTGGCTTAGACTCCAGAGCCACTGTGTCTGGGCAGGGCAGGTCCTGTACCTCCTCGCTTTAAGACCTTGGGCAAGTTAATGAACCTCTCCGGCCTCAGTTTCCTGGTCTATGAAATGGGAATGTTAATGGCCCTCCAATCTCAGGGTTCTAAGGGAGAGGAGAAAGAGTTAAGTGGAAGGTGCCTACAACATGTGGGGCATACAGTAAGTGCTCAATAGATGCTAGCTCTCATCCCGGTTGTGCTGTTACTGCTGACTTGTCGCATCTGTGATTTCTTTCTCCCAGCAGCGAGGCCGCAGGCCAGCCACGGGTATGGCCAGGGCCAGCCTCGGGTGCTCGTCAGGTCGGGAAGCCACAGTGGCTAACGGTGGCGTCTTCATCTGTGCTTCTGGGCTGCCATCAGCAGCCCAGGGACTGGGACTCATCCCTCTTGCTTCCCCCATGCTGCGAGGAGGTGGCGTGTGACCAGGAGAACTCCACGCTGGAACAGAGCCCCCTCTGGCCCTCACCTTCAGCGTGACTGTTACGGGCTGGACCGTGCTCCCCTCAAGAATGGATGTTGGAATCCACACCCCTAGTACCTTGGATTGTGACCCTATTTGGAAACAGGTCCTTGCAGGTGTAGTCAAACAAAGGCGAGGGCATCCTGGAGAAGGCAGGCCTCTAAACCAGTACGACTGTGGCCTCGTAAGAGACAGCCACGTGAAGACAGACGTGGCGGGCGCCCCATGGAAACAGGGGGCTGAGGAATGCTGCTGCCACCAGATGCTGGGAGAGAGGAGGGGAACAGACTTCCTTTGAAACGAACCCAACAACTCCTGCCCCCTTGATCAGGGACTCCCAGCCTTGAGAATGGGGAGATGTCAATTTCTGTTGGTTTCAACCACCCAGGCTGTGGTACTTCATTACAGAGGCTGAGGTGACCCTGGGTAAGTCAGGTGCCCCACTGGGAGCCCTGGTCTCCTCATCTGTAAAATGGGGCTAATCGTGGGATGAACACACGACATGCCCAGGGGGGGGTCACCTACAGTGGATATTCCATAACAACCGAATCTGAAAAGCACTGGTGGGAGCTGGTGGGACATGCACTTTTTTAAAAACAAGACATGCGGTCCAAGTACAGAAATGCTCTGTTCTCGTTGCGCTTTTCTGAGAAGGGCCAGGTGCAGGAAACTTTTTTCTCCCTCCCCCACCACCCCCCGCTTTTGTTTTACTTTAATTTAAAAAACTCTTTCTGACTGCTAGCAGAGCCTCTGCATTTTTTCCATGCGGACATAAAACTGCATCTGGACTCCGAGCCGAAATGGCCCATTCCGAGCTTTAAAACACACGCGTTCTCAGCTGGCACTGCAGAGAGACAGCCTGACTGGGGGAGCTGGGGTTTTGAGCTGGGGGAGAGAAGTCAGTCGGGAGTCTGGCGTGGTGGGTATTCCGTCCCGGCGTCCGGGTCCCTGAGGAGCTGCGGTCCCAGGGACGCAGGCGGGTGGGTGGGGGGGGGGGGGGGGGGGGGGCACGAGACTCCAGCTGGTGGGGGCTGAGCTGCAGAGAGAAGGGAGGGAGGGGGCCTGGGAGGGGGGCCTCAGGCAAGACACCCCGGCCCCGGCCCCTCTCTGCGTGCAGCTTTCAGACTGGCGTTTCGTTCCGACCCCGTTCTCCGCTGCTGTGCCCATGGAGCCTGGGAGGGGTCTGTTCACTGCCGCAGTTGCTGAGAAACTCCCTCTCCTGGCCTCTGATGGCAACCCTTCCAAATTCTCACCTCCTCTTTGGAAGGGCTTTTCACCTCCAGAAGTGAGGTGGCACAGTCATTAAGACTGGGGGCCTCTGGTTCAAATCCCCACTGCACCACATGCAAGCTATGTGAGCTTGAGCAGGCTGCTTAACCTCTCTGGGACCCATTTCCTTCAGTGGCGGCAGCAAAGAGTGGCAAGGAGGAGCCCGTGGACTGTGAAGTCTAACAGCACCCTTGCTTGGGGTTATTATTATGGATGCCCTCTGCTCCCCTTATGCCACCAAAAAATGGGAACAATATTCGGTGGGACACGAGCTCTTGTGCATTTGGCGCTGGAGCCCAGCATGCAGTTCTCCAAAAATAGCAGGACTAGCCTCCCTCGTCCCAGTCCCCTCCGGTTCACAGGAGACCAAGCCGCTTTCCTGAGTGCCCACTGCCTTGCTAGTTCAACGTAGTGGCCTCAAACTGTCGCAGGCAGCGGGGACAGGGACTCGAGGCTAAAAGTGGCCTTGGACAATCCAGAGTCATTGTATTTCACTAAAGGGGCCTGAGGTGAGCTTGTTATATATCTGGGGGGTCCTAGAAGGCAGAGGGGTGGGTGAGGAGAAGGACACAGCCCAGGCCTCAAGAGGCCTTCAGGCTAGTGTGGAAGGCACGGAAGGTTCTAGGCACAGCCAAGGGGAACGTGCAGCCCTGGCCTCTCTGGCCTGGGGCCTGCCAGTAGCTTCCCCCCAGCCTCTGGGCCTGCTGAGACCCATGTCACCTTCCTCCTGAGAGTTCTGAACCTCAGCTGAGGCACAGGCCCCCTCTGACAAATCAGCTCTCGGGGAGTCATTCATCTGGGGGTGCCCAGAACTTGGTGCAATGAGGGTGTCTCAGAAAAAGCGGGGAGTTAGACATTCCTGGCCTGGTGCTTCTCTCCAAACCCTGCTGCTGCTGCCTGTTTTCTTCCCTTGGAATGAAAGGGAAGCAGATCATGGACCTCCAGGGTTGAAACTCTAAGCCTGGGCTCCCAACCTATTTATGAGAACAGACATTATTCTCCCATTTCAGTGATAGGAAAACAGGTGCCGGCCAAGGTCCCTACACACGCCGACTTCCTTCTTCCTTCCCCTTTCAGACCCTGTGTGTTCCATCCTCGGGCCTTTGTGACCTGCTCCAGTCCGGCCTCAGAAGAGCTCCCTTGTCACAGCTGACCTGCTGGTGGGCCCAGGGCACAACCTGCTCTCCTCACAGACGACAGCCGGGTGCCCTTCCTGTGCCGCACCTGTGTGGCCTCCAGCCCAGCACCGGCCCCATGAACATCTGCTTACAGGCCAGCCTCCTAAGTGCAGCCTTGAACCTTGGAAGGAAGACCTCTTTCCTTGCTGCCCGTAGTACTGCCCAGGGAACAAGGTCGTTCCCCCTTATCTGTGGGGGATACACTCCAGGACCCCAGGGGACGCCCAAACCCACAGGTGGTATGGAACCCACATATACATATTTTTCCTATACGGGTGTACCTGTGGCAAAATTTCATTTATAAATTAACCACAGTAAGAGATTTAATAATGCTGCAATTAGAGAACTACAGTTACAACAGTAGTGAACAGCCGTAACAATAAACTTTACTAAAAGTACCTGAACGCGGTCTTGCTCAAAATCTGCTACTGTCCTAACTCCCTCTTCTTTGTGGGGTGTGGGAGGTTAATGTGCCTGTGAGACGAGAGGGCATGAGCGAGGTGCACGATGTGGGCGTCGGGCAGCTACACTGGCCGTCTCTGGACGAGGGTCATCTGCTTTTGGACCGCGGCTGACCGCAGGTAACACACCGTAGATAAGGGGGTGGGAGGGGGCTACTGTATTCACAGAGCAGACCGTGGGGCTCTTCCACCGAGGATCTGCAGACTGGAAGGGACACTTGCTTTGGTCCTGGCCAGAGACGGAGGGCTGACTTAAGTAGCCTGCTGTGGTCCCTCCACACTCCTACAATACAGACCATGAAAGACAGGAACAAGAAGCTCGTGTCTTTGGCTGCCCGTATGCGTGGTGCACTCTGCCTTCTGACTGGGACGTGACTTGGTGCCTACACGGTCTTGTGTCTGGCAGTGGAGAGGGGAAAAAGATTTGCTCCCAATATGTATGACTTGGGGACCTTGGGGGACAGGTACAGGTGCCCATGCCACCAGGACTCAGTACACCACCAGACCACCACTTGGGTAACTGCAGAAGCCTGAAGATCTAGAGGGGAACTTGAAGGGTGCATCCGACTGGCCAGGAGGAAAATACCACAGAAGAGGGGAGCCCCTGCTCTCTGGAGCCACTTCCCATCATCATCCGACAGGCCAGTGCTGGCTATTCCTGCTTCTTTCCGGAACATTCCCTGGGCTTTTGCAGCCGACTCCCACGGGCTGTATAACTAGGCTCTGGCTTTCTGGTTTCTGTTTCGGGTGAGCAATCGGGAGATGCCAGTAGTCCCGGAGGGAGGACGGGAAGGGGTGGGGACATTTCTCTTCCTACTCCCTCCCTCCAGGGTCAGAGCTCACCTTGGGGTCCCCCCCAGCACTGTCACTGGCCCCTGGGGGCATCAGCGTCCCTGGAAAGTCCCCGAGCCCGACCTACTCCTTCATAAATCCCTCTCGGACCATCATGGAGGAGGCTGTTTGCTGACCCAGCTGGCGGCTCCAAGTTCTCTGCCTTGACCGGGGTCAGATGGACTTCTCACCTCGGACAGCACGTCTCAAGGCCTGGCCCCACTCAGAATCGAGGCGCACTAGGCCGCTTGGGCAGGTCTGGCTGGAGCGCAGGCTAGCTACCGTCCGGTCCCCTGGCTCGGCTGCCCCAGAATCACACCCCATTCATCTCCTCTGACCTAAGCCACTAACTGTGGGCATCGAGAGTCCTAGCCTCCAGCTATCTCTTCTGCAACACCTCCCTCCCCCGCCCCCTTTGGAAAATCTGCTAAGGTAGAAGGGGAATGACAGCCATCGGCTAGACTGTGACCAGGCCTGGCAGCCATCTTCCTGGAACACGGTGGGCTCTGGAAGGCTGCCAGTGCAGCACTGGGCTGACCTTTCTGCAGCTCTCCCTGGAGACAGACCCCTTCCTCCCAACAAAAGAAGTCCACGCGATGCCCTTGGCAGGACTCCTGTCCCATGGGTGTGTGGCTCCCAGCCAGGGCCCGAGGACAGGACTCCTGTCTTTACAAGCCCAGGCCCTTCTCAGCCCCTTCTGCTCTGTGCCTTGCAGAGTGGACGGGCTGCCTCTCTCTGCAGACGTCAAATCCACCTGAGCACAGACAACGGCAACCTGCGCCCGGCCATCTGCGCCCCCAGTGCCTGGAGCAAGTGTGACCTAAGATGGCCAAGAACGACCACGTGTGCCTGGGAGCATGGGACCGAGTGACAGGAACGGGAGCACCGGGCCCTGGCTGGCACCGCTGGGGGCTTGGCTCCTTCTCTTTGTGGGGGTGGCTCAAAAACATGGGGCCTATGCTTCCGGGAGGAGGTCCTATACACTTTGTACGTATGCTCTGTGTCTCTCTGGGCAGCCCCTGAGCTCTGAGGGGCAGAACCTTTCCATCCCTGACTTTCAGCACTCACAATCCCGGAAGGAAGCTCTAAGCATGTCCTGCCAGCACGCGGGAGCTGATATCTAGAATGAATGGGGCTCTTGGCACGGGACTGGGGGGCCCCACTCGGCACCTTGATCCTTTGCAAGTGGGGAACCCGGGGATCTGAGGACAAGTTTCTCAGAGAGACAGCCAGGGCCTTGATTCTCTTCCCTCTTCTGCGTTCATCCACACAATTCCATCCAGCTCAACTCGACGTCCCCGGAGGACCCACCATGAGCTAACACTCCAGTGGGGGACACACAGGTGAGGCACCCCTTCTGACCGCTGGAGAAATAAAGGAACCAATGCCAGGTCACCGATGGTCAGGAGCGACCAGGCAAAGAGACATGGCCTGCTAATGGCCTTGGGCTCCAAGGGGGGGGCCCGTGGCGGGGCCCGGATGCCTTCCAGCTTTGTGACGGATGGGGCACCTCTCTGGGTTTCCCCTTTCTCACTGTGAAGTGGGGGCACCCTGACCTCCTGCGGCTGCTGAAGAATGAGTAAGACCACGACGATTCGTTTCCCCCAGTGCCCAGCACACGGTGAGGGTCTGAGTCCTGATCCCGTTTTGCCGTTGGTGGTAGAGCTTTTCAAAAAGTTATGAGTGGTGCCCCTGGAGGGGAGGGAGTCGCCCAGCTCTGAAGGGCGGGTCGGTTTTCCCGGCTTACAGGGACTGACTGCCTGGTGTGAGGGAAAGACTCTGGAAAATGACCTTCACCCAGGGGCAGAGGCCTGGAGGGAGGGACGGGAGGGAGCAGAGGGGTAGCTCTCGGCGCTGCTTACCCCCTGGAGATGAATGAAGGGTGCCCCCTGCTAAGCTGAGAGGGGCTTGTCCCGACCCTGACTTCTCAGCCCATAATGTGTTGGCTGAGCCCGACTCCCTGCTTTGAAATGCAAGGCTCGGGATTCCAACACGCTTTCACCCCTGGGCTCTAACCACGGGAACGAGGCAGAGCCCTGCGAATGAGGCACAGGCATGAGGGTCTGCACCTCATGTACCTGCCTAAACAGGAAAGTGGGGCTCAACCCCTATTCCGGAGTTGGCTTGCCGTTAACCTGTCTGGAGACGAAGAAGAGCATCCAAGAGCCAGGCAGCAGCCTTGACCCTGGGGGCCCGGCCCTTTCTGACCCCTGCTGTTGCCCTTTCTGTGGTGCCATGTGCCGAGGCCCAGGCCTGGCCCTTCACCTTCACGGCTGCCTCAGGGAGGTGGTATTAATTCCGACGTGCGGATGGACGAGTAACCTGGGGTTCAGGGGATATGAAGCCCCTTGTCTGCATCCACGGCCTCCTCATTTCCACGGGGCAATGGCCCCTTCGGACCCTGCTGCGCTCCCACAGGCCCCACGGAGACTGTGCTCTACTCCCTTCTTCCACTCAAGCAAACGTGTGCTGAGTGCACATCGCGGATAATCTGACGGCGATCATCGTCTATAGAGCAGGTGAGATGGCTCAGCCCTGCGTGGGCTGCACCGGGCACCCAGCACTGCGCCGGGCACCCCCGCCCTGAGGAGCCCCGTCGGGCTCCCTCACGGTCCACCCTCCCCAGCACCAGGCTGGTTTCAGCAGAGTCTGCAAGGTGACAGCATGGGTGCGGCCGGGCCCGATGGGGGTCCCCGACAAAACCCTCAGCAGCAGCCCCACCCTGGGGCGGGGAGGGTGGGGCGCGGGTCCACGGCCCTCCCACCCCCCTTCCCCAGCACGGTGCCGAAGCGAGTCGTGGGGAGGGACACATTAACTGGTGCGCCCCCACAATTAAAGCCGTGGTTGTTTACCACGGTGAGAACAGCTCTGCCTGCCAACACCAGCCGCCATCACGTCTCCCTACTGCCGGCTCCCCCCAAGTGTTTATTTAAGCCAACACATTGCTCTGCTAATTGGATAACATTCCATGTGAAAATAGACCTTTTAAAACAACAGCAGCGGCGGCAAATAAAAACAGCGGCAACTGCAAAAGTACAAAGGCGCGGCGGGCTCGGGAAGGGAGAAATTAAAGGCACATGCATGGGAAAAAAATTAATATTCTGGTTTCCGGGCTGCGAGTCCACTCTTCCCATCCTTTTCTCCCCCGGGACCAGCCTGCTCCGGGCAAAGAGAGAGGAGGGGGTTGCTGCGGAAGAGAACCCCAGAGGCTACCAGGGGCCCTCTCCGAGGCCAGGCTGCTGTCAGGCTCGGGGGACTGGAAGCTGACATGCATGCTGGTGGGGCTGATATTGGGGTGCTCGCCCCTTCTCTGGGGGTGGGGAGCTCCTTTCAGCGTGGGTGTGCTCCCAAGAGATGCTCTGCCCTCCAGCCCCACCGGAATGTCTCTAACTGGCAAGTCCTCTCTGCTGTGCGCTGGAGAGAGGAGGGGCTGGCACTCAGCGTAAGTGACATGAATGCGGAGGGCGGGCCCTGGATACACGGGCTTCGGCATCTGGTCAGCACTCGGGCTGGCTCTGCCCCGTCCTGGCTGCATGATCCCGGGGCCAGTGACTTGACCCTCTTTGAGCCCCAGTGTCCTCAGGTGTCAAATGCCACCCACCACCAACTTCCTGGAGTCCTAGGAGGATGGAGAGTGACAAATGTGAATGCCTAGCACCCCCCTGCCAAAGACAGGCTTTGAGAAGTTGACGGTTTAGATCAATGCCAAGACGTTACCCTTCTGGAAACATCAGGGTGGCTCCTGGGACAGGGAGAGAGCATGCATGGGAGCCAGACTCAGGCCACCCAGGGAAGACCATTTGGAATGGTTCGAGTCCTTGACTTCAGTCTTCCTTCGTCAGCTTCCGTCCCTCCCACTCCCCTCCACCTTGAGGGGGAAGTTCTTTGAGAAACATCAGCTCGTCACCCTGGAGTTTTAGGGAACACGGGCACTTCCAGAAGGACTGACGCTTACTGCCCCAGATACCGAGGGCCGACAAGCGTCCTAGGATGGGACAATGTGCCAGGTTGCTGACCTTGTGATGAGAGGGATGGGTCTCCTGCGTAGCACCTCGGCCCCGGAGCCTGGCTGGAAGCCAGGCCCCCACAGCCTGGGCTTCTGGTTGGTTCATGGGGATCGATCCATGGAATTCGGTCCACGGGGATCAGTCCACAGAGCTCCGCAGCAGCTACACAGATGGAGCTCGGTGGCCGTGCAGAAGGAGTGATGCAAACTTCCCACCCCGTTCCCGGGGCTGCTGCAGGCTGGGGCAAGACGATGCGGTGTGGTGTACAACACGTGTGTGCATGTCACATACAAAGCCGGCACGGTTGGCCGCGGGAGCCTCTGGCTATTGTCATCAGTTGCCTGGTTACCCAGAGCTCTGCCACCACAGCCTCTGTGGAGCCTCGTGCTAGGATTCTTTCCAGTTTGGGGGTGTGTGCTTGACCCAGAGAAGCCTGACGGATGACAAAGTCCCTGATCACATGCGGGGTGGGACACAGTGTCATGCAGAAAGGTCAGAGGACTCAGTGCTGGGCACAGGGGCGGCACAGACAGGGGCGTGTTGGGGCCCCAGGAGACAGTGGTGCTGAGGGGGTGCCTCTAGGGACCGACCAGGCCTAATTCTCTCCTCTGCCGGGTGGCGAATGGGCTGGTTGGTGCTGGGGAAGGAGCACTGGACTGGGAGCCGACTCAGCTGGATTCGGACCCCAGCCCCACCCAGAAACCATCAGTTCCTCAGTTGCTTTCCAGACTCCTCACTATGCAGTCCGCTGTTCATGACCCGTCCTACCTCCCCCCGCCCTGCTCCGATCTGAGCACTGCCCAAGCCGCTAGGGGGAGGCGCCAATGCCGGGTTCAAGGGTTGGTGATGCCAAGAGTGACGACCTCTATCTCCACAAGGGCGTCCAGCCAGGCAACAGGAGTGAACCCATGGGAGGGATTTGTGTGGGTCAGGGATCAGTGGAGCCCTGGAAAGGCTTCTGAAGGAGGTCTCCTTCCTCAAGGGCTTCCGAAGGAGGAAAGCCACATGGGAGAAGCGCACTGGGGGAACTGGGGTCAGGCAGGCAGGTTCCCTTAGCATTCCCACAAATTCCTTCTGCAGAAGTAGACCGAGATCTTGGGGCGTTCTGCGCAGTTGAGGTCTCCTTATGGCCTTGCGCTCCCTCTTCAGCCTCACGCCCACCCTCGCGTTGGCTCGACCCGCACTGTGGTCGGAATTCTATTCACCAGAGTGCAGCACGCACGCCTCTCTGGGTCAGCGGCAGACGCTAAACACGCCACTCAGAAAACAATAAAGTTCTTCAGACAGACACAGAGAAGGAGAGGGAGAAGCAGCTTCCCCGGGAGGCAAAAAGAGCAAAAGGCTATCTGCAGGGAAGACACGCTCACTCCCAGTGGGTTCACACCTCGGGAAGGGCCGGCTCGTAGGGTGGCAGCCGTAGGGGAGAGCTGCTGTGGGGGGACGCGAGGGCCACAAGTGGCCCCAGAGCCTGGCTGGCCGCCTGTCAGAGCCAAGGGGCGGGAGGAGCCAATCCCGGAGGGGCTGGGGGTCGAGTCCTTCCCGGCCTCCCCTGCCCTTTCCCCCCCGGGGGCCCAGAATGGGGGGGGGGGAAGGGGTGGGGGGGGGAGGAGCCACTTGCACGAATCCCCAGGGCTGGGCTGGTGGGCCTTGGGAAATAGCTTCTGCAGCCCAGCTCTGGTGACAAGAGCTGCCCAGCCGGGCACTTGCCCTGCCCCATCTACCTGAGGGGCCCCTTCTGTCCCAGGGATCCCGGAGGACACAGCTGCCCTGACCACATCCCGGCGATGTGGCACACGGAATGGGAGGCCGGGAGCCCTTGCCCCGCCTGACCCTCCAGCCCCAAGAGCCATGTCCGTTCTGACAGCAGCCTCTGCCCCAGAGAGAGGTCGCTGTGTGGAAGACGACTGCCTTCCAGCTACGGGGCTCAGACACCTCTTCTCTCCGCTTTGTCCCATCCCTCCTCCTTCTTAGATCGGCGCCCTCGACACCACCTTCCTCATTGTTGCAGCTAACAGACGGAGCTCCCAGGGCCAGCGCCATCCTAAGAATACTACCCCATCCAAACCTCACGACAACTCGATGAGGAAAACCCTATCACCCTCTCGCAAGGGGGGAAACTGAGGCCCACAGAACGTAAGGCACGTGCCCCAGGTCACATGACAGGTAGTGGCGGGGCTGGGATTCCAACTCAGGAGGCCGGCTTCCGAGTCTGTGCTGTAACGAGCTCCCTAGGAAGATGCAGCTCTTGGAGGCGGGGAGTAGATTCTCCCCTGCTCACGATCTCACACAGGACCCCCGATACCAGATAGGCGACAACAACAGCTTGGCACCCTCACTGTCCAGCCCCTCAGAAGCCTCGAGCTCGATGGAAGGCCAGGGAGAAAACACCGCCCTGGGCTTCCCTCCCCTCTGGCTGGGATGAAGGCACAGCGGCCATCAAGGCAGCAGGGCTAGAGGTCACGGCGAGGCAACGACTTTCTGGGCTCCAGCACAGCATGCCAGGGTCTCACGCATGCCGTCTGCCCACACCCTGCGAGGCTGGGACCTGGTTCCTACTGCCGTCTTACAGCTGAGGAACCTGGGGTGTGGGGCAGGCTCGGGAGGCCAAGCCGCCGATGGGAAAGCGCTCTGGATGGCTGCCCTCCGCGACTGCCCTCTGAGCCAACACGGGTCCCCCAACGCAGGTCCCTGCTGACGGGAACTGAGGCCAGGCAGGGCCTGTTGCGCACGGGGGTGCTGCCCCTGCTGCCATGGACAGGAGGCAAGGGAAAGGCTGCCAGCTGAGAAGAAAGGGGAGCAGATGTCCGGACAAATGCGGCCACGTGTCAACAAAACAGGCACTTGAGTTCAAGACGCCGAGACAAAGGTGGCTGGCAAGGCTCCCCGAGGTCCCAGGAGTGCCCTCTGTGCCTGTGCGTGTTCCCAGGGCCCACAAAGGCTGCAGCTGCGTCCCTGAGATGTCACCTTTGGCTCCACCCACCGGGCCTCTGGTGACAGCAGCTCGCTAAAGGCCAACGGGTGATTCTAACCAACACCCCTGTTTTCCTAAAGGACACCTCATGAGATGAGGAGGGGATCCCGCCTGTCACTTCACCGTACTCTTGAGGAAAGAGGAGGCCAGTAGAGGGGAAAGGCACAGGCTCCTGAGGGAGCCCCCAGACATAGCTGGACCCTGATCACACCGCCTCTGCTCCCACATCCCACATCTGCTGCTGGGCTGGGCCCCGCACCCACAAGAGCGACCCCCACTCCCCAACCCAGCCCCATGCTGCCCCGTGCCCCAATCCGAGAGGCCACCTTGCTTCCAAAGTGAAAGATTCTGCCTCCAAGGAGCCTGGAAAATTCTGTACCCGTGCTTATACACATGCCTGGGATGACCTCACCTATAACCGGCACCACCGAGAGGCCCTGGCCACAAGTGGGAAGCCGAGGGGAAACACATGGGGGTCCCTGCGGACATGTCTCCATTCCCAAGTGCTGGTCCCCGGCCCCTGCCACGCTACATGGCCTCTCCCATGCTATCTGCCTCCGGGCGCTCATGACCAGGGAGCTCTGTCTGAGCTGGGGAGGCCCGGGAAACCCACTGGCCTCCCTACTTTGTATCCCCAGTTTCCTGAGGATGTCACGTTGGGGAGGGACAGAGGGTAGGGGACACAGAACTAACCCTTCCTCCAAGTACAAAACCCAGGGCCTTTTTTCCCGAGAGAGTTGCACAAATTAGCAGGGTCAGGGAACAAGCAGGAGAACCACACGGGGCAGTGACAAGCCCTCATCCGTTAAGAGGTTTAGCTGCTTCTCCTACTAAGGGCCCCGAACAGAAGGGGGGGTGGGCAGGGAAGGGCTCCGTCTCACCTTTGCATCCTGCTTCGTGAGGAAGTCCACGAAGCCGAACCCCCTGTGTGTCCCCGTCCCGGTCATCTTCTTTGGCAAGCGGACGGTCTTCAGCTCCCCGAAGGTGCTAGAAACAAAAGGCAAAATGCAGCAGCTTAAGAATGGAGGCCTGCAAAGGGGCTGGGGTATGTGTGGGAGGATAGGACCCACTCTCACATATGTATCCTTTCTGGTTAGAAGTATGTGAGGGGGCATATGCGCGTGTATACACACACGCACGCACATGCACTTGCGCGCACCGTACAACAGGGTTGCCTCCCCACTGGCCAGCACATGCTCGGGGCCATGACTGTCCTCCTCTCCCCTTTCAGATCCCGGCCATCACGCTGAGCAGGGAGGGATGATCGGGTTGGAGATGCTGGTGGAGAATGTTTGGTTCCTCTCTGACAGGATGGCACACTTGGCCTCCCCTTGCCTGTGGGGCTATCTGGCAGGGGCCGGGGGTGGGGGGGGGGGTGCAGCCCTGCACACGCGTGGCCAGGGCACAGGGCTGCTCGTGGGCACGAGCCTGGGATCTGGACGCCAAGTCAGCGGGGTCTCCTGACCCGAATCTGCCTGCATGGCTGAGCCTGTGTGGAGCGAGCAGGACGAGTCTCTGCTCCCGGTCCCGGTGCCCGGGATGTTTCTCCAGTGCTCCGTGCTGGAAAGACACACAGCTACTCCCTCTAAACCCCACGTCCCCTCCCTCTGGGCTATAGTTTCGATATCTGCGACGCCCAAGTCAGGCAAAGCTCTGGAGGAGAAGACGGCTTGGATCCCCACAGCAGGGATCAAACAGGTAAACACCGCTTGGACCACCCCTGCCCTCTCCCGCACCCTCTCCTCCCAGATCAACGTTCGAGAAATGCCCGGACAAAAGGATCACAGGCCCCTCTGGCTCTCCTGTCTCGCTCCCCCCACCCAACCCTATCCCGATGTCCATTTATCAAATATATATGCACAAATTGCTGCGGGTAAATATTTAATGTGCGCGGGATCTGAAGAGGTGTTATTCTATTTGAAAAGCTGTGCGCACTTGCGGGTGGCTGGGCACACGGCGCACACGCTCAGCGGCCGAGGATGCTTCGGGGCCAAAGACCGATTGGGTAAAAACACAGTAAAGGCCGTAAGCTCTCGTGAAATGATATAAGCTAAATCCGAGGTGCGAACCCGGAGCCCCGCCAGCATGACCAGGCATCTGCCAGCCCAATTTCCGAAGGCAGGATGGTGTGTAAATGCGGCATTATGATTCCTCAAAATGAATCCGCACGTCTCTCCTCCGAGCTCCCCCAGCCGCTCCCCCCAGGCTAGCGAGGAGGCTGGCCTCCTGGGGAGGGGAGGGGCCGGAGGGGGTAGGCCTCGGAGCCCTGTCAGTCTTCCTGGCCTGGCTGAGGCTCTGGCTCCTTCGGAGGAGGGGGCGTGAGGGGGCGCGGCTGGGGGCCCGGAGGCTGGGCAGGTGGGGACAAGCAAGAAGGTGAGGTGGGAGGGCCGGAGGAGTCGAGCCTGCAAAGCCTGCTTTATTCTGCCACCTAAAGGCCAAAGCGTGCCATGACAGGCACTGCCTCTCCGTCCAGGGAGGGCAGCGGCCAGAGGAATTTCCATGTAGGCTCCTTCAGGTAAACGGTCCATTGGCTCCGAGATTTTCAGAAAAGAGAGATGTGGGGACCGCAGGGATGTTGCGTCTGATGGCCACGAGGACCCAACGATGACAGCACTCAGACTCAGCAGGTAAGAGAAGGCCTCAGCCAGCACCTCCCACGTATCCAGGCCATGCCAGGGGCCCTGCAGACAAGGGTGCGACGACCCTGCCCCAGGCTCCTGCAAGCCTTGGCTTCACCACTGCTTACTCCAAGCAGCCTTTGCTCACCGCCACCCCCCTGGCTGGCCTGAATGGCCCCCCCACAGTCAGGGGTCACCGCGCTTCTCCACTAGGGCCCTGCGGTGTGGACGCGGATGCGCTCTCCACCACCCCGAGGCGGGTGCTCAGTTCTGCAACTGCAGAAACCACATCTACTTTGCTTTTAAGGGGATCCGCAGCCAGGAGCCCGCTGCCCGGCCTGGAGGTGATGCCTGGTGGCATTTTTGGACTGAACAGACAAGCCCACGGCAGCCCCGGGCCGCAGACACAACCACTGGTATGTTACCACCCACACCCCAAGGGCTGTGCTGAGGGGGACATGGCATGGGCCACGGGGTACGTACAAATAGCACACGTGTTCCTTAGTAGTCCTGCCACCCCCATTTCACGGATGGGGAGACTGAGCTCAGGGAGCAGCGGTTCTGGCTAGCAAGGGGCAGGCTGAGGACATGAGCCAGAGCTTTCTTTCCCCTGAAGTGGTTCGTGGTCCTTCTGTTACCTAGATGCGGTCTGGCCACCTTCTGGACTGGGGGTCTCTTTTGGAGGCGTAAAGGCGGAGCGGGGTGGCTGGAGTGGCCTGCGTGGACTCCAAGGGATCCAGTGACTTAGTCAACACCCCACGGCAAGAGAGGGAGACTGAATCCCAGTTCCTTCCGCTCCCGCCATGTGTGAACCGGTGGCCTCTGCCCGCAGGGATTTCAGTCCTGTCCCTTGATGGTCCCGATGGCCTCTGCCCTGATTTCCTCGTAGCCCCATCTAATTTGTGGTGAGTTAGCCGATGTGAGTGTGTACGTGACAGAGCGGGGCGGAGGGGAGATGGCTGAGGTGCACTCTTCCCTCCGCAGCACACCACGAGCTGCGGATGCTCTGTGCATGGCAAGCAGCTCAGGGTCCGGAGAAAGGCAAGGAAAATAATTAAAAGGTAGAGAGAAAAGCTGACGAGGAGAGGCTGAAGGTGGTGTGTTCACATGGCCCGGAGACGAGGCATCTCAGAGCTCTGTGGGGGGGTGGTCCACAGCAGAGAGGGGCCCTGCAGCCACGAGGGACCAAGCGCACAGCTCCGGGGCTCCCGTCCCGGGCAGCTGGGGGGCCCTGGGGAGGTCGCAGCCCCCGTCTGCATGGCACAGAACACGGCTTCAGAAATCCCGTTATTCTTCAAGGGGACCTGGGAGACGGTCCCGATGAGCATGTTTCCTCCTTTCCTCTAAGAACAGCATGAGAGAGAGCCAGACCTTGAGGGGCAGCTGCAAGATTAGGGTCAGATCTTCGAAGGCGCTTCCTGATGTCTGGGAAGCCCTGAGATGAACGGGCGAGGCTTCGAGACACCACAACCGCTGCCGTGGCCCCAGCCACCGATGACCCGGTGCCCGGGGCAGGGGGGTGCTCGGCCTTTTTTAAACACACCGTTTCCAGGTGTAACTGCCTGGATTCCCCAGGGGAGAGAAACCAGAGGCTGGAGCGGCCAGGCGACCAGGCTTCGTCCCCTGGCCACGCGCTTTCTCCCGGCTGCCCCTTCCCCGGCCCGAGAACAATGCTGGGAAGGCGGCCGGCTCCAGACGCTTGTGTGACTGTGTGGGATAATATAAGGCTGGTACTAATGATCTCAGCGCAATACCGAAAGCGAATTAAAAAGCAAAAGCAAAAAAAAAAAAAAAAAAGGTTGCGGGGGAAAAATCGATGAAGTACCTTTAGCTCCTTGGAGATAAGCGATATATAAATACCAGCCATTACTAAGGTTCTTATCTGACAGGAAGGTCCACAGAGCCATTTTTAAGAGCGGCTTTTGAAGGAAGTTCTGCATGTACCCTCGTCTCCGGGGAGCAGAGGCCGCCACCAGGGGGAGGCCGGGCAGGGCCGCCAGGGACCAGAGAGGGAGGGAAGTCAAGGGGCACCCAGGAGCTCCCCCGCCACCCAGCCCAGACCCCACCGCTAAGGGAAGGAGCCGCGTGCGCTCCCCACTGTGTAGATAATAGAAACCACAAAATAGCAATTACTGTATCAGAAGCTGTGAATAAAGAGGACATACCGGGCTTTTAAACATGGCCCTCCTTCCCTCCCCCACCACGCTCACACTTCATAACAAACTCACACCTCACTTTTCCAATTACTTCATTCACCTTGGGTTCACCAATTACTTCCCCACGCCGCAGCCCCACCCCCTCTGCCGCACCCACAGCGCAGGATTGCCGGCACACCGGTGGGCTTTCCACTACTGGAGTTTGTTGTCACGTTTCTAATTTCTTCCGAGACATGTAGGGGTGGGAGGGAGCGAGGGGAGGGAGAGATGGGAGGGGGTGTGAGGTGTTGAGTGAGGCGAGCCAATTATGCCCAGCCCTCGTAAACAGGTCTGGGCATGCAAATCAGGTCTGCACTACAGGCCTGAACACAGACACAATACGTGTGTGTGCGCGCGCACGCGTCTGTGCCGTGGGTGCATGTGGGGGTCTCCTCCCTCCGTGCTCACTGCGAACCCCCCAACTGGACTCCAGCCCTGGCTGGGGTTTTTGGCTATGCTCCTGAAAAGGGATGAATCCTCCTCTCGCTCCCCTCCTTGTCCGAAGTGATGGGATCAGGAGAAAGGAGCAAGGGGAGAGGTGAGCGGGAGGCGGAGAGGACCCTCCAGAGATGCAGAACTTGACGGTCGTGCCGCTGCTCTGGTGCCTGGGTTCTGGGGCCTAATGAGCTGACTGTCAGGCTGGCCTGCCCCTCTGACCTGTATGCTGACACCAAGTGGGGGTCAGGCACACCTTGAAGAGCCTCGGCCCCTCTGCTCCCAGGACCTAAGTCCTTATCACTCTCCTCTTTGGATCTGCCAGAGGAACCCGCAGCCCAGCAGAAGTGCCGAGTCACGTGGGGAAGTTTGTTGGCATGACCTCTCTTCCACCTGCGCTCAAGGCACTGCCGAGGGGGGATAAAAATACCAGCTGTCACCCAAGGGACCCAGAGTCACACAACAGCATGGTCTCGACAAGATAAAGGGGTGGTTTGTGGTAAGAATAAACCCCAGGCTTCTTTCCCTTCCTTCTGGAGGTAAGAAAAAAGGGCTAAATCTCTTGGCAAAACAAGGCTTTCAAATACACCCCCACCACCAGCACCAATTTTCCGATTTACCAGCATATCCACCCGTCCCCCTGGGACTTCCGGGCTGTGGGCCCCCCAGCACGTGAAGCATCTGCTGGACACGATCTCCCAATGGCCTTAGGAGGTGGGCATCGCCACTCCTGTTCTGTCAGTGCGGAAGAACGAGTCTCAGAAGTCATGGGATTTCTCCAAGGTCACTCAGCAAGTCCTTATGTACCACAGGGGTGGAGCGTCCTGTCCAAGGTCCCACAAGTGGCAGTGAGCTGGGGGGGGGTCCGAGCAGGTGGCTTGTCCCCTTGTGCCTCTGATCACTCAGCGTTTACAAGCAGCATTTTACAAGCCCTGTCTTGTGCAGCAACAACCAGCCCGACATTCCCTGTGTACCAGGTGCCGGGAGGGAGGCAACTGCGGGTTAGACATCAACGTTGTTCTCAGGGGACACTCGCCTGATGGGCAGGCAGGGTACCCTCCCATCCTGCAGACACAAAAGGACTCTGCAATCAAACTTCTTATCTCGGCCGACTAGGGGCCACAGCTCAGGGCTCCGGATCTCTCCCCTCCATGCCCACCATCCTACAGAAGGGTCTCCCCGTGAACGTGCGGATCCACCAGTGATTCCTACTAGGGGAGTAAACGTTGCAGGGGGGCAGCTGCTCTGCCTGGTGTCTCGTCTTGTGGCCTTCCTAACAGTCCCCATGTGGATAAGGGCCCTAGCTGAGGCTCGGAGAGACACAAACTCGTTCCCCTATTGTCTATGATAGGTGATTTCTGCAGTACACAGAGGCTTGGGCACAGGGCCCAACACCCCAACCTCCCACTTTTGCAATGTGTCCAAAACCAAAGCCTTCGATCAAGGCAGGCTTGTCCAACCCTCTGATCTCACACAGGGGGAAAGAAGTTAATTGAACACCACGGGCTTTCCTCCTGGTCCCAAAACCACTGAACTTATGCCTACCTCAGGACCTTTGACCCCACTCTTCTCATGACCTGGACCTCTCCTTATCTCGATGTGCCCACCATCAACTCCTTACTGTCATTTGATCTCAGCTCAAATGCCCCTTTCCGAAGAGGCCACTCCATTCAATGTTGTTCCCTACCTCACGGGCTACTCTGTCACATCTGAGCACTGTCAGAAATGACCTGTTTACTTGTCTTTCCCCTCTCTGTTCTAGAAACAGAAAAAACACTCCAAGACGGCTGGCTTCTTAGTCCCTGTTGTGTCTGCAGAGTCCAGACCTGTGCCTAGCACGCACTCTCACGTTCACTCTGTCATGCGTTTGGCCTTCAGCGTCCTACCCCAGGGCCAGGTCCCTATCTTGAGCAAGCACTGGCTACTGGGGTCACGCGGTCACGTCTGGGGGCAGAACACACAGTCCTTCTGTCCTGAGGATGCGTCTTCACGTACCACAGGTGATTACAGGAGTGTGTGGCCCTCGGGGGAACTGCTCCTTCCAAGGCACCCACGTGCGTCCCCTCGATTACAGTGCATACACTGCAGCAAACACGGGGCTGGCTCCAGGATTTACCAGCGGTCTAGGAACGGGCCAGTGAGCTTCAGAATCGAGCCCCGCTGGGTCAGGGAAGACACATCTCTGGAGGTTCCCTCTAGACAGCCTCGGCCAAGGTGCAGATGCGAGCAGGGAGCCTGGCCATGGCTGGCCTGCCGCAGCCGTTATCTCCTCCCCAAAAAGAAGGCTAAGCTGGGGAGCATGTGTACCCCGTGGACCGGAGCCTCGCTGGGCACTGGCTCTCAGAGACGTTTAACCGAGACTGATTTGGGCATGCAGTTTCTTCCTCTTTTGTTCTCTCTCTCGCTCGCTCTCTTTTTAAAGGGTGGCTTTTAGACCGAACTTTTCCAGTTACTCACCACTCATCGTGGTGAGAGCCGGATGTGGAAAGGTTACCTCGTCTCCATCAGAGCAATCCTCCCTTTCACTCTGGCCTCTTGGAGGCTGAAAAATGGCCCGGTTTCCAAGAAAGTGAGAAAGGAAGCGTGGAGGACAGCATTTAGCTTTTCTCAATAGCCTTTCATGGGGTCCTTTCCAGGCAAGCATGACCCTCTCGTTTTCGAGATGAGGACTCCTGGGGACGAGCAGTTAAATGGTATCTCTGAGTCAGAGTCGGGGCCTGCGTTCCAGGCAGGGCCCACACTTTCTCTTGAGAGGCTCCTGCAAGGAGGGCATGTGGCCCCGAGGAATGGAAGCTTCTGGCCTGACTCTGCCTTCACCAGCTGGGTGACCCTGGTGGAGTCGTTTCCAGGCTGGACTGAAGGAGGAGAGCGACATGCAGGCACACGCAAGGGGAGTGGGAACCTGCTCTAGGTTCAGAATCCCTGCTCCACCAGAAGGGGGCAGGGACCACTCAGCCCCAGTCTGGAAGGCCAGCTGGATGTCTGGGTCCAGAACTGACAGCTCTTTTCTTCTAAACCGTCCTACTGTCCAGATACTTTTGCGAAATGCAATTTCTAAATATCGGTAACAAAGTCAAAACATTTTAGACACTATGTCACCAAGCGCAACACACACAGCCTGTGGGCGGCCTGTCCGTCACCTGCACACCTGAGTTCCCGTTCTGCTGTGGTTCCAGAGATCAGAAAGGCTGCTCTACTTCCAAAGTGATGAAATTTCCTCCCCTCCTTGTTAGCCAGGACTGGGCCTCTTCCGGTGGCCGGCAGTCCAGCGGCCCCTTGCTGGCTTGGGTTCACACAATGTGGCTCCGGCGGCTGGGGGCGGGTCTAAGTTCCGGGAAACAGAGAGGGTCTTCCCAGTGCACTTTGTTGCTCTCCAGCGTCTACTCCAGGCATGGACCACTTGTGGCGACACATTCACCAAAGGAATCATTGCCCCCCCCCGCAACCCGCATCCTCCAGGACCCAGACCGAGATTTGAGGCGTGGAAGCAATTTGAATGTGCCTCGTCATTCAGCTGCCACGGGTCCCTCATTCTTGGGCAACTATTTCCTGAGTGTGTCCTGAGTGCAGACGCTGAACTCCGTGCTGGGAAAGAACAGACACACTCTGGAAGGCCTGTGCTCTTAACCAGTGGGGGTCCATCTGTGCACGGCTGAAGGATTTGAGAAGCCACTGAAGGCTGGATACTGTCTGCTGAACCTGAGCATTGTCCTTAAGCAGAAGATGTCATCAAAATAGTTCTAAGATCAAAGGTGACCAACTCTTTAAAAACAGTAGTTTCCAAGTTTGTCCTGAAAGATGTTAAGGGGTATTTTGTGTAACAAGTCTTCTGGAATTAAGAAAATTTGAGAGCTAGCTGGTTAAACACAGTTCAGCAAGCTTCTCTGCTGCAGACCTTGTCAGTGCTTTTAAGGTATTAGGTGCATGGAAGGTGGATCTGGAAGGGTGAGGGAGAAGAAAGAGTACTTCTCAAATTCATCTGGCCATTGAACCTTCCTAACCCCAAACAAGAAAACCTATTAGTATCTCTCGGGACACAACTGTGGAATACAATTTGGGAGAAGGAAGGTCAGGCAATGATCAGGGAAGGCTGGAGCGCACACACTGAGGCAAAGCTTCTACCTCGCCCGGAGCTCTGAAAGTGGGGAGCTGCCGCAGAGGTCTAGTTTTGACCATGAGGGGCCAAGTCCCAGCATCACTGAAAGAACGGAAGTGTGGGGTCAGACATGGGTTCCGATCCCAGCTCTACACGTGATGTCACCTTCCCCAGGCTCAGCTCTTCACCTGAGAAATGACGGTCCCACCCTACGAGGCTGCTGGATCCAGGATTCCTGGTGTATGACGGGAATGAAGAAATGGAAGCTCTAGACAAGGGTGCTCACGACCATTAAAAGGATCTGCGCTGGTGCCAGGCGAGGGACAGCTTCCAAGCCCTTATGGGGTTTCAGGCTGAAGCTGAGAAAGAGCAGGCTGGGCCAGGCAGGCCCCTCCCAGTGGACCCCCAGGAGTTCTCAGCCAAGAGCTGAGAGCCAGATGTGATCTTGTGATTCTTGGTGCCTGGAAAAAAAAACAGCAGCTCTCCATCTTACCCACATGACCCACCAGTTTTACAAGATAATTGGAAGAAACTATCCCCAGGGAGGCATCCCTCAGCCAGACCCAGGCAGCCCTGTTTTCCCTCGGGCCGAGCTAGCCCACTGGAACAGCTCGTGTTCCTTCTTCCTTTTGCAAGGAGAGGATCAGGACGCCACCCCTGGCCTGGGGCGCACATTCTGGTCAGCTCCACGCCTCTGCTGGGGTGAGTTCATGAAATCCACAGAGGACGCGCTCCCCCACTTTCTCCCCCTCTGGTCTTCAGCTGCCTCAAGTACAGCTAATCCCATTACAAGAAAATAAAGTGGATAATTCAGGCTAATGAAATCGTTACAAGAATGCGGCCAGCCGGAGGTGGACATTCGGAACCAATTTCACACCCTTTGGTGTCATTACCCTCAGTACAGGAAATGTTGGAGCGGAGGAAGGAAAAAAAAATTAAAAAGGAGAAAAAAAAGAAAACCCAGCCTCTTTCTTGTTGGCTTAAATCTGGTTAAAGAACGGATCTGCCTGTCTCTTGCTCAGTGTTATTATCTCTGCCGAGTGCGCTATCTCCACGGTAACACCAGAAAATATCAAAGTGGGTGGAGAAACTCTGGAAGTCGCCCGCGCGCTAGAACCCAAAGAGCCCTCCACACCTTCCCCTCTGCCCAAACCTGCCGCTGCTCCAGCAGGGACCGCTGAGGGATGAACCCCCGGGCCCCGAGCCAGCACCGAACTCAGAAGCCTCTGACACGGGATTACACTGTTGGTCCCTGGGGTCTGAGTGAGGCAGGACAAGCCAGGGTGACCTCCCGTGCAAAGAAGAGTGGGCAGCAAGACCCCCGAGGGGCTGAGCAGGGGGCGTCCCTGATCGCTGGCTCACACCCCCTTCATGCCGCCTGCTACCAGGTCACAGCCAGGCTTCCGGAGAAGGCTGAATTAAGAGTGGCCACTCAACTTCTTTGCACCTGCCACCTGCCCTCAGTGTCCACCCCCACTCCTGCCATGTCTCCCCCATACTCAGAAACGGCCCTGGCAATTGCATTTCTTTTGGGTCCATTTCAGTGCCCAGAACCTTAAGAGGACAGACTCCTATCCCGAAGCCCCACTACATCCGGCTGGTTCCCATCAGCCCGGACGCGGCTTTCCCACATGCGTCTTGGACTGTTCTAAACCCTCCGGCTAAGGGCCAGCTCTAGGTGCTCCTATCGGGGCAACGGTCACAGCATAAGGAGCATGTGAAGGGAAGAGAAGAGAAGGTCCTACAAATGTACAGAGAACTTCTGCCGAGCTGGTTGGGTCGTGGAGGGACCTTAGGGGGGCACCTGTGGGTTGGATGTATAGTCACTGGGGGGTTAGAGGACTGCCAGGGACAGTCCCCCTGTAAAAAGTGCCAAACAGCAGCCTTCAGTAACCGACACCCACCTCCTACTTCCTGATCAAGGCTGCTGGGGTGCACTAACGCATACGCCCCACTCATGGCCTCCGAGCCCCCTCTCTCTGAACCCCCTGGAGGAGCACCATCCACACGACCTTGACATCCACACAAGTCTCCGTGATGTCCTGACAGCAGCTTCAGAAAGTGGTGGGACAGTGGCAGGAGCTCCCATAGGGGTTCAGGGAACCCATTCAGCTCCCTCTTGGGAACACACACGGGGTAGGGGCCGATGCCACCACTTCAGGGCCCGGAACAGAGACTCAGGGAGCCAGGGGTTCAGAATAAAGCCACACAGCTCCTGCAGCCCGCACAGATGTTCTCGGTCGGTCACCCAGAATCGAGAGACTCCAGAAAGAAGAGCCCCCCGACCCCTGCAACCAACAGCGGCGCCACCACACCCACACACTCTGCTTCCACCTGTTGATTCCGGGGAAAGCCCTTGACCCCACCCCCTGCCCACCGTAAGTCCATTTACTTTTACTTTACAAACTTGTTTAGCTAACTTCTCATCCCAGAGCAGCTGGGAAGGGCCAAGGGGTTAACAGTGGCCAGTGCCTAACAGGCCTCCAGAAGTGATCGCTGCCAGCCGTGGGTCAGACCAGGGGTGGGCACGCTTTCTCTGCACAGGGTAGATATTTCCGGCTTTGCAACTACTCAACCCTGTAGCATGAAAGCAGCCACACGGTATGCAGACGAATGGGTGCGGGTGGGAGCCAATAAAACTATATTTACCAAAAAAAAGGGGGCACTGGCACCACGTGAGCCTTATTTTGCCAATGCCCAAATTAGCCCTCCAAAACCAAAACGTGGTATTTAAACCACAACACAACACACAACACAGCCGCCCAGGAATGTCAGCTGCGGGGACAGAGAGCAAACACTCCGGACGGCTCCAATCGGCAGCCTGGGCACGGCGCCCTGTGTATGGGCAGGAGGGGACGCTGAGTATTTTAGAAAGACGTCCACTGAGTGGTTAACATTTCCAGAGAGGACTGAGGTCAAAGGCGCTCACCTGGGAACGCTCATTGCTGGTGGTCTGCTCTTAGCAGTGAGCGTCCGGCCCCCTGCCTAGGGACCTACTCGGCAGAGGAGCAAGTAGACGGCCCCGTAAAGCCAGCTGCTGCCCCGCTAAACGGCGTGAGGGCAAGATGGCCAGGATGCGCAATGCTACCTCGAGGACCTTCCCACCCAGCCCGAAGGCCTCGCAGACCCTGCGTTTGCAGCCACCTGCCCCATTCCTGTTCCTCAACGCCCGCCGATGTTGTTCTGTTTGTGAGGACGAGTGTCTGTCTCACCAGCTGGACCAGCAAGTGCCCAGCACCCAGGACGGGGCCAACAGTGCCTGGCACGCAGCAGGCACTCAGCAGAGACTGGCTGGTGGCTGCCGACGGACCAATTGTGAATGGTGCTCACCATTCCTCGCTTTTCTGTTTCTGGTCACCCCGGAGAGTGGGGAGTGGACTAGCATGGGCTGACGCATACCACATGCCAACGCCACACCAGAAGCTCTCCGTTCAGGGGCTCGAGCAGCCCCACAGGGCGGCAGCACTCCCAGGGTGCAGGTGACACAGCGAGGGGACATCTGTCAGAGAGCTGGTGGCCTGGTCTGTGGAGCTCCCTGACTTCCAGCTTTGTCACATGATGCCCCTCCGGGCAGAGCAGCCCACTTCTGCCCTTGAACTAAGTCCTCTGGTCCTAGCTGCAGGCTGCCAGTCACTGGGAAACTGTATCAGGCCAGTGAGGGAGGGCGCACAAAAGAGGCTGTGAAGATGATGATGCAGAGGGCACCTCCTCAAGAGCCTGGCATTCTAGAGGCTTCTGATACCTGCCACTAGGAGGAACACTCCAGACCCCCAGCGCATTAGAAAACCTGCTGTGGACGCCCTCTGCCGCCTCCCTGAGAGTTACAAGCATCCGTCTGAGCTGGGAAGAGGCAGAGAGTGTGGTCACCGTGTCTCCCCGGGAGGCTCTAGTGGGACAAGTCCATGCTGAGAGGTGACCACTTTTCGGGTCCACTGCGGTTTGGACAAGGGTATGCCTCAGATAACTGAGTCACCCCAACATCTGATCCTCCGAGAAAGCCAGGCCGATGGCCACAGGGCATGACAGCAAGGCAGCTCTGCGAGAAGGGGAGAGAGGCAAATCCACAGCCCCGGCCAATCGATGGAAGGTGCTGGAGGCCGTCCCAGGGGCACGGCAGGAGATAGGGAGTGAGGACAGTGATTCATGCCACCGAGCCTGCCAGCGTGGAGGGGGAGGAGAGGACTCACCCTGGCTGGGCCAAATATTGTTTTTAAAAGTCTGGCAAAGAAAACAACAATAAAACAACTCAGACTCGGTGGCTGGCCAGTTTTGAGATGCAGGGAGAGGAGGAAATGGACCTATGAGAAGGCCCATTTGTTTGGCGCCAAACAAACCAATGCAGAAGTGTCCATTTAGTCACAGAAGCGGAAGGGGAGGCTGTGAATTGGGTGGTCACCAGAAGCCGAGAGCTACGTGGTCTAAGCCAGGCCAGGTGCAGACCACGGGCTCCAGAGGGCAGGTTCTGGGCGCGGCAGGCAGAGGGGAGGCAGCGAGCCAGCCGCGTGTGAACGTGGGCCGGGCATCGGGGTGTGTGGGGTGGGGAGGATCTCCCCTATCAGAGCCAGCCAGGAGTGGGGCTGCAGGACGACCGAGGAGCTGTAGGCAGAGGTGGTGCAGGGAAAGGAGAAGCGCCAGCAGCCAGAGGGAAGGAGGCCTCATCTGCAGCAACCACTGTCCGTCCCAGGAGCTGGTGAAGGAGTGTCGTTCGCAAGGTTCTCGAGGAAGGAGAGGTAAGTTATCGTGTCTCCGGCGATGCACAAAGCCCCCACGTGCTTTATCCCTGCTCCCTCGCAGCGCTCAGGAGAGGGGCCGTTTGTGGGCTGTGCTCCCCTTCCTCAGTCTGTTTGGATGAGGAAGCAGCTTCTTCCGAGGCGGCAGGCCCACTGTGGCCGGAGTCTTGGGGTGGGCATGGGCCCCCTCGACGTGCACACCAGCTGTGGTTGTGCGCAGCTACTGACGTTCTGGGGCAAGGATGTGCCCGCAGCTCCCCGAGTCTATCCTGACTCCTACGGGTATGGAAACACAGGTGTTTGCGGAGAGACCAAGCTGGCTGGGAGCCAGCGGCAAGGAAAGGAGCCGAAGTTCAACAGCAGCGCCAGGGATGGGGGCTCACGGAGATGGGTCTTCGGGGTCCCTCTCTGGTTCGCTTCTCTGTGCAGGTGAGAGGGACCTCCAATGTGCCTGGCCCTTTGCCAGATGTCCAGAAGGTTCAGGAGGGTAAGGCCTGTCCCCTGCCCACTCTCTCAGGTCCTTGAATGCTACGATGGCTCTTTGTGTTTCAAAGGACAATGAGAAAAAAGTGACCTAGGTGCCGGCGAACCACGGTCCACGGGCGAATTTGGCCTCCTAGCTATGCCCGTGGCTTCCAGCCAAGCCCACGGCTCACTTCTTGCCTTGGAGCGCTCTGGAGTCACGGCAGCGTAACTGTGTGTCTGTGGCAGAGGCCATACCGCCCACAAAGCCACAAACACTGACTCTCTGACCACACTGGCGGTCTCCAGACGAACAGAAGTGGCAGCATAGATATAGGAGGTAGAAAGACGTTTACTACGTGGGACTGGTCCATGTGATTACGGAGGCTGAGGAGCTCCACGCACTGCTTTCTGCAAGCTGGAGGCCCAGGGAGGCTGCTATAGTCCAGATTCAAGGGCCGAAGACCTAGGGGACCCAACAGCATAAGTCCCAGGCCAAAGGCCCAAGAACCAGGGGACCTATGGTGTCAGCCCCGTTTGGAAGGCCTGAGAACCAGGGCTACTGGGCAGGCGACAGATGTCCCAGCTTAAGAGGAAGGCAGACTCACCCTTCCTCCACCTTTCAGTTCTATTTTGGCCCTCTGCGGACTGGATGGTACCAGCCCACACTGGGGAGGGCCACCTGCTCCACTCAGTCCACGGATTCAAACGCTGTGACTCGGCTCACAGACACACCGGGTGCTCTGGGCACCTGGTGGCCCTGTCAAGATGACACATGAAATTAACCACCACAGGCTCATCACAGAAGTTTGACAACCCCCCTGCAGCCCCATCTCCTCCCCGGGCCCCAATCCCACGCTGCCACCCCTGCCCCCGGCTCTGGGCCTCCTCCCTGCACTGCCACCCCCAATTCTGTCCCCCTGAAAACCAGGGTCTCTACCTCCTCACTCCTGAGTCATCTGTTTGCCTTAATCAGGCTTATTAGATCACGAGGCACTTAAATAGAGGCTGTGAGAAAACCGAAGTCAACTGGTCTTCAGGGAGGTCTGCACAAAGCTCCGCGAGGCCTCCCCGCCTCCCGCTCCTGGTGCCTCATTCACCTAAGGGGTACTGGTGAGGGGCACCTTCCCAGGAGCCAGCCATCACAGCCGGCTGACCCCGGCCATCGCAGCCGGCTGACCCCGGCATTCCCACAGCAGCTCCTCTCCGCGGGGCTGGGACAGCGGCGACCAGCCTCATCACCCCGCCGGGACAGTGACAAGACACGGGGCCCAGAAGGAATAGGCGCTGCCTCCTCCCTGCGCCCGCCCCTGCCACGACCTCACCCCACAAACGCCTCACAGCCCTGAGGACTCAGAAATAGGAGGAAGGCAGCCGAGGCCACCTATCCAGGGAGCGAAGTTAGGAGAGGGCCCCTCCCCAACTAAATTCTCACCAAGAAATATGATTAAGTGGAAAGAAAGAAAAAAAGAGCCAGGTGCCAAAGGGTTAAAAAAAACAACAACACAAAAAACTGGGGGGGGGGCTATTTCTGGGGCGAGACATAGGACCTCCGCTGTGCTGATGGCCTGGGGGGGGGCACCAAGAGCTGGACCTTGTGTCCCATGCCCCTCCCCAGGCTGCAGCTGAGCTGTGTAAGCCGGGCTTCCCTTTCCTGGCCAGGGCCCACCCCCACCCCCCACCTCCAGGGGGCCGTCCAGTCGGGGGGCAGGGCAGCTATGGCCTTGGGGGCCGTCCTTGGCCAGCACGCTGCCAGGGGAGCTCAGGGGAACTGTTCTGGAAAGCATTCTGTCCACTGCTCAGGAGTCTCCGTGGGATCAGGTCCTGGGGCTCGGAAGCAGTGAACTGCCTTCCCCATCCTGCTCTCCCCGCGCCCAGGACACCTGCCGCTCCACTATCTGTACTGAAGTCCTTCTCTCAGCTTCCAGTTCGGGAGGAACCAAGTTAATAAGCGTACTCGCCTTTATTCTATATGTTTCTATAGCTTTTACACTACCTGAGTGTTTTCCACAAAACAAGCATATATATGCATAAGCATAATAAACACATTTCTACGTAATAGATATCATGCACATCTGTACAATGCATTTTTTTTAAGGGAGAAAGAAGAGCCACTAACAGTTCAATCACTGGTCCCTCCAACCATAGTTGGACTGCTAATTCATTCCTCTCTCCTAAAATGTACAGTGCTAAGAAAAGGATGTTCTCCCTTGATCCGTGCATGCATGGTGCCCAGCGGAACCACTTTCTTCCCTTATTCCCCAGGCTGCCAGGGAGCTCAGGCTACATCTAGTATCCCACTGCAGGAGCCCTCCTAGGCCAAGTCTTCTGCCCCCAATATGGCCCTCACCCGCACACAGCTCTGCCCTCTCTCCTGGATCTATTTGCCCACATGCCCTATAGAAGACATCATACCGACTCCCTTGTGGCTAGGTTGGAGGGTGAGCAGAGAGGGGTTGGGGTACTTCTTCCCAGTGTCCCTCTCCTTTGGGGCCCCTTCTCTGACACCAGCTCTGCCTGCTGACACCAGTTCCCTCAGGCAGCTCCTCCTCCATTCTCAACAGCTCTCTGACTCCCCACCTTGTCACTCTGGCCCCCAGTGCTGGGGGCTGCCGGATGAAACACAGGACACTCAGTTAAATAAGATTTTTCAGACTGAGAACAAGGAACTGTTTGGGATAATTACGTCCCCAGTATTGCATGTGACATACTTAACACTACAAAATAACAAAACCAAACGCACGTCTCCCCACGCTGTCGTATTGAAAGCGTTTTTAAAATCTGAAATTCAAATTAAACCAGCAATTTGTATTTTTCTTTGCAACATCTGAGGGCCCCCCACCTCACAGTGGTCTCTGGGAGCCCTGGGTGCCTCCTTTCCCATGCCCTGCCTGTCCCCTGTGGGCCCCACGACCCTGCCCACAGCTGGCAGGCACCCGTTCCACCCAAGTATTGAAAGCAGTGGCATGAATTCTGTTTCCAGCTGGCACCGTGACAGACACAAAGGCTCTCATTCTGTGGGCCTCATCTTGATGAGGGTCCTTTGTCGAGTGGCTACTGCTGCTGTGCCATTAGACTCCAGGTGAGAGCCACACGGCCGCAGGGCCTGGGCAACTGAGTGCCTGGAGCTCCGCCTGCCTCATTCCCTGCACAGTCTGCTCAATAGCTCGGTCTCAGAGTAGAGTCACCGCTTCCAGGAAGCCTTCCCTGACCACCGGCACCAAACGGCCAGGTGCCACGGAGCCCATCACCCTGTGACAAGTCAGCGCCGTGCGTGATCACTCTCTGATGTCCCCTCTTCACGGGCCACTTCCCCATGCTCACATCGGCTCTGCCAGGGCTAGGTTCTAATTTGGGCTCTTGAGGGTACAAATCAGGACTACAGAAAGAGAGGGGCCCTCTGCCTGCCAACCAAAGCTGCCCTGGGAGTCGACGGATTCAGGCGGGTTCCGGGACACTTACTGTCTTGGATTCTCTGCCCGGCCCTGATAATGACTTTTCTCCACCAAGTTTCTCGGCGGCTACAGCTGCGGAAGAAAGTGCTAGAACGGGAGACAAGGTACAGTTGCCATGATACGGCCGTCGCGGTAATTTGGCCTCAGAGGGCTGGCTCCCCGGAATAATTTAACCGTCTCTTGTGGGAAGGGAGGAAGGAGGACAGTATCGTGCAGCTTGAGGTCCCCACCTCTAAAAATAGTCTGCGTTCCCGTAGCCAGAGAAGGCCCCCAGCTGGAGACGGAAGAGTGAGAAGTTTTCTACCAGGACTCAGGCAGGAATGCCTTATACATCTACCTTCCCTGGAGGGAAAACAAGCGCATCAGAAAAACCATAGGGATGTCTATTCTACACTGTGTCTTCCTCTGGCCGCCGCTTATGTTCCTTTTATATCCAAAGCCCAGAGTATCTTTCCTTAAAGCAACAGCTCATCAAAGCCTCTGACTGGCTTCCTCCCTCCTTCAGGGGTTCTGGGCATGGACAGAGAAGGAGCTGGGAACAGGACGGGGCATGGAAGAGAAAGGAGCCACCGCCCTGACCCCGTGACCTCCTGTCTCCCTGATGGCGAGAGCAGGTGGCTTCTACAGGCCGGAGAGGACCCTTGTCCTACAAGCCACTGGTTACTGCCTGGTGCCACCAACCCTTGACATGCGTGGGCAGGAGCCGCTCTTTCAGAAGCCGGTTCCTCTGTTGGCAGGGAGCCAAGCCTGCACGCACAGGTGTGCACACACCCTCCGCCCCCTGGGTGCGAGCCCACCTGCACTTGGCTGTTGCTGACTGTGCATGCCCCACCCAGGGACCGCAGAAGCCCAGCCCTCCTGCACTAGAACTTCACCCCTGGGAGCCACCCCCCACCACTGGACCCCGCTGGCAGGGTGGAGTCCCCGGGGGCCTCTGTTCTCCAGGCAGCATGGCACGGACCTGGCTGCAGAAGCTGTGTGGACGACACCGTGAATAGTGGTGGTACAAGAGGTGGCTGGGTGCTGGGGTCTCCCGCTTAAGGTGAAAAGACAGAAAACCACATTCCTTCTGGAATGGGCAGATTAACAGCTGTCTGGGGCAGAGCATGGTTCTCCCTGTTTTAACCAGTCATTTAGAGACAGCGGAGACCTGGCCCTGGAGGCTCTGCGAGTCACTGGCCCCATGTGTGAACCAGCCTGGGCACCGCCACGGAGGCTCCCAGAAGGGGTCCACAAACAGTGAAGTGTCATCCCGATTTGCCCCAATTCCACATCCTGGCAATACTCTCCCTTGAATGTAAGGAACCGGCACGTTTTATTTTAAAGGAGCTCCAAGGTCACGCTAAAGAGAGTCGCCAGACAAAACCCGCTTGGCACCAGAAGGAACAGAGAAGGCAGTGGAGCCAGGTGAGTTTCAAATGACAGCTCTGGGCCGAGGGACAGGGGCTGGGATAGGGGTAGCGCCAAGGGGAGCTGCAGCAAGACCAGGGCTGGCTCCTGGGAGTGGGGGGACGGTGGGGCTTGGGGACAATTTCCTCCCAGGACTTCCATCAGTCCCCATGCCATCCACAATTTAAGGAAAGGCAACTGCTTTGCTGCTGTGCATGGGTGGCTCATGGGCCAGTCCTTGCAGAAAGCCCGGCGTCCCCAATGGAGGGCTTCTGGAGCTGCCACGAAGACTCAAGACACCTGCGTCCAGGACTCAGCTCTTACCCTGGGCCTGTGCCCCTGTGCGACAGTAAAAAGCTACCCTCTCCCTCCCGGGACAGGGGGTCAGGTGGTAATGGGAGGTTCTTGCGATACCTTGAAAGAAACCATGAGTCTAAACATCTTTTTGAAAAAGGCAAAAGAAGAGAGACAGAGACATACGGTTTCAGGAACAGGAAAGGCAAAAGGCAGGCTATCTTCCCTAAGAACATTCTTCCCCAGAGTTTTCAAGAAGGGGCCCGTGGCTGTCAAAGTAACTGTTGAGAGTGGCAAGGCGGTAACAGACCGTAGGTCTGGACAGTCCGGGCCTAAGCTATGGGAGGCTGGTCCCGGCAGGACAGCAGGCCAGTGGTCACTGTCCAGCGCAGACAGAGCCCCCTCTGATGGTGAGCCAGACGCAAGTCGTGGTGTCAGCTGAGATTAACCAGCTGAGGCGTCAGGGGAAGTGACAGAAAAGAAGAAAGGAGCTTATCGCACATTGGGAAAGAAAGAATGTTCCAATGGCACATTGCAAGCTAACAGGACAGAGTGACTGACCAGCCCACACAGCCAGCCCAAGAGAGAAGGACAAGGTCTGGGGCCCAAAGAAGGAAAACCAAGCTACCAAGCTTCCTGCCTGTTTTGTCCAAAGAAACTCTAGGATGGAGGGGGTCAACGTTTCCAAGGGTTTGTGTGACCATCTAGGAGCTGCCTAACCTTGGGCAGGTGACGGGTCGGTGCCGAGTCCACATCCCTATCTGTAAAACATTTCTCGGGGGTCCCATGGAGACAGTCCAGTCTGACGACAGATCAGGAGGAAACAGTCCAGGCGACAGTCCTGAGCTTCTTGAGAACTGACCACGGGCTCTGCACTGTTCAAGGCCATAGTGAATTTTACCTTTCAACTTTCACAGCATATATAGGGTGGCCAAGGAAGGCATCTTGGGGGAGATGACATCTGGATGGATCGTGAACACTGTCAAGGGGCAGGGCATGGGCTTACCCAGAACAGTGGGTTCCAGGCACATGGAAGAGCAAAGTCAAAGGTGCTGAGAGGGCCGGGAGGCCCGTGAGGCTGCGAACGATGCTAATAATATGGGCAGGGAGGCCTGCCATCATGCCCAAGGACAGAGGTGTCTGGCCAGGTGAATCTGTATGATTTGGAGAGGAAAGCCTGTTTCTTAAGAGACTTCTAGAAAGTTTGCACTGGAAGAGAGTTCAGTGTTCCTCTAGACCTACTGCCAGTTTTTGGACAGCCTGTGCACTAAGAACGGTTTTTTGTTTTTTTTCCATTTTTTAAATGGTTGGCAAGAAAAAAATCAAAAGGACAGTATTTCCTGGCATAAGAACAGGATGTGAAATTCCAACTTCAGTGTCCATAATAAAGATTTATTGGGCCAGCTCTGCCCCCTGGTTTACTTATTGTCTCTAGCTGCTTTCCAACTCCAAGGGCAGGGTGATGGATGGAGTCACAGAGACAGACACCCTCTGACCACAAAGCTGAAAATGTTTCCTACTTGGCCCTTTATGGAAAAAGTGGCCAACCTCTAATCTAGGCAAGCCATTCCCGCCCCTGGCTGCAAGCCGTGGACCACCGCGGAGTGGGCGGAGGTTTAAACAAATGCACCCAGAGGTTCTGATTGAATTGGCTGGGGTTTGGTCCAGTCTTCCTGACTTTCTGAAAGCTCCCCAAGGTGAACTGGGTATGACCTGGGGGTTGGGTCCCTTGACTTGCTGCCCAACACCCCTGGCTTCCATCACCAAGCCGGGGAGAGGTGGCCACAGTATGTCGCTCTAGTGAGATTCTGAGTCAGGGGCCTTTGCCACAATGTCCATGCTGCTTTCCGAGACACCCAGGGCTTTCAAGACATTCCCTTCGGAGTGCCTTTATGTAACCCATCTGTTCAATGATACAATGCCTAACAACCCCGAAGAAGCCAACGTCACATCACTCAAAGGGTATCTACCTGACCCTGCTTTGCGACTCCCATGTACGTTTCAGCCCAAACCCAGTATGGCTTTAAACCGGGTCTTCTAAGCGCGGATTCCAGAGGCCACTGACTGGGCAGATGGCGCCGGTTTAGGAGGAACGCGGCTCACCGTTTACGTGGTTTTGGACTCCTGGCAGCTACAACAGTTACTGCAATTTCCTCGCGGTTGTGCTCTGTATTTCCTCAAAGCCACTTTACGTGCATTCTCTCTTAAGAGTCTCAAGAAAAACACGAGGTGAGGTGCATGGGTAAATGGGTATCGTTTCCCCCCATTTAGCAGATGAGCCAACTGAGGCTCTGAGAGGCTCAGGGATGAGCCGAGGGGTTAAGACTTTGGCCTCTGACAGGTCTGGGCTTCCGTGCCTCCCCACAACCCACTTCTTGGCTGCCGGCATGGGACAGCACGGCATGGGACAGCACCTCTCTCCACGTCATCTCCCTTCCCTACATCTGACTTGGCAGTAAACACACATCTCCTGGGATGGTGACAAAGACGAACAGAAGGGACGCGTGAGACCTTAGCTTGGCACCGAGCACATCGTTATCACTAAAGGCAAAAATTAAAGGCAGTGGTTACTCCGGGGCACTGGAGCCCAGAGGGCCTTTAGGAATCTGTAGGGAGTTGTTTCTGGTTGTCACGATGATCTGGACGTCACAATCCACAATCTGGATGCCACAATGTCACAATTTGCCAGTGGTGGCCACACACGTGATATACCCCGCATGCACGGGACAGTCCCCCCCCATGCCAGAGCACCCCCATTTAGAAACACTGGCATCCTCCCCGCTCCTCTGCTGTCTCCTCGGCAAACAGGTCCCTCTCCCTACAGTTCAGGGTTCTCCAGCCTCAGCACTGTTGACATCAGGGGCTGAGGGGTGTGATTCCCCATGGTGGGGGCAGTTCTGTGCCATCTAGGATGCCGACCAGCCACCCTGCCCCTACCCACTAGACGCAAGCAGCACCCTCCATGTTGTGACAACCCAAAATGACTCCAGACATTTCCATATGTCCTCCGACGGCCGGAAGTGCCCCAGACTGAACACCAATGCTGTAGGTTAATAGATAGAGCCTGAGAATGTGACTCTTTTTGGCTCCTTGGCACCAAAGGGCAAGGAAAACCAGCAGGGTGTACGTCTAGGGCACCAAAGTCATTTTAGCACCCCCCCCCGCCCCCGCCTGACTGCAGGGTTCAGTAACCCCGAAGCAAGAGACCCCATTATGATGTCTGCGTTGACTTGGGAGTTCTTTGGGTAGAAAAGAAGAATGACACACAGTCTCCCTGCCTGGTACACAAAGATTACATTCTCTTGGAGTCGCTATGCATTAGAGAGGACCCCCACGGGTCCTCGATTTGAGGCAGAAGTGTGCTTGCTTCCTGATCACAAAACATCTGCTTTCTGGTATTGCTGCCATTTTTTTTTCATACTTAAAAAAAAGAGAGAGAGAGAGAGAGAGAGAGAAGAAAAGAAAAGAATGAATTTTAAACTGCTTAGGTAAAAGGCAGTGACTACAAAGCATTATTTATTCCCCTGCCTGGATGCACAGTGCTTGCAAAGACACACACGTGGAACAATTTATATGATGGAGAGAGAAGGCTCTTCAAGGAAGGAGGGAAATCACAGGCATCCCTCCGCACTTCAGTCAAGCAGAGGGGAGGGGGAAAAAAAAAAAAAGGACCTGTAATTGATCAGAGCGCCCGGTTCTCCGATGGGCACCGCCCTCCCCAGCTCCCAGGCTGCATCGTCCGTGGCTTTGCCGGCTGGCAGCTGGGAGCCCAGGAGTGGTAACCTCCTAATTGAATAAATGAACTCTGACAAGCCTAAATGGTTGTTTGGATGGATCCTCTCTCATCCCCCCCACCCCCACAACCCCTTTGCTGCCCAAAACCACAAATAAAATAAATCACATAAAACACGAGACACAATCTGAGTCTTTTACGGCCGTGTTCTCTAGCGGGAGTCGGAAAAATGCTAACGATCCCGGGGCCCCGCCGGCTGCGCTGGGCTGGCTCGGGGGGGTGCCTGGAGTGGCCGGGGTATTCTCCCTGTCCTCATCCTGGGCTCCTGAGTTTGCTTTGCCTCCCCCGGCTCCCACTCTGGCGGGGGCGGGAGGGCCTGATGAGTATCCAGGCGCTGCCTTAGGTGTCTTCAGCCAATGGGAGGTGATGGCAGCCGCTTACACCTTGCCAATAGCTGCTGTCAAAACGGCCTCACAACCAGCAGCTCGATAATCAACTTGAAAATGAGATACAAATGAGCGGCTTTCCGTGAGGGGGGACACACCGAGCGCCCCTCTCCCCCCCAACCCCGGCGTGGCGGGGCATGCTCGGGGACGCTTCAGGGATGGGGTACAACAATCCACCGAACCCACTAGATGGGGATGACTGCGCCCGTTCTGTTCCCTGTACAGGGGTCCCCCGGGACTCCAGAACAGGCCCGATATCCGACACCCTCCCTGCTCCCGATTCCCTGCTCAGGTCTGCGCACAGTCCAAGACACAACCGGACATGCTGATGGGAGTCTCGGAGCGGAAACACCCAGGAGGGGGAGTCCGTCCACCAAGCCGGGGAGGCCGCCTTGGGAGCCTCAGCCAGGAAGAGAGAGAGAGAGAGGAGAGAACCATGGATTCCCGCCCAGGCTGCACGGCTGCTGGGCTGTTCTTCTGTTTTTATTCATCAAGCCAATTCTTTCCCTAAAACTTGGGCTGTTTCTCCCATGGGGAAGTCAACATTAGCACAACTTGTTTAGAAAAACACAAATAAGCCCCAGAGAGTACGGAGCGCGTGGTCAGCACTTCTCTGTGTTTCCCGGGGAGCAGAGGCAGGCAGGTCTGAACCTTCCTTCCCCGTTGCCGGGGTCTCGGCCCCTCGCTTCGGCTCTCTCCCCGCTTGTCAAGGCCCGGTCTGAGCACACCGGCCAGGGCTGGGGCTGTTCGGGCAGGAGGGGAGGCAGAAGCTGTGACATCCATTTTCTCGAGGATGCGGAATGCCTCCGAAAATTCCAGAACACTGGCTGTACTCCAGGAAGTTTAGAGGCCCTTAAGAACCCACCGGGTTTTCTTTTCTTAGCTGGTCTGGGTTGAGCTTGGCTACGTTAAGAGATGCGGAGGTGAAGGCTCAGGCAGGGGTGGTAAAAAAAAGCTCTTTTGCGAACGAGCCGTTAAAGGGACTTGATTTACATTCAAGGTAGGCAGAGTCTAATTGTCCTGGGGAAGTGCAATCATGCTGTCGGGATTAAAGCCTCTTCCACATGCCTCTCTCTTTCTTTGCACTCATTTCCCTGCAGAAAGCCTTTATTCCTCTGTCCGTGTGTCAGGTAAACACTTAGCTTACGTCGTCTGTGTGTGACAATGTGCTGCCTGTATAACGCCGTCTGGACGCCCGTGCCTCCTTTAAATTGTAAACTCCCATAAAGAAAGGATCAGCCCGGTGTAACTTACTCTGTGAGCCGAGCCATTATAGAAGGCTTTTAAGTGCTACACTCGGAAGGACAAGAGGCTCTCAGCATCCCATGAATAGGTGAGAAGCCCATCTGGGGGTTACGGCCAACCTCACCTACGGAGCCGGGGAGAGAACACAAACTGGAACTCAGGCTCGGTTCTTGGTTCTGCCACTTAACCAGCTATGAGACCTCAGGCGAGGCACTTAACCTCTCTGACCCGCTGTCTCCTCATCTGTGAAATGGTGAGATTCATCCTGGCCTGCCTGCGGAGGCATCTGAGTAGGAGGATGTGGGGAGGCGCCCGTCATGGGCACGGCAGCGCGTGGTGGGGACACGGGGTGCCGTGCACCTGCCTCGGCTCCATTTCCCAGAGTCTCTGCAATGAGGTTCTTCCTTGTAATCAGACAGAAGAATTTTCAAAGAGTAAAACCTCGAATCTCTGAGAGCGGAAAGATTCAAAGGACCCCTGGCTATGGAAGAGTTTCAAAGTCCCAGGAAGTGCCGGGCAAAACCACGAGAGCCGTACTGTCCTGGCTTCGTTTAGTGCAGTCAGGTTTTCAAAGGGGCTGGCTTCGGAGTCCATACTGAACAGAGATGAGGGAAGAGAACGCTGAGCCAGCTGCCCAGAAGGCGAGCTGGGCCTTGAGTCTAACCCAGAGTATTTCAAGAAGCCTCCTCCATGCCTTCCTTCCCCCGCAGCTCTGCTAGAGCAACGGGCCATTATCCTACTTTGGAGAAACACTTTTCCTTCTGAATCTACAGCGATCTCCATACTCAGTGTAGACCATCAGTCAGACGCACGACAACACAAAGGAGTAAACAGGAAGTGCCAGTGAGCTCACCAACAATGACGGTTCCTTTGGTGCATTTCCTTCCTGTCTTTTTTTCTCTACGTGTGTTTACTCAGAAATCATATGCCAGACTATTCTGACTCTTGGCTTCCTTCACCAAATTGCTGGATCAAAAGCACTCCCCCGAGTGACATTCTTTCTAAACCCTGTTGGTGCCTTTCTGGTATTCTACCCATAATTTACTAAACACACCCCTTTCCGTCGTTGATTATTAACAGTGTTTCCAATTTTTTGCTGTCATAAGAGACCCTTCGTGGATGATCCCCTGCATGTGGAAAGTTTGCTGAAATTTCCAATTATTTCTTTAGGATAAAGCTCTAGAAATGGAACGACCCGATCAAAGAGTAGGACCATTTTCCTACCGTGCTGTCCGACATGGCGGCTGTGGCCACGTGTGACTCTTTCAAATGAAAAGGGAAAAAATGCTTATTTTGCTATTTATGGTTGAATCACATAAAACTGAAATTTGGTTCCTCTGTTGTGCAAACTGTGTTTCAAGAGCTCAGTGGCTACCACCCTGGGCCTAGTTCCGTTGTTGTAGAAGGTGCTAGAGAAACACACCACCCCCTTGTAGCACAGGCCCGTGCATGGAGCAGAGCGTGGCACTGCCGCCTGGCACCTTCCCCTTGTCGAACCCAGCGTTGTCTCCCCCCACCCCCACTGCCACGTCCTTCTCTCTACTTAGTATTTATGTCAAAACTTCTCAAAACTTCCCAGCAATGCACCTTACCCGCTAAGGCAGACGAGAATAAACACCCACTTCTACAGACTCAGTGAGTGTACCTCACGGTTGTCTTACAGTTATTTTAACATTTCATGTAAACTTTGCATTCTACTGCACAACAGGGTCGTGTCAGTGCAAAAACACAAGAAGATTTTTTTCCCTATATTGCTGGGGACAATATCCTGCAGGAGGAAGATCCCTATTAATCTTGTGGCTTTACGCAGTGGAATGCAGAGAGTAAGCTCTCTCTAGCTTGAGAACCAGAGGCTTAAATCCAGCCTGCCAGACCGTGGGAACCCTCCAGGGGAGTGCTGTCTCTCGAGGGGGCTGGGTGGTAGATGCCGAATTAGCAGGCACTCATGCTTTTTCCCCTTCTTGCGCTGGTTGCTAGGGAGCTCAGACTTAAGTTCAGTGTCCCTTTACTGAAGTACTCCTCAGTCTAGGAGTCATAATATAATTTTCTTCCAAGTGATGTTTTTCTGAAATTTCTGCAATCAGTGAACAGAGGTCTCGATCCTTCTGGAAGTGGGTGAGGAATCTACTTGCAAATCGAGAAAAACAAATACAAGGCAACTTTACAGATTCCTGGAGAAGGTGCTGAGACCCGGAAGTCCCTTTGGCAATCAGAGCTGCCTCTTCCTGAGAAGGGAGGGCACTGTGCACCTGCTCCCTCTAGCGAGGGAGGGTCCGGGCTGGCACTCAAAGCTGGTGCTGTCTGACCGCGAGCCCAGGCTCTGGCTGGAAGTGCATCATAGAGGCTCACATGGGACAGCCACCCACCCACAGATGGCCCTGGGCTTTCGGATCCTGAACGAGAGCTGCTCCCTTCCCCAAGCCTGCTCTTCTGGCCAGAGGACAAGGCACATCACAGGGGAGGCCGTGCACAATGAGAGCCACTTAGGCCAGCAGCCAGGAAGCCCCATTAACTGAGGCTCCTGCCCAGTGCGCACGGTGATGACTGATATTTGTAATGATGACCCGAGGCCCTGCAGGCCCTGAATCGCCTTCTGGATCGTCAAAGATTCAATTACACTCCACCAAGTTCCAATGTTAAGTATATTTTATTCTATTCTAATTCCTTGGAAATTGGCCATCCATGGTATCGATGGCAACTCTCCATTAACCCAAATGGTGGGTCTGCCAGAAAGCCCCATCCCTCAGCTCTGGTCGGGTTGGAAGGAGCTACATGTGAGTCTGAAAAGGACATGGCAGGCTGCTGGGGCTTCGGGAATGGGGGCAAGGCCGGCTGGTGGGAGAAGCCAGTCCGGGCTGGGGGTCAGAAGCAGCCTTGCCATTTGCTCGCTCTGTGACTTTTGCCCTGCTCTGCACTCCACTTTCCTCATCTGTAAAATGGGCTGCGAGATTCCCTTGGATCTTGAGAGATCGTGGGGCATTAAGAAGAGCCCAGTAGAGCTATACAGACTAAGCCAGAAAGATCACCAAGATACCTTTTCGACGAGGGGGGAAAAAAGCCTCATGATACGTAAAACACGGCACCATTTTTGTCTAAATGCACACAACACAACTGCCTACGTTGTTCATGGGTTCACTGATGTATGAAACGCACAGAGGAAGGCTCTGGAAGGAGAGTTCTCAAATGGGTAACAGGAAATATCTTTGGGGAGGAGGGTGGTCCTGACCAGGGGCGGCCGTTGACGAAACGGTCTCACAACAAGGACAACGTGTTCCTGTATCAACTGTGAAAGTAAATTTTAATGATTTTTAAAAACAGAAAACCGTACGAATGTGTCAACCATACCTAAGTAAAATAAGCCACATATGTACAGACATAGATAGAGAGAGAGAGCAGGAGAGGGTGAGAGCGCGTGACCATTGCATGGTACGGTCCTGTGATGGGCGAACGATCACCATGAGGATGAAGTAAAAGCACTCTTTCTGCAGGTCAGAGATGGCCCCGTGTTGGCATTCTTACAAAGTCTAACTTAATACCTGTAGGTTAAAGAGCACCCCGATTCACCTGCTGGCCAGAGCGGGGCTGGAAGGAGGAGGGGAGTTAAAACGATCCCAACCTACCGGAACCAAAAATCCCTGGGCCCTAGGTGGGCATACGTGCTCTGTGGCTCGCCCTGGTGCAAAGGTTTGTGGGCGAGCCTGCTTCTCCAGATGCGGCAGGACCCGCCCACAGGATGCTACTGAGAGATCAGGGGGGCGCCCTGTGGACTTCAAAGGCTTAGGGCAGTCAAGGCCATGGCTATCCTCTGCAGAAATCGGGCTGGGCAGCCAGGGTCTGGCCCTTGACTGGGAGGAGCCACCTCCCCTCACCCTCCCTTCAACTCCTGGGTCCAGACTGCGGCCACCGGACCTTGCCAGGAACACTGCGAGGCATGGACATGCAAGTGAATTAATTTTCTTCTACGACTTTTATGTTTTGGACGCTTCGTGACACCCCCTTGAGATGACTGCAGGCAGCCTGGGGTTTTTCCAAAATCGGAGCTGGGAAATCAATGTTTTGAATTGCATTTTACAAGCGGGCAGAGGTGAAGAGTAGGGGGAGGCCAGAGGAACAGCCTACTAACCCTGGATACCAATCCCGGGCCCCACAGTGAAATGTAGGAAGAGCCGGAACAAAATAGAATTCTGAGGCCCCGAGGCCCACACAGCCGTTCTGGCTTGCACCAAATGCTAGGCCACAGGTCCCCAAACTCCTGTGGTTCATGCATAGTGCTCTTGGTGTCTCGGTTCTTTTCTCATGGCATTTCTAGGCCAAAAGGAATAGCTAGCAGTCTGCTTATGACAACTCCACAGTCTAACCTCACGGCGACAACTTCACAGTAGTAGCTGGCACCATCTCTGAAAGCTGTCGCTACATTTTCCTCAAAAATCTAAAATAGCCCACAGTGTCCCTGTGAGTTCAAAGAGGCACCCCAAGGTGCCTTGGTGCACAGTTTGGGAACCAAGTACTGGGCTAACTGCGTTATTTTCATTACCTCATTGAATCTTTCCAATGACCCTGATGTGTATGTACTATGGTCCCCCTCTTACAGAGGCAGATACTGAGACTGAAGGCACCTAAGTGACTTATCCAAGTCCCATAGCTGATAAAGGAGGAGCCAACATTTGAACACTGATGTGGATCTGATGGACAACCAGGGCTGCCCTGTTCGGTGGCACAGGTTGAATACTACACAATTCTAGAGAGTGCCACTCTCACAGACTACAATGCTGATGCTCTAAATCATTAAGCTAACAGTTGGTGTTAGATTTAGCACAAAGCCTTCAGCTGTAACAGCCCCTTCACGGAGCAGCCTCTTGATCTGACTTCCATAATCACCTTAAAGGGCCTCTGCCCACTTCCTTTCCCCAGCAAATTCAGATTGGTAGGACATGCAAAAGAACTCCCAAAGCTTCCCTTAACCTTGGTAAGCAAGTGGCAAGACGAACAACTCCAATGGTATAAACTACATAAAAACTGATGGTACTTCTCTCAAACCACAAGTGGGCTTGGCAGAGAAAAAGATCTAAAGGTCTAAGTGGACCCAATAAGGATTGTGGACAGAAAAATCATGCTCTTATCAGAGCCTACTTAATAGAATGGAGTGTCTCAAAACAAGGCCTGCTGCCTCTCTGATAGATTTGGGCATATATGTGTATATATGTGTGTCTGAGGGAAGAGGCAGGGTTAGGGGGAGCTTAGTGACTTTGCACGGTAATTTAAAAATGTTTGGTTTGTATTTAGACAATCTGTTAATATACATACATGCATATGTATTAGAACAGTGCTTAAAGAGACTTGGGACCCAGTGGTGCGGGCACAATGACTCCCAGAGACCTGGGCCGGAGGAGCCAGGCTCTGTCTCAGGGTGACAGTGGACACTGTCGTGTGGAACCTGTCTGTGTGCGTTCCATTTTGCAACAAGAGAGTGATTAGCCAGAGTGAACAATCAAACGCTTTCCTGTTCTCAGTTCGGAAAGTAACTGGTTATCCACTCATTGATAATTTCCAGAAAGCACTACAATGCTAACTTTTATAAGTGATCAGGACAGCTGTGCAGAACCACTAAGCGACACCACGCTAAGAGGGGCATTAGATGACAGGCTGCGTTTAGGTAAGCCAGAGGTCTGATTCTGCTGAGCCGGCAGGTAGAGCCTTCGAGTCAGTATTCCCGTTCTGCGTGCACGCACTTATGCACACAGGCGCTCTCTGCATTAGGAGCCGCTGACGTCAAGGCACAAGGCAGATTATAGATCTGGACCCCAGGCTACATCTTTCTAATACCAAAACCCACATTCTGACTTCAGTTCCTGCAAAACAAAATCATCCATCACACTAAAATAATGCCGTTCATTTGAATTTTATTGATTTTAAATTTTGTTTGTATTTAATTTGAAAACATGTTTTGGTTTTATAGTCCTAAGAGAACCATAAGCATAAGTTGTCGGTTTATTCTGCGTGGTACGTCTGTACACGGTTAAGTAAGATAAGGATACAAACATTCCCATCACCGCTGTGGGGGAAGGGCCCCAAGAATTTTGTTTTTCTTCCAAAGGGCTCTTTGTACATTGCTCAAGAACTGGGATGGTGTTAAGAAACACTGCCACGGTCTGTGACTTTACAGACTGTCCCTTTAAATAGAAAACCCTTTCAAGGGCACCTGGGTGGCTCAGTGGGTTAAAGTCTCTGCCTTCAGCTCAGGTCATGGTCCCAGGGTCCTGGGATCCAGCCCTGCATCGGGCTCTCTGCTCAGCAGGGAGCCTGCTTCCCTTCCTCTCTCTCTGCCTTCCTCTCTGCCTACTTGTGATCTCTCTATCATATAAATAAATAAAATATTAAAAAAAAAAAAAAAAGAAAGAAAACCCTTTCAGAGACCTTCCCCCTCACTCTAGAGCGGCCTGGGGAGGACCAGGAAGGCAAATATCTTTCCAAAGAGCTCCATACTGGGTGGCAGGGCCCCAGCTCTCAGTGGACAGACTTGGGTGCTCTGGGAGCCCTCGGCACCACACAGGACCGCCGCATCGGGGCCAGAGAAAGGCCAGGGACCTCACCAAGACCTTGTCCTCACAGCAAACCACACACCACTGTTAACCTCACCCTTCTCCAGAGATAGACCTGGAGTCCTAGGGATGTCCCCAGACCAGTGGTACGGAAGACCTGGTTTTTAATGGTTTGAGACGAGCATCCGCTTCCCCCCTAAACCAAGACAGTCCCTTTCCCTCCTGGAGTTCACGTTTGTTTCTGTAACCCAGCACCTGGCACAGTCCCTGGCTCATTAGAGATGCTCAGTAAATATTTGCTAAACCGGCGGGTTATTTCTTAACTAAAAAGCAGTGTGTTGAGACCTCCCTTTTCCACGGGAGGCTCCGAGTCACGTGAGCAGGCAGAGGCTGCTCCTGCTCGGAAGCCTCCCAAGATATCCCGGGGCTCCTGCTGCCTTTCAGCACCCAGGATGCTGGAGACACGGAGCACAATTATCAGCTGCAACAAAGAGCCCACTGCCGGCCGCTCTCCTGGCAAGCCCAGACAAAGCACGGAGACCTTGTAACTGAAAAGGCCCTGAATGGAATGGGGAGAGAGGAGGTGTGAAAGCAAGGCTAGCGCAGGCTGTGGGGAAGGAATCAGGGCGCACGATGCCCCTCCTCCCCCCGGGGACCTGCGTGCTCTCCCCAGGGTGCCCCATCCCACCGTCTGGGCCTTTGTCACCTCCCTGGAATCGGGCAAGGCGCGAAGGGAAAGAAAATGTCAGCTGTGACCCAGGACCACATCTATGGAATCGCAAAGGAAAAGAACAACAAGAGGAAAACAAAAGTAGGCTTCCACATGGGCCCCGGTCTGGGACCGCCTCTAGCAGACAGTGTGGCAGACGGAAACACAAAAGCTCCAGCCACGGTCAGTCGATGCCTGCCCTGCTCTTAGGTGACTCCCTGTAGTTGCTTGCCTATCACAGAGGCTGCTCCCACATCCGTGGCAGACATCACCAATCAACTGCAGTGCTGTTTCCTGCAGAGCCCAGACAGCTTGGCTGTCCACTGACCCAGGACACCGGGCAGCCATGACCAACAGCTTTGTGTCGGCTTGTGAGGAGGAAGCTGTAGGCCCCTGGCTGGCCTCGCCTGACCCCTTCACTGACTCATTCAACAAACAGAGACTTGGGAGAAGTCACGCAATTGCACAAGGTGACCTCAAGGGTGCAAGGCGGAGCTGGGCCAGAATTCAGGTCTCTTGACTCCCTGGCCGGTGTTCTGCTCACTTGGAAAATCACCCTGGCTCTTTTCCAAGCGGACAGCAGACTTCTGATGACCACAGCACAAGGACAACACGAGAAAGGAGAAGTCGGGTAACCCGGGTATCTCATCTGAGCAAGGGTTGCTTTCTCCTGGTTTGAGCAGCATTAACTTTTACAGCCTCTGACCATCCCCTGGTGGATATACTGGTGGGCAGAGAGCAGGATAATTAAAAACGGGGAAGCAAAGGGTCTGAAACAGATTTTCTGCAAAGCGGACCTCGCCAATGAAGAGAGACTCACCCAGCGCACATCCCCGTTAAACGCCTCGGGGCTGTGCTCCTGGGGATCTTAAATGGTGAAGGGCACACTCTGAGAAATGTGGCTTTGTGACCGGTCTGCCGGGCCTAGTGTCTGGAGGGACAGAGATCAACAAGAGCCTGAGGAAGTCATGGGCTGGTTTCTGAACTCTTTGAGAAGGCAGGAGCCACACAGAACGGCTGTTTCCTTGCACTGCAAACAGTGGACACTTAATATTCTTCTGTGTTTCCTACAGTGCCAGGTTCATGCATCAAATACACATATGAGGCCAGTCTCTTCATTTCCCTGGGTTCAATCAGCCTAGATTTAAGTGATAAAGTATATACTGTTTATACAGCATATAAAAGTTGGGGTAATTTCTCTTCCTCATTCCCACCCCCTCCTCACCTGGCTATCAACTGTGTGTCTGTTGAATGCTGATCTCCTTCCAACCAAAGGCCAAAGGACTCTCCATTCTCTGACCACCCCCCCCAGCCCCGGGATACTAATGCTGACAATATTGCGGGTGCAAGTGTCTTGAAGGGAGTGAGCCTGGCCTCTTACTCCACCAGAAATCCCTTTATAGCACGCTTAACAGAGAGTTGCCTTGGTCTTCACTTGCTTACCCCTGGTGACAGGCAACTCATTACTACAGCGTGTGGCCTTTTATAATCCTTTATGAATTTGGATGTTTGCTTTTTAAAAAACTTTTCATTCTGAAATAATTATAGACTCACAGGAGGCTGGAAGAAATAGGGAGATCTTCACACCCTTCACCTAGTCTACCCAGTGGTAACATCTTATAACACTATGATATCACAACCAGAAAATCGGCATTAATGCAATCACTGACCTTAATCAGATCTCACCAGTTTTATGTGCACGCATTTGAGTATACGTACTAGTTCTACGCAATTTTACCACGTGTAGACTTGTGATGACCAGTCAAGATACACAATGCTCACTGCGGGGATCGCCTGTGCTTCCATTTCACAGATACCACCACCCTCTCTTTCCCTCTGCCTAACTGATCCCCAATTAATGCTCCCCATCCCTCTAATCTTGCCATTTGAAGAATGTTATATGAATGGAATCACACAGTGTCTACCCTCTGGAGATCTGCTTTTCCCACCCGGCAATAACAGGTCAGAGATTTCGCACAGGTTGCTGGGTGTACCGACGTTTTGTCCCTTTTTATTGCTTCGTAGTGTTCCGTGTCATGGATGAACCACGGCTCATTTAGCCACTTGCCTGCTGAAGGACATTTGGGTGGTTTCTGGGTTTTGGCACAATGAATAAAGCTGCTATGGGCATCTGTATACAAGTTCCTCCCTCCCTCCCTCCCTCTCTTGCTTCCTCCTGTAGTAGCTTCAGTGAGATGCAATTCACACACCGCGAGATCCAACTATTTGCGGTGTATGACCCGGTGGTTTCTAGTATACTCAGAGTTGTGAGTCATCACCAGGACTATAGAAAATTTTCATAGCTTAGAAAGAAACCCCAAGTCCTTTAGCAATTGCCTCCCCACCCCAGTTCCTGATCCACAAGTAACTATTAATCCTAGAGCCTTCTATTCTGCATATTTTGTGTAAGTGACATCACGTAATACGCACTCTTTTGGGACCGGCTATTTTTCCCTAGCATAATGTTTTCGAGGCCCACCGTGGTATGGGACGTGTGAGCACTCACTCCCACTGATGGCAAGACACGGCTCCACAGACCTCACCTGGTCTATCCGCTTGCCGGATGTTGGGCACGTGTACAGGTCTTTACATGAACTTCACTTTCCATTCCTCTGGCATCGACACACAAGAGCGGAAATGCCGGGGCACACAGTGAGTGCGTGTGTAGTTTGGAAGAAAGTGCCTATCCTTTTCCTGAGCCACTATACAATTTCATATTCCCGCTGGCAATGTGTGAATGGGTCCAGTGTCTCCGCGTCCTCAGCGGTGGTCCGTGCTCCTCCCGTTTTTTATCCTAGCCGTTCCAGCGGGTGTGTATTTTCACTTGGACCAATTCCGGGTGGCATCTGCTGTGAGGACCAGCAGTCTCCTCTAGGGCTTGCCTCTGTAGGCTGGCCAGCCTTGGGTCTTTAACCTGATGGAGCCAAGTCCGTGTGCCACCCAACCCCCCCCCACAACTGCCCAAACCAAGTGGGCCCATATTAAGAGTTGGATCCGAGAGGCAGCCAGGCTGTGGGGGTGGGGCATCTGGGATTTGGACTAGGTGATTCTGTTGCGTTGCTTCCCACAGCTGGCTAATGTGAATGCTGTGGTTCATTCAGAATGCCAGATCTTCTTTCCAAATAAAAAGATGTCCTGCAAGGACTGCTCCATTCTGTCCTTGGGACATTCCCTTTGAGGAAGAACTGATTCCTTGGCATGTTTGAGTTATGGGCTTGTAACGGTCATCCTCTTTCTGAAGGTAGCGATCCTGAGGGCAGGGCCAGCTCTCTGAAGTGGGCACAGGGTTCAGCTCACGGGCAGCACATGTCAAGTATTTGCAGACTGGCCTTCATAAGCAGCAGGGACACAGAAAATTTCAAGAGTGATGACTGCCAAGGACAGGCATGTGGAAAGAACTTAATACATGCGCTGGATGGGTCCAGGAAAGGGTTAAAAAGGCACATCTCTGTCCCTGGAACAATGTGAGAGCCTGCACAGAAAGGGAGTGATGGAGAGTGTGAATCCGACTTTGCAACTTGCTTGGGGTTTTATGGCTGGGCGGCCATCTGCCAAGTGTGCTCAGCTTCGGCTCCCGAGGCAGCTCGTGGGGAGGAATGAGTGAAATCACGAGCACTAGAGCGCTCCAGGCCCTGGCGGGGCCCTCCGGCAAGGAGTGGTGCCTCCCTCGTGCGGCAGAGAACACTGCCGAGTAGGGACGTGGGTATGGCAATGCTAATGCGGTGGCCGACATCCGTGGATGAGCCAGAGCTGCTCCTGGAAGGAAGGTTCGCGGGTACCCCTCGCACACGCATGTGCACATGCGCAGAGTGAATGAGAAGCACAACTGTCTGGCACCACCACTATGGCTGGGGGTTACGTGTGAGCATCACGGGGGAGGAAGTGCGAGGCACGCCGGGCGGGGCCGACGCCTCCCTAGTGCTGCACTCTGCAACCCCCACCCCGAATGTGGCACATCACCCAGCCAGTCACCAGGAACCCCAAACATAGGAGTCATCCTCCATTCCTGTCTCTGTTGCAGGAGACCCACGAAAACCATCCAATCACACCCGCAGACCAGCAATCGCAACCGCAGACCGACCCAGCACCCATTTCCACCGCCCACACCTGGTCCAAACCACAGTCCCTCGGGCCCAGGCGGCTGCAAAAAAAAAAGAAACCGCCTTGCAGGTCTCTGCACGCCCACTCGGACCCTCTTCTTTCAAGCTCTTTTACAAATGAAGTCACCCACCATTCCCTCCGCTCAGAACCTCTCGTGGCTATGGAATAAAACACAAAGGCCTGAAGTGCAAAGGGCCGAGAATGGTCAAGGCAATCTTGGGGAAGAACAAAGACACCAGATATCAAGCTCTTACAAAGCCACAGTAATTAAGACGGTGTGTATTGGCACCGGGATAGACAAATAGACCCAAGGAACAGATTAGAGAGTCCAGAAGCAGACCCTCACATACACAGTCACCTGATTTATGACAAAATCAATACCGCGGAGCAGAGGGGAAAGAATGGCCTTCGCAATAAATGATGTCGGTCCAATTGACTATCCATCGCAGGTTGGAGGGGGGGCGTGGGGAAGTACCTCGATCTCTACCTCACGCCATATACAAAAATCAATTCCAGAGGGACTGCACACCCAAATGTGAAAGGTCAAAGCTTTTACAGGAAAATAGGAGACTATGTTCGTGAGCTTGGAGGACGCAGGGATGACTTAAATAGGACACAAAAGGCCCAAAGGCAACTATGAAGGAACTACGAAGGGGAAAAGTGACAAATGTTAAGATTAAGAGCCGTCTGTTCATCAAAGGACACCACTGAGAGGACTCCATTAAAATACTCACAGAATGGGAGATGGAGGGACTGCTACCATATATCAACCACAGGACTTGAATCCAGAACACATAAGATTATACAGAAAGTAATTAGAAAAATAATAAGGAAAAAAACCCCAGCCAATCCCATTAAAAAAAAAAAAAATGGGCAGAAGACTTGAACAGGAATTCCACAAGTCTCTCAACACATGCTCATAAGGATATGACAAAACAATTGATTTCCTTAAGTGCAAATTAAAACGACAACGTGATGATGCCATTACATACACACCAGAATGGCTACAAAAGACAGACAATACCAAGTGTCGGTGAGGACCGAGGGCAGCTGGAACACCCAGACCCATGGGGAGGTACAAACTGACAGAGTTTCTTTGGAAGCCCGTGTGGGATATTTACTAAAGTTGCAATATGCACACTCAGTGACCCAGCAATTCTAGTCTTACAGGGACACCCACAGAGGCACGTGCACGAGGTCACCAAAAGACACGGGCAAGAATATTCACAGGAGCATTCTGTACTACACTACACGGCCCCAAGGATGAACAGATCGCGACGACAACATAACAACCCAGAAGAATCTTACAACCAAAAATGTTGAGCAGAGACGCCAGACGCCAAAAAGGAGATAACGGTGTGATGCCAATGACATAAAGAACAAAAACAGGCCATGCAAATACATGTGTTCAGAAGTCAGGGGACGGGTGGGAGGGCAGGGAGTGGGTGGGGGGCAGTGATGGGAACAGGGCACCAGACATAGAGCGGGCTGGGAAAATTCTGTTTTTTGAGCTGGGTGCTAGTCACACCTGAATAACAAGTTTAAAAACCAGCCAAAGCCCTTCTCGTGGCCCACAAGACTGTGCCCCTGCCCGATCATCTCATCTCAGGGCTGCCCCTATGCTTCTCCTCACCCTGCCCATCCCCCTCAGGGGCCAAGCTCATTCCCACCTCTGGGCGTGGCACCTGCCGCAGCTCCCCCCACCTGGAGGCAGCTCACTCCTTCATACCCTCAGGTCCCCACAATAATGTCCCCTCCTCAGAGAAGCCTCCCCGACTGCCCCTCTAAGACCTCCAGTACTGGGTGAGATGTGTCCCCCAAATTCATGCCCAGCACAGCTTACGCATAGGATCGTACTGGAAATCAGATCTTTGCAGATGTGATCGTGGTAAGGTGGAGTCATACTGCATTTGGGTGGGCCCTAAATGCACCGACTGCTGCCCCCAGCTCAGTGGAGAATGAATGCGGGCATTCATACAGTCCTTTACAAACTCCGCAGAGCAGGAGGGAGGGATGCGTGGGCAGAGCTCAGAGGACTTCCAGGGTGGCAAAAACACTTCCGAGGATACTATCACGATGGGTACACGTCATTACACATTTGTCCGAATGCCCAAGAACGCACCCTCATGCCCACTGCAGACTCTGGGGGACAACGATGGATCAGTGCAGGTTCGCTGAATGTAACCAGCGTCCCACTCTGGTGGGGAAGGCAGATAACGGGGAGGCTGTGTATGGGGGGAAGGGGGTACAGACACTGCATACCTTCCTCTCAATTGTGCCGTGACCCTAAAACTGCTCTTAAAGAGGACCTTAAACAACAAAGTCCTTAGCAAAGCAGGAGAAAGGGACATCCCCGATGTGAAAATGGGTCAGGGTAGGGGAAGGCGCCTGCAGAGGTGAACATGGAAACTTGGGAGTGGGGCCTCACCTCTCAGCTCAACGGGGGCCAACGGGGCGACAGTTTCACCTGTAAGGTCTGTATGTTTTATAAAAAGGGACAAAAACATTACGATATCTGGGTAATTCATCTAGAAGACAACGCCAACAACCCCAAGGGCATGCCCCCGCTCTGCAGAGTTCTACGTTTAACTTAGTCCAGGGATCAGCAAACATACCCCATGAAGGGCCAGACCGTCCGTGTGTAATGTGCTTGTGGGTCAGCTGGTCTCAGACACAGCTACTCGACTCTGTGGCCGCGGTGGGAGAGCCGCCGGCCGGCACCGGCATGAATGACGGTGGTCCCACGTGAGGGGTGCGGTGGCCTCCATCTGGGGGCCCCTTGTAGGGGCACATGTGTGGGGATGACCTATGTGGGCAGGGGCAGCCTCCTTACCCCACCCCTTGTAGAACGTGGCTGAGGGGTTTCTCTCCCCTCCACCAACACCCCTTCTCCAGTGGCCCTTCTGGGCTGCCCGAGGAAGGCTGCGCGGTGCAGAGCTTCTCCCCTATGGAGGCTGGCGAGCAGGAAGTGGCTGCGTCAGTCCCAGGCCTCCGCAGAGAGCAGATGCCAGGGCTCTTAGCTTTTGGAAAAGCACAGGTGACCACCAGGAGTTAATCAGGCGGTAACCCCACACCTGGGTGAGGGGAACAAGGTGGGGAGCATGTGAGAGGAACTTGGCAGGCAGGCTATCCTTGGCCCTCCCTCCACGGTCACGGTCACTGTGAGAGGAAATTAGGAGGAGAGAGGCCAGGGACAACGGACATTGTCCACAAAGCAGGCACAACAGGTGCACTGGGGACAGGAGATGCAAGCCGTGTAATTAAGGCCTCTAGACACCTGTTGGGAGCTCACCCATTCACACCCCTAGCAGGTGGTTCACACCTCCAAGGAACGGAATAACAAAAAAAAAAAAAAAAAGAGGATCAGAGATCAGAGGAGGACAGGAGGAAAGATATGAAAGCTCTCCCCATCCGTAGCCCATAGCCACTGCCTAGCCCCCTGAGGCAGCATTTCTGCTAGAAGCTCCCACCTAACTCCCCTGACCCTTATGGAGAGTTTCACGGAGCTGGGCAGGTCTCCAGAGTGAGAGAGACTGGGTGGTGCGCCTGCAGAGCTGTGTGGCCCTGGGCAAACTCCCTAACCTCTCTGTGCCTCACGCATCCTGTTTTTATTAGGATTCCATAAGCAAGGCTGTGCAGAGCGTATTATGTGCTTAGCAAAGATTTATCGAGCACCCTCTGTGTGCCTGTGGACAGAGCAGCGACCACAGTGGCTGAGATTACAGTCTGGGGGCTGGGGTAGGTCAGGGACACTAAACCATAGGGACAGCTCTCCAAGGTGGGGCTGTGAGGGGGGCCAGGAGTTTGAGAGACCAGGACAGGCTGAGCCGTGCCGGCCAGGGATGAGCTGAAGGAGTATTTTAAATCATAAGTTCCAGCAGGCACGAATCAGACACCATTCCGGTGGCTTGCCCGCAGGACTGGATCACCATTTGCAGGGTCCAGTGTGAAACGAAAACTTAGGGCCTCTTGTCCAGACGGTAAGAATTTTAGGACAGCGACACCAGACACTGAAGCCAGCATGGGGGTCTCGGGGCCACCTGGTCACGCACACTCAAAGCCCGCCCTGCTGGCAGAAACTCCTTCCCAGACGATCACTGCCTTTCATGAGCTGAGCAGCCCAAACCAAGGCTGCCCATGGGGTACACCCCTGTACCTCTCTGCACCCTGGGTTCCTCCTCCAGGAGAGGCACAAGCAGCTCTTGCACATGGGACGTGGTCAGTCACTGTCCAACAGCTCCTGAGAGCTGAAAGCCGAGCCATCCAATTCCAAGGCGTCTGTGCTGTCTCGGGCTCAGCCCTTGCAACTCAGGTAGAACAAGTCCTGTCCATCAAATGCTCTGCACTCGAGTTTGTGTGTAAGGACAGGGGTGGGGGCCACAAGCTTTAGGTGGGGTACACACTTAGGCCCCATCTGTGGGGCTATTCTCTGAACCATTCTCTGTCCCAGGGACTCCAAATCCAGGCTTTCCCTTGGAGGTGAGCAAAGCACCCCGCAGATCCATAGGTCCGCAAACACGCCTACCTACCCCACAGCAAACCCAGACAGGAAGGGAAGCTGATTCCCCCTTCTTCTCCTGGAACGGATACTGGCTTAAGACTGTGCACACAGCACTGTGAACCAGGGGGCCATTTCCACCCCTGCTCCAGCTATGGGGTGAGGAGTCTGCTCCCGGCACACATGCACATACCTGCACACTCTAGAGAATCCCCGTTTGTCTTCTGCGTTTCCTTTCTGGGGTGGAGAGACCTGTGTCCCCCCGTACTCTCTCCAGCCCAGAACCAGCTGCAGAGGGAAAGGATCACAGGGCAGGAGGGACATACTTAGAAAAGGAGAAAAAACACTAAGAAAATGCCCCAGAGGACTGTCGAGGCTCTGCACTGCCGTCAGGCTGTCCAAGGTTCTAAGTCCGGTGCCACCGGTTTTGCGCTGTTCGATAACCACAGCTAATGTTTATCAACCACCGGCCCCACAGCAGGCCCCGTATTAAACGCTCCGCAGGCAGAATCCCTGAGGCAGTCACGGAGTGTGGGAGCTGGGTGCCAGCGAGCCGGCGGAAGGCCCCGGGGTGGGAATCTGGGCTGGGGAACGGATTTCCTCCCTGGGAAAAGGAGGCAACACTGCTTCGCAGGCCTGCTGTGGGAAAAACAGACCTGTACTAACACAGAGCAGTGCCCGGCACAGGCTGGGCTGGAAAACATTACTGGATGATGACAAACACTAACATTTTTACTACGCTGTCCTCGTAAATGACAGCATGCGCCATCAGCAGTGTTCCTACTGTTACTTTGTGCCAGGGGAAACTGAGGCCCAGAGGGGCGGTGGCAGAGAAGAGAAGCGCTGTCTCCTAATCCACTGCTGTGTCTACTCCGCCTTTTCTAAAGCGGGGGCCTCGAACTGTCCCAGGTGACGATCCCGCAGGGACGCGGCTCTGCGGTGGCTCTCGGCCCCTGTCGCGGCTGGGTTCAAGGGGCTGCGCTGTGGTGCGGGCAGGCCCAACTGCAGGCTGCTGGCCTCCAGGGACGGCGCAGGCAAACACTGCCTTGGTGGGAAGCTGCTGCCCCAGCTCACAAGCAGGGTCCAAGAGGCGGGGAAGGGCAGGCGAGCTGCCACCCCCCCGTGGGTGCTCTTGACCATGCTGTCCCATGGCTCTACGCTCACTCCTGAGCACCCTGAGTGTGTCGCTGTCCGACTGTTGCTGTCGCTTTGCTCCCTGGGCTCCCGCAAACAGTGAAGTCCTCAGGGGAGGAGCCCATCTCTCCTAGAACAGCTACGTGCCCGACACCTAGCACAATGGCCGGTAGGAATACGTTCACAGGACAGTGGTTCCACTGACACGATCTCGGGGGCAGTCTCCTTCCAGACCCGGGAGAAGGACAGAAGGCTGGAGAGAGGAGTGACTGCGAGCCATGGCTCTGGGACAGACCACTGAACTCCCAGTCCTGGCTCAGCTGTGCGTCCTAGGCAGGACGCTTCACGTACCCAAGGTCTCCAGCATCCTTCCAGGTGCAAAACAGGGATGAGCATCCCTCCGGCGAAGCAGGGCTGCACAGCTTAAAGGAGAAGACACGGCACCAGCAGATCCACAGCCAGGGCCCAACGCAGAGCAAGCGCTCCATCAGAGGGAGCTAGGATTCTGATAAGAGCTGCATGGACAAGCCCGCAAAACCTGCCTGCGAAATGGACCAGGCTGGTTCCCCTCAATCCTGAAATCCTCCCCTGGCTCTGACCTTTGCCGGCCACTGGCTTTGTCTGAAATCGGGTCTGTGGTTTCGCGGACAAGCTTAGCCCTCCTGAGAAGGCTCACAGCGACCCCTGCTGCCCGCTGCTGGGAACTGCCTCCTCCCCCAGCCCGAGTGCACAACAAAGCAAGGGGAGCCCTCCAAGCCGGTTTTCCGTTCGTTTCCAAGGGCTGGCGGGAACTACCGTCAAAACAATGGCAGGGAGAAGAGACTCCGTGCGAAATTATGTTCAGTGGACACTAATTCCCTGTCTTCTCAAAATAAATATAAAGCGAGAGATCAAACACAGCGCTTTTCCCTCCCGTCTTGGTCTTTTGTTTCCCTGGATAAGTGTCATCCTAGATACGCTGCGTAAACAAGTGGAACTGTCATTTCGGCGGGGTACTATTTCCTGATCAACATGTGCTGTTTGCAGCAATCCTGTTTTGATCTGGCAGTTCTTAAATTGGACTCTCTTTTAAAAAGCAGAAGCATGTTAAAACCAGCAGGCGCTTGGGGCTGAGGATACGGGCTCTCCTGTAACGACCTCGCTCACGTACTCCTCTTGACTGGTCTCCCTGGGTGCGGGGAAACGGAAAATGTCCCCCCACAGGTTGTGACCCCATCTCACCAGGCTGTTGCTGCCCCGTGGGGGACCCGGGATCACAGCTAAGACTCAGCTGCTAGGAGCCGGCGGGGATGGCGTCTGCACCAGCACCCGCTAACCACGCCTGTTAATGAACGGCATGCCAGCAGACGGTGTGGCACAGAGGCGAGAGGGATGGCGAGTTTTGAAGCAAATCCCACAAACGGCTCCCTACCCTTTACACCAAATGAGTGCACAGTGGTAGAGTGCATACAAAGATACTTCTTTCTAGTCCCCCAAATACAGGATTTCTAGTTTGCATCCACAACCGACCTTGGTAAGTTAATCCAATGAATAAGATGCTGACCGATGATTTTAACGCAGACCTAGCTCTCTCGATCCCGCAGACCAGGAGGCTGTGGGTTCCGGGGGGCCTCAGACAATCTGTTTGGTTGGGGCTAATTCCAACTGTCATTACATTCTGAGGGCTGGATGGTCTCTCTCTGTGCCACCCAGCACCTGCCTGGGGAGGGCCCTGGCTTTACACCTCTTCCTGTAATGCCCTCCATAGAGATGTCCGATCCAGGGCTTGGCTCTGGGTGCTACCTCACTAATCTCCAATGCTCAACCGTGCAATGTCTCAGCACGGGGGTTGCAAAGTGGTGGCTCTTGGGTTATATCTGGCCACAGACAGAGACTTCGTCCTATACAAATTAATTGCCAACTTATTCCCTCCAAAATCTGGACTGCTGGTTTCTCTTTCGAGATGTGGGAAAACTGGTCTGATTACACCCACCTTTCTGCAGAGCATCACGACTGGCCTTCCAGCTGCCAGTACTCCCCCAGTCTGCTCTTCCAGGTCCCAGAACCTGGAATTTCTGACCCTGTACTAGTGTCTGCTGATAGACGGCATGATTTATACAGGTGATTCATTCTTAATGCAAAATGGCCTCTCCGTAAGTAGCAATGTAGACAGAGGTGCCCAACTCTGGCTGGTGGGTAGAACCAGAACCCCTGGGGAGCTCTGATCAAAATATCAATGTCTGTCCCCTCCCCCGCCCACCCCCCACCAACAAAATCCAGCTCCCTGGGGGTGGGGTCTGAGTAAAGGTATGTCTATGAAAGTCACCAAATGACTCGAAAATACCAAGAAGGCGGAGAACCACTGGCTTAGACCAGAGGAGTGCCTTGGGAGGACGAACCTCAGGCAGAGAGTGGGCAGAGCTGAGCTTCAGCCACGTGGCTCCCGCCCCGACCTGCTATGCGTGCGGATGGAGATCAGCCTCCCTTTCTTTCTGTCTCACCTCTGGAGGAGGCGGCCCGGCTGTTGCGAGATTCTTCTGTGCACTGCTCTGGAAAGCAGTGCGTGAGGTCGAGGCAGATACATCAGAGGCAGCCCAAAGATGACCTCTGAAAGACCACGGGCCGGCCTCTGGCTGAGCCATCAGAGGACCGCGAGGCCACCTCCTCCAAGGATCCGGCGGCCTCCCCACCCACACCCCGCGCCTCGGACCGAACCAGCGCTTCTCACCTGAAGAGCTCACGGATCTCCCGGCTGTCAGCCTGGAATGGGATGTTACGCACCAGGATCTTGGACGTGGTCTGCTTTCTGGGAACTTGTTTCTTGCGAGCGGATGTCAAGGCTGGCCTGGACGGTCGGGGGAAAGGGTTCGGGTTATTCGGGGTGTAGGATGCCCTCCACAGACTCCCTGCCCTCCCTCTCTGTGCAGGTGAGGGAGTCAAGGAGTCGTTGTGGACAAGGCAGAGATGAAATGGGAGGGAAGTGGTCTCCTGTGGGGGACATGACCATGTTCTCAAAACGGCCGTAGACCAGTCAGGCCACCTACCCACCTCTGGGTCTCTCTTGCACATCATTTGAGAGACCCAAGGGCCAGCAGGGACTGGAGACAGGAACCCTGACGAGGGTGAGGCCCGTTCCACACCATATCCAGTCTCCACTGTCCCTTTCGGGATGCAGCAAGACCCCAAGTGGCCCACAGGGCTTATCTGAGACTTTCCACCGCTCACCCAAGGGGCATCATCCCAAAGCCCTAGAGCAGTTTCTGGCCTGGGACATGGGCTGGGGGTTAGAGAGGAAACTGATCCGGGGGCTCAGGGTCCTCTCCAACGTGTCCCCATCTCACATGCGCTCCTGCATCAAAACGGGGCAGGGCTGTGAGCAAGAAGCTGATAACTGGGCTGTGGAAGCCAAGTCGGACACACAGGATCTGAGTGATCTTGGGCAAGTAACTTGGCCTCTCTGGGCCTCCGTTTCCTCAACTGCACAATGGCCTTAATAAAAGGGCTGGCCTCGTCATACTGTTTGAGGACCCGTTGAACACTCTGCATGGTGCCTACCGTGAGCTAAATGTTCCGTAAATGGCGGCAAGTTGTCATAAAGACGATTGTTACCACTCGCTTCCTTCGGTAAGGATCGCCACGAAAACAGCAACTCACCCCCCCACTCCGGCTCTGTTTTCCTTTCTGGCATTCGCCACCACCTAACCGCATCGTATGTATTTGCTCGTGTTTCCCTTTGCAGTCTGTCCTCTAGGCTGTGCTGTCCAATATTGTGGCCACAAGCCACACATGGCCAGTTAAATCTACGTGAAAACAAAATTCGAAATTCAACCCCTCCATTGTGGGAGAGCCAGCATCCAAGATGGCCCCTGTGAGCCCTGCCTCGCAGTATTCATGCCCCTGAGGAGTCCCCTCCTGGGCTCTGTGTGACCAATGGAAGACAGACACCAACAGTGACTCCTGAGACGAGGTTGGCAAAGAAACTGTTGCCTCCTTCTTGCTGTCCCTTGGATCCCTCAGTCTGTGGGAAAAAGGAACACAGGCTGCGCCAACAGCCATGTGAGGGCGCCATCTTGGAAGGCGATCCTTTAGTCCCAGGGGCCCTTCAGATGAGGCTGCAGCCCTGGCCGACATCCTCACGGTAACCTTGAGAGACCGGGAGACGGAAGTACCCCGCTAAGCTGCTCCCGAGTTCCTGAGCCGCAGAGACCATAGGATAATAAATGTTTGCTGCTTCAAGCTAGGCCTGGGATACCGTTATGCAGCAATAGAAAACACAACCACCCCCCGCCCCTTAAGTGCTCAAATGCCACAAGTAGCAAGCCGTCGCTGTATTGGATGGCACAGAGGCAGAACATCAGAGAGGAATGCCACCACTGTAGAAGGTTCTACCAAATACACGGCCCCAGTACGTGAGCACCGCAAGGAAACTCCATTCCCAGCAACTGGGCAGAGTATCCAGAACACGGCAGGTTCTCTCTGGTGTTTTGCTGAATAGAAAGATGACTCGATCAGCACTGGCTGGGCACTGAAAGCTCGCAAGGTGACTTTAGCTTGACTCCCTGCAGACAGGGTATGGAAAGGAAAGATTGCCACCGCCGGCGGAGTGAGCATGGGCATGGCATGTGCCAGGCGCTTCACACACACCCTCTAGCTGGTGCGTTTTACTTCGCAGGCCAAGTCAGCCACCCAAGGCCACGTGGCTCTGGGACTGGAACCCACAGCTGTGGGGCTGAATGCCTGGAATCCCACTGTTCCCTCACAGCTCAGGAGCCCATCCCGAACCAGGCCTTCTTCTCCCAAAGGGTACTCCCTTGGCACAGACTGGGCTGGGCGAAGGATACCAGAGGTGGCCTGGGGGCTGGGTTCACGAGCAGCTTTGAGAACAGAGAGGGAAGAGAAAGCAGTGGCTCCAGGCCAGCCCCGGGCGGCTCATCGGCTCAACGACCACAACAAACAAACAACCTGCTGAAAACTACCAAAAAACATCTCAAACCGGCCCTAGGACCGTCAGAGGCACTTCAGGGGGATCAGCTCATTTAGACATACGAGTGGGCAGAGGACAGGAACAAAAATAAATTCTTAGGAAAAAACCCCACTACTTCAGGAAACTGGTCACTGGACAGACTGTTCTGTCTCCGTCTCTAACGCCTACCGAATCTCTTTTGAATTAACTAGAGACTGTCTCTGGGCTCTGTTGTCCAGCTCCAGGAGAGAAAGCCCCATAAAGGCGGATGTCTAAGCTTTTCTTGCTTCTCCTGTTCATCCAAAACCCCAGCAACTTGCAACTCATTGGTGGGTTATTTGTATCACCAAGATGAGCAGGACATGGTTATTTTTCCTATTCTTGCTCCTTCGATGACAATACATGTGTGTGAAGCATTGACTCAAAGACGGGTTCATCACAGAAACGGGCCTCGGAGCTGGCAAATGGGACACCAGCTTCATGAAGAAGAGTCCCACACAGTGAGGGGTTCCGGCTGGGGCGGGGGGCGGGGTGGTCATGGCAAGGGTCTGGGGCACCAGAACCAGGCAGAAGGGACTGCCCCGGGTCAAAGCAAAGATGGGGCATTGAAGACTCACTTGGTGGCTCGTTCCGAGATCCTCACTTCCAGCTTGTGGCCATCCACGACGTGACCCTAAGAGATAAGACAACACAGCCTGTCACTCTGTCCTCCCAGAAATATTCACCCGTATCCCCTGTCCTTCACCAGAGCGGGCTTCTGCGGAGGGGAAGGGAAATCTCAGAAGGAAGATGTTCCCAGGCAGAGGGGCCAGCTGGAATCAAGGACAGAGAACAGCTTCTCCTGGAAATGGCTCACGCCGAGCCCAGGCAGCTGCTGGTCACGGAGACCCAGCCTTCCGATGTCCTCTCGAGCCACGCGTGGGCCTTGACCTTTATGCCACTGGAGGGACACAGAATTTTCCATCGTGTGTAAGCGTCTGCAGGCAAAGGAAGCCCCTTCGGTCTGGCTTGCAGAGTGAGAGTTCAGGTTAGATTGGATGCTTAAGAAAAAAAAAAAATCTAACCCACAGAGAGGTTGCAAGGAAAGCTAGGCTCTCACGTGGGTCCCTTAAGGCAAAAACTGGCGAATTAACAAAATCACCCTCGAAAATCGCTTAAATCTCCCGTAAAATACACCATGCATAGTTCCATGTAAACAATTCTTGGAGGCAACGTGCGTGTATGTGTGCACACAGGGAGGTACAGAACGTAACGCGGGAGGCGTGGGGGGTGGCGTTTTACAGAAGCCTGCAGCACGTGGCCCGTGGTAACGAGGCTGGACTTCCAGGGACTCTTCAAAAACAGTAAGAAATCACACTCCAGAGATCTGGTAATGCTTGCCTCCCCACGAGGCAGCAACTGGGCCGAAGCCAAGAAGTGGGTGCCCCTTCGGGCAGGCCCCACGTGCGGGGGTTCTGTTCTGGGTGATGCCTGCCTCTTTGTCCCTTATGCTCCCCACCCCCACCCCCTGCCCCGCCATCACCGAGGACATGTGAGTCTGAGCCCCGGTGGAGGCCAGAGAGCCTCTCAAAGACAGCAGAGGCCCCAGGGGGCTCCCTTCCCCATCGTCCTACCCCAAACCAACTCAGCCCTTTGTGAAGTGGCTTTGAGCCAAGGTCATCAAAATTCTACAAAAACAATCATATCAGCCAAGTGCCCGGCTACATTTCCGATAGCCCCGAGGCCCTTCCCCTGCAGGGGAAGCTCTGCTGGGACAGAGAGGGGTCCCTGAATGGGCGTCCTTTCCACACTGAGAATAGCCCAGCCGGGCCCAGCCCAGGTACATTCGCACAGGGAGAAGGAGAGCTGGGGAATGGTGTGCTGCCGGCTGTGCCCTGCCTTGTACACTGGGCTCTATTTTACCTTCCCACTGCTGGGCCTCATGCCGGGCAGGCCATGTCCTCCCTTTTTCTTGGGCCACAGTTTTCTCCTCCGTAAAGAACTGGACATGTAACATCCTGAATACGGCTTAAAAGGGTCCCTGAGCCTCTGGACGCCCTTCCATGGACTTGGGTCTAGAAGCCTGATCTAGAGGAACGATCATGAGTGCTCTGGCTGCAGGAGGGAAAGGCAGGTGGCAGCGGGGAGCACGTAGGTCTACGGAAAGAAAGAGGTACGTGGAGGGGGGGCACTCCTCCTTATCCCCTCTGCCGAAGGCCCTGGGGATGGGGGGCAGCGGGGAAGAGCGTTGAGGACACTGTCCCAAGCAGAGGCCTGGCTCACTGTAGGGCACAAATCCCAGGCTGTCCCACTCCCTGTGGCCCCAGTTCAGCTCCTTTCCCACTCCCGCTCCTGAGGGCCCTGCAAGAAAGCACTGTTCTTTTCTCTGAAAAGGATGCGGAGTCTCTCTGTCCAAACAGCTTGGAGTTGAGATCCCTTGTCCCCACTGCCTCCACCCCGGCCCAGGCCAAAAGTCTTTCCTGCCTGAATGACTCAGTGATCCACTCTCTGCACAGCAGCTCGAGTGACTGACTGGAAGCATAAACCAGTCCCCTCCCCCGTGTGCTCCAAGCCCTCTGATGGAATCTCACTGCCTTACACTGGATTCCATGGTCCTTAAAATGCCTACAAGATCCAGATCTAGGTACCACCCACCCCACACTTCCTCCTGCCACACTGGCCTCTTTCTGCCTCTCAAACAGACTCAGTGCACTCCTATCTTAGAGTCCCTGCCTCATGCCCTTTGCACATGCCGCCCCCGCCAGACTGCTTCCCCCAGATCTTTATGTAGCAGACTCCTTCTTGTCAATTAGGTATTAGCTCAACTGTCACCTCCTGAGAGTGGCCTCCCCTGACCACACAGTGTAAAGTAGTCCTCCCAGCCCATCCAAGTGCCTGCTTCATTTCCATCCAAGCACTTCTCATGACCTGGTCCAGTGTATTTACTCAGAGGTCTGCTCTGCCAGGCTTCCCCACACCAGGCACAGAGCTGTGGCTTAATGAACACACGGCAGTGATGACATGAGGAGGGTTCTTAATTTTTCTTGGGCCACAGTTCTCTCCTCCCTAGAGAACTGGAGGAAGTGAGGGGCCCAGGAAAATGTGCACTTCTTTGCACTCTCACTCAATTTCGGGAGCACTGACAGGTGGGGACCCCCCCCACCCCGCCTCCACTACCTGCCAAGTGCCTCTGGGAACCTCGGCTGAAATCCCCACCTTACCTGGAGCTGCCTGAGAGCCTTCTGGGCCTGCTCTGGCTTCCTGTATTCCACAAATCCAAATCCCATGGAGAGCAGCACTCCTGAAGGAGAAAGGCAGAAATCACTGGGGTGAGGTGGGGCGGGGAGGGCAAGAAGGCGAAGAAAGCACAAGCCCAAGTGCAAGGGTTCCAGCAGGCCCCTGGGCGTCCACTCTTTTCTCTCTTCCTCATACCCCTCCTTCATTTCCAAAAAGACTTCCGCTCCTGGCTCGCCATGGATTACCAGTCATCTTGAAGAACCAGTCGATGAAGTTATAGAGCCGTCACCTGAGGCCCAGTTGACCGTTAATTAACAGATGACTGACATGATAATTAACTTTGTAATAGAATTCCGCCTTTGGGAGGGAGAAGGAATGAACACGGATGACTATCGCTATGACAAGTGGCGCAGCGTCTGCCTAGGCCGTCCGCCGCTTCCACACATGAGGCAGAAGATGAATATGTGTGTGAAAGCCAAAGGCACCAGAGACTTCCCCTTTGCAGGTCTTTCCGACCATCCGATTACGGCTGCTCCTGGGTTTCAGATGCCAAGGTCAGATGGGGAAGGCGGCTGCATTGTACAGACCTCTCTGGTCCCCTCCTTCTAAGGCCGTGAGGAGCAAGGGAGAGCTCAGAAGTTTATTGGACACACTTGCTTCCGACTTGAGGTCTGTGCGTGTTCTGTATGTATGTAGAATTGGGGGGGCAGCTTGTATTTTATGGGGTATTTGTCTGGTTACACTTTGCCCTACAGCCAGAATGTGACATGTGCCTACTTCCCCCCAACCCAAAGTTATACAGATGTGTTCATTTCATTCTTCCATTTTGTCACAGTTGAACTCAGAGGGCTGGCTCAAGTCTGATGGGTCCAAATGAGGACTGAGATATACACCTTCAAGTCGCTCGCCGGTCCCATCTTTGCCTCTACTGTACTGTTTTAAGACCTGAGCCTCGACCGCGTGGACCGCTGGCTTGCATTTCCATTCACAACCCCATGCTTTAGAATGAGGTGCCATGAGAAAGTCCACGGAATTGTCCACATGTGGCTCTGTGGGCCACAGATGAGAACCTCGGACAGACCTGTTGGCTGCCAGGCAGTGCTACCCTGTGACAACCATGAACGCTGGTTTCTTCAGTGGATACTGGAAAGCACTGGAAGATCAGGTAACTCTTGCTAAAGTAGGCTGAGGGGCGTTCCTGAGGGCTGAAAGGTTGGCTCCACAGCGTCTGATGCCTGAGAGTGGGGCAGTGACCCTACAACCCACAGAGGCAGCCCCAGGCAGAGCTGGGGGCCCCTCTACCAGCCCGACTCACCACCTGGATGTCAGGGGTCACCTCCCTTCCCGAAGCCCCTGCAAGTGAGCCTTCACGTCGCTCACTTGGTACTTAGCTGCCTTTCTTATGTCCCAAACTAGCTCTGCAGCTCCTGGAGAACAGGCTCGGTAGAATGTTCCAGAGGTTCTACATCTGGGTTACCCTCGCCCCCTACCCAAAGCCACAGGTCTTTTTGCAATCATCCTTTCTGACTGGTTTCGTAAGAAATACCTGCTTTGTTCTTCTTCTTGGAAACAGAACAGCTTTTCACCGTCCCTGCTTTGGAAAACACCTGGAAAGGAACGTTAACGTGTGTCAGGAGTATTTCAGGCTAACTCTGCAACTGGTGCAGGCGCATCCTGAAAGACAGAGGCTACGGATGGGGCCAGGGCCCCAAGAGGCCAGGACTAACAGCAGAGCTAACACCCAGATCACGCCTGAGGTGCAGACACTTATGGACTCTCTTAATCCTAAGTGTCAGACCCTTGGATTATCTCATTCATCCTAATCAGATCTTTAAAACCACTCTACCAGGGGTGCCTGGGTGGCTCAGTCAGTCAAGCATCTGCCTTCGGCTCAGGTCGTGATCCCGGGGTCCTGGGATTGAGCCCCATGTCGGGGTCCCTGCTCAGCAGGGAGCCTGCTTCTCCCTCTCACTTTGCCCCTCTCTCTGCTCCTCTCTCTCTTCCATGCTCTCTCTCTCTCAAATAAGTAAGTAAATAAATAAATAAAATCTTAAACCAAAAAACCACTCCATGGGAAGATTCACCTAACAACCCCATTTTATAGATGGGGAAACCAAGACACAGAGAGGCTAAAGGACTCACCCAGGATTGCACTGTTAGCCAAGAGTGAGGCCGGGGGGCGCCTGGGTGGCTCAGTGGGTTAAAGTGGGACCTCTGCCTTCGGCTCAGGTCATGATCTCAGGGTCCTGGGATTGAGTTCCGCAATGGACTCTGGGCTCACTGGGGAGCCTGCCTCTTCCTCTCTCTCTCTCTGCCTGCCTCTCTGCCTACTTGTGATCTCTGTCTGTCAAATAAATAAATAAAATCTTTAAAAAAAAAAAAAAAAAAGTGAGGCCAGGATCCACATCCAGGCAAGTCTGACCCCAAACCTGGGGCAACACGAGGGGAACCCTGTGGGCTGGGTGCTGCTCCCCGTGGTGCCTCCGATGGGCTCATGGCCCTGGGACAGTGACTTGACCTCCTGAAGCTCAGGCCTCACACGACACATGCGGAACCTACACGTCACCCTAGCAGTGACTCCCAGCTCCTGAGTCGGAAGCTCGGGTGCGTCTTCTAGGAAACAATTCCTGATGACGTTCCCGTACTGGACCCAGGAGAGCCGCACAGCGGAAATGAACACCAATGACATGCTGTTTTCACCTCTTCCGAGCAATCCGGCATCACCGGGACCTGCCTCTTTACAAAAGCAAACCCAGCCCGGACCAAAACGGATTCCGGAAACAGCCAACGAGAAGTCCCAGGGTGCGTTTCCGGTTGCTCCACACAGTGAATCTTTGCCCCAAAGGTGCTGCTGCTTTGGCCACCATGTCCCTCTGCCATGGCCGCTCTCTCAGTCAGCAAGAGGACAGTCACAGCACAGAGACTTGGCCAGATGGCCTCAGCGGAGGCTCTGTCCTCTTTTGCCTCCCCAAAAAGGAGACACCAAAATCTCTCCCTCCAGATGCAGGCTTGCTCCCCCCACCCACCCCGCACAGCACTGTTCCTCTGGAACTCAGTGGACCTCGTTCCCCCATCTTGAGTCCATCTGTGGGATTTGGGAACTCAGGAGAATTTTTAGAAGTCCGTGAGTTCAATCCTTACGGCCATCTTGTTTTTTCCAGAACCAGTCCATGGCGGTCAGCCTGCTAATAATCATTGGCATTGAAAAAAAAAAAAAAAAGTGCCAAACCTAGTTCACAGAAATCTCCCCACGTTTCTCAGCCCAGCGGGGACCTCGCAGACCCTAATCCTTTGGAATCGGAGGCCCCATTTCCCTATCTCTGGCCAATTCCTTCTCAAGGGCCCCCGACCCCACTCAGGGTAGGACCCATCTGATATTTCCCAGACAACTACTTGGAGATGCCCATCTTTGTACCCTCTGCCCCACCCCGTAAGAATGCACAAACCCCCTTCCCATCCATGGATTTCAGGCAGGGCTGCCCTACACTCATTCCCGCGTCTCCTGCCTGCTCCCATCAGGCCAGGAGGTTGTGCTAATATTTGCTTTTGGGTGGTTAACGCCACAGAAACAGCTGACGGGGCGTTGGGGGGTGGGGTGGGGGATGGCTTTGTTTTCTGAATGTGCAATGCTAACACGCACAGACGACAGCTTTCACACTGCACACGCCTCCCCAGCCGCCCTGACACGTCCCCTTCCATGTCTGTGGGTGCCCCTCCCAGCCCCCAGGCTGGTCTGCCCACGGCTCAGGTCCCTGGGGGAGATGCCGACGGGACAGCCCAGCAGGGATGGAGGGGCTGGTTGCTGGCTGTGCAGCCCCATATCAGCGTGAACCAGATTTAGCAGCCTAATAAACCAACCAGAATGTTAGCAGACGGGCTTCCCCGCCCCACAATCTCCTTCCCCGTTCTCAGCCATCACTCACTTCCTTCAGGGTCTCCTCCGTCGTGTTGAAGTTGAGATTTTTAATAAACAGAGTACACCCAGGGAGGCTCTCCTCCTCCTCCTCCTCTTCCTCTTCCTCCTCTTCCTCCGCCTTCGCTGGACTGTCTGCAGCTCCTCCCTCTGCTGGCTTTTCATCTTCTGGGGTCTTGTCTGGCACTGGGTCCCCCCAAGACAGAATACCATTAGATGTCAAACCCATCAAAGGTCTAAGTCCCGGGCCTAAAGCACAGAACCTGCTAGACCAGAGGGGTTCTGACTGTGCAGGAGGCACTGGGAAGGGGCATGGATTCCCAGCGACCGCAGGGTTCTAGCTGCTCTTTGGGGGAAGCTATGGGGAGACCGGGGTGGGGGGTGAGGCTGTCCTGCCTCCAGCCACTCTTTTAAACAGAAAGGAATATGAAACACAGACCAGAAGTCTGAGCCACAGACCAAGCCCCACTAATGTGAGCCTCAAAATAAATCACTGTGTGAACTGTTCTACTGAACCCAAAACCGAAGTAACGTGTTACTTTTCCGCAAAAGCGACACGGAGCGAACTTTCAAATTAAAACGGGCCTCAAAACTTACAAAAAATGACAGGGCGGCAGCAAAATGTGAACATTGTAAAACCCCCACGAACCTGAGGAATGTTACGTTCAATTAGGATCCCTAACGTACATAACTTCGGGGAGGCACACACGTAAGAGTGTGCCTTATCTATATTCGACAACATAAATTCAGAGTTGCGCATGATAGCCAAATACTGAAACAAAACAAAACAAAACAAAACAAAACAAACCCCCACCACCACTCAATACTCATAAATAGGACACTAGGACAGTTACAGCGCCACCAAAGGGTGGGACGATATGCGTTCATTAAAAATGATGTTTCTGTCCATGATGATGATCTGAAGTTATCCCTGTCTGAAGGCAAAGAAAGGCCTTTCTGTGGAATATGGGAAAAAAAAAAAAAAAGAAAAGAAAAAAAATGATGTTTCTAAGGAATGTGTGAGGACAAACAAGGACACTTAGGATGTAAAAAATTATGAGAAAAATTAAGATCTGAACTAATAAAGAGCATAAACCCAATCACGTTCCGAACACACAGCTCCTGAGAGACACACGGGGGAGCGAAAGCTGGAAGGGAAGGCAGAACGTGTCCTGGGTGTTTCTGGAGAACGGGATTACAGAGCGCTGTTGTTTCCAGGCCCCCAGCCCTCCTGTCACTCGGAAGGAACAGCATTTCAGGAAGGGGAAGGGCAAACAGGAGGCTGTGTATCAGCAGGTGGGTGGGTGGCTGCAGCACAGGGCCAGCCGTGGTGATGTGCGGGGACGTCACCTGGGGGGTGACAGAAGGCTCAGAAGACTGAGATCAGCACCATGACCTCTAAGAAGTCCTGTTGTGATGAAATGCTTGCAGTTCAATGTCCTCAATGTCCCCAAGTCCCATGATCAGGGTCCGGGGTCACATCCCACCTCTGCACACAAGCTTCTGAGGCTCCGCCCACTCTGCGGAAATCGGGGTCCATCTCAGAGGTTCTTCAAAGTAGTCATGAGACAGCACCCTCACACCCGTGTGGTTCTGAGCAGGGGGCCCGTCCCTCCATACGGATCCAAACCTGGCCCGTCCTGCCCAGCCCAGGCCCCAGGGAGGCAGCTCTGTGCACCGGCTTCCGGCTGACAGACACAGCCCTGTCCTCCCGCACACCTGCACTCAAACACTTCAAGCTTCTTGGGGTTCGAATCCTCCCTGCCCACTCTCACACTGAGTACCGCCGCCGCCTCACGTCCGCCTCCCCTGCCCCTTGTGAGGCAAGCAGAATGCTTGCGAGGCCTAATTAAGCTTCAACCGATTTGTCATGAAACAACACTTTCAAGCCCCGATGGCAACGGGTGGCCGTGATGATGTCGTCTGTCTCACATGAGCTGAACAGACAGCCTTTGCCCCTCCTGCTCCCCTGGAGGTGAACCCAGAACCCAGACCCTCACTCCAGGACAAAAAAGAAGAAATCAACACAAAGGCTCCTCCCCCAGCCAAGACACTAACACAATTTACCCAACAAGGGACTCCATGGTGTGGCTGTTTGTAGTCCACATTCAAAGCAAAGCAGGGTGGACTTAGCATTGCTAATGACAAGGAGGCGAAGCTATGCAAAGTAGCTAAGACTTGGGGTCTGAATGAGAGCTTCAGTGGAGCTGAAAACCACAACCTTCAGCTGGGAATGACATTTCCACCCCACTGGCTCTCCTTGCATTTGCCATCTCGGAGATGAAAGCCGGGGGTGGGGGGTGGGGAAGGACAGCTGAGTAGACCCCTCTCCCCATCCTCCCACCCCTGCCCCACACACCAGGCACTGGGCTTGATGCCCCAGGTGCACGGTCTCATTAGTGACTATGGGAGCCACGTCACAAAAAGTGGGTGGCCTGTGACCAACGTTGGAGGCTACTGCCTCTGAGCCCTAAATCCGAGGGATCTTCAGGTTGGGAGAGAGGTTCATGGAAGACCCAAGAGATTCTTTTTAAAGAGAAGACAGAGGTGGTGATGATGGTGACCAAGAAGGTTCGTGGTGAGCTTAAAGGGGCAGCCCCTGCTTGGTACCAGCCAACTGCTGCTGTCAGAGGACAGCTCAGGGTGGTCCCACGTGCAGGTCTTCCAAGAGAAGCTGAAAATCCACCTTTCGACAGAAAAGCCCGTGGTTCTTTAATCTCGGTAACTAACTCAATGGCCTGTGGCTTCTGTACCAGGCAGTGGTCAACCAATAAACCAAGCAGCTCATCGGGCCTTGGTGCAGTGCTCCCCACACCCAGCCCGTGCACAGTCCGCCAGCAGAGACCGACGGCCCTCCCAAGGGCCCAGAATCCAGCCAGTTCCCGGTGTCCCGGGGGCTCAAAGGCTCCCCAGGACAGCAGCTCAGGGGAGCCCAGCCCCATCCCGCCTCCCTGCCCCGTTTCTAAGAGCTGTGTAAAGGGTCGGAGGCACCTGCCCTAGAGATGGGATATTTGGGTTTAGTGAAAGCTGAATGGAGCTTATGGTCAGGTTGGATCGTGTCCATGGCAAGTGAGCTGCCCTTGACCCTGCCCAGAAAGAACAAGGGGACGGTGAAGGCGGCCAGGACCTATGTCCACCCCAGGTGTGTGGCTGGTCTGGCTCACCGGCTAATCGGTCGACCAGTAGCCCTGACCCCCAACATCAGGGACGAGCAGCCAGCTTGAAATAAAAGACATGATTAAATTGGCCTGGCCATCCTCCAACAGCACAGAGGTGTCTGTGGCTTCTCTAAACCTCGGTGTCTCTAAACCTGCACCCGTAACTGCCCCTGGGATGCTGGGAGAAGGGACAAGACAAGGGGGCTGGTTTTGAGATCTGCTGAAAAGGAGGGGCCTGGAAAAATCAAGAGGCCCACAGACTAGCACAGAGCGGTGAAAAGCACATAGGCCTGAGGAAGGAGTGACCCGGGTCAGACAGAGTCCTGGTGATGTCACTCAGTAGCGGTGTGGGCCACACCTCAGAGTCTGGGGGACCGGGTCCCTGTTGGCCACATCCCTGGGGAGGCCTTCTGCTCTCCAAGTGGCCAGGCCAGGCCAGGCCCGGCTGGGGTCCACACCCGCGTCCCTGTCCAGAGAGATGTGTCGTGGAGGCCCAGTGCCACGGCTGCAAAGCCCAAGGTCATTTTTTAAAGCACTTCTGCTCCTGGTCCGAGTGGGGAGACAGAGAAGAGAACCAAAAACGAGATGCTGTGAAACCCAAACAGATGTTTGCCAACAAAATCACCAGAAACCAGAGAAAGCGGGAAGTAAGGAAGGGAAGCGGGGCAGGGCCAGAGGGTGGGGTGCAGCTCAGGTGGGGGGAGGATTTCAAAGCAAGGTGGGCTGGAGGGGGCTGGGGCAGGCCGGGAGGATGTGCTTCCATCTGTAGTTAGCACAATAAAACCCAGTCACGCATCGCCACATGGGGCTTTATTATAATCAGGCCGCAGAATTTACTGTGGCCCCCCCCCTTCCCAGCTCTGGGCGCTGAAGGCTGACAGCAGAGACTGTTATCAGTTGCAAGCAGCTTTCCAGGACCTCCCCCGACTCTGAGCCCTTTATCTGGAGGTGAGGGTCTTGCTTGTGGGGAGATAAAACACACTGTCCCCCTCCCTTGAGACTGGTACAGAGAACAGGGAGCTTTCCAGAAAGGAAGGAGGCGGTGGGGAAAAGAAAAGCTCCATCCATTCCCCTCCCCGCTCCCTTCCTTCGGGGCCTGAGGAAGTCTAGGGCTTGGAGGCTGGCTGAGCCCCCGCGTGATGGGGCTTGGGGAAGCTTCTGGAACGAGGTGGAGGCCCAGGCAAGGGGGAGGAGCAGGTGAAAAGCGACAGCACAGGAGGCTGGGGAGGGGGCTCTGTATGCGATTCATGTCAGAAAAGGAACAGAAAGGACAAAAAGAGGCCCAGGAGGTGAACTCCGTGGGAATTCACCTGGTGACATGGGCCTCAGCAAGGCCTGAAATCAGTCCAGACACGCACGGCGCCCTGTGTGAAATCAGGGCCGCACCCCGGCCCCTCTGCCAGGCTCCACGGGCTCCTTTGTGTGAGTCTCGTCAGCCCCAAGAGGCAGGGCCTGTCAGGGGGAGTCTGTTTTGGAGGCTCTCGACACAGCAGCACAGGCCCCGGGAAGCAGGGCACAGTGGGGCAGGCCGGACTTGGGTACACGGTCTCCACAAAGCCTCTTCTCTGTGAGCTCTAGACATGTCCGTCCACACGACCCACTCCTGCTCCCACTGCAACATCTCAGCCACCACCAACGGCCCCCGTCTGTCCCCCCACCAGGCCTCGACTGGGGAAGAGGGTCTGCGTGGCACCCACTGGGGTCACCCTGGCTCAGCAGAAGCTGGTGCTCACGGCTGACGATGGGCCACCCACCCTGGCTTCTGCTGCCAAAGCCACCAGAGACGCAGAGTTTATCGGTGCCTTCCCTGCGGGTCTCACCATACTCTCAACAGTGCCCTGAGAAGTCGGCATGGTCATCACGCCCATTTTACAGACGCAGAAACCAAGCCTCTGAGAAGGACGGCAGCTCGCCCTGCTGTGGGGCTGCGAGAGGACAAGAGAGATGGTAACCTCCCCAGGAGCTCTGAGCTGCACCCTGAGGAACCCGAAGTGCTCGGGGCAGGGCCTGGCACAGTGTGAGCACCCTTGGGTTCACTCAGCACCCTGCACTGCTCTCCTTCCGGACGCTGAGTTCCAGTGGTGAGCCAGCAGAAAGGTACCGCCCTGTGGGATGGACTTTCTAACAGCGAAATCAGGAAGACAGACACCAAGGAAATGAGCCTGTATATGGTTCTAGGAAGTGGGAGAGGGCTAAAACAAAGCAAAGGGTAGCTTGTGGGGTGGGCGTCAATCAGTACCCCCAGAGGGAGCCAGGACTGTCCCTGTAATTGGTGCTGGCACCATCTCACGCCACTCCGACCGCTGGGAAGGCGAACGACCACTGGAGGATGACCCCTCCAACACCACACTCCTACTGTGTGCCCGAGGCTTGGGACACAAAGGCCAGGATAACCCTCCCCCTACCTTTCCAGGCAGAGAGAGGCAGAAACCCTTCTTCCTGCATCCATTCACTCTGCCCACACATGTTCATGGAGCCAGACTATGTCTGGGGCCTCATGGGGGGCAAGGCACCCAGCAGTGAGCAAGGCAAGGGGCCACACCAGGACACGTGCAAACGAGTGGGGCCACTTTGTACCAGGCTCAGTGGTCCTGCCAAAGAGGTGGGAAATGGGCCCTCGTTCCCGGGAAGTCTGTGTGCCCGAAACAAGGGCCTGCTTTGGCCAAAAATTATTCAGGTTCAGGATGAGCAAGTGAAGTGAACGGTGAGGTGGCTGAAGTTTTTGGGGTGATGGCTGGTTAAGAAAATCACAGGACTGTGTCAAGAGAAGTTTTCCTGATGGCCGCAAGCGGGTTTTGAAGGGAACCTTAATCCCATCTGAGGACAGAACTAGGTTGGTATCAGGGCTACCGAAGGCTCAGATGGTAATTAGTAAGCCTGAGGACCGGGGGGCCTTCTGGAGCCTCGAGATGCAGAGACCAAAGAACTCCCCTTCCTGATTGGAACAAAGATACCAGACTAGGGGTTCCCAAGTGCCCCGGACCGACAGGGCTGGTCCTGAAGGGTTCACAGACTCACGACAACAGACAAGTGCAGACAGCCCCAGGAGGTTTATGGACAGTGAGGGCTATTCAATGAAAGGCCTGCTCTTTAATCTGAGAATTCTGCTCGCCCCGTTTTTGCTCTGAGATACCCTTTCTGGGAACGACGATGGTAGATGGGAGCCTTATTTTCTCAATTCTTATTTCAATACATGGCTAACTCTATGGGGGGCTGGGTAGGAAAGTGGGGGACACTGCTGATGAGCGCTCCTAACATGTGGGGAACAGGACCGCCAGTCCTTTTCAAAATTTTTCAGAAGGTCTTCCGCCCCCTAGGGGACATCTGGGAAACACCGAGGGGGCAAGGGCAGTGAGCTTCGGGGGGTCAGGAGCACTGAGCACTCCCGACTATGCAGTGGGCAGAGGCTGGGCGTGTGAAAACCCTTGCTATTTGCACAGCCATCCTATCAGGAGGGGCTGGTGCTGCCTCGGTGCCAATGGCGTCCCCTCCGCCCCCAAGTGTGAAGCATCAGCTGGGAGGTGGGCCACCCCCGTCCTTGCCTCAGCGTCTCTTCCCTGCCCTCCTCTTACGGTCATGGGTGGCTAAGGGACCCTGTGCCACTCCAAGGACCCGGGGAAAAGTCTCTCCTCCGCCAGCCGCCCTCACTGGCCAGGCATTGGGGCGGGTGCATTAAATAAGAAGGTGCCCACAGGCTCTGCTCTAAATCCCTACGGGTAGATTCTAGAGGTCTTTTTCAACCTTTAACTGGCAAATTATAAAGCTGGGTACTTTATGCCGCGCCTGTAATTTCTACGCTCTGATCTTAAGAACATCTTACATGCCTATAAAACCCGAGAGTCTGAAATATGCTGGTCTCTGGAACAAATAAAGAACTTTAAACCCAGTATCTGACAGACCACCACATGGCGCCCAGCCCTGCCACCCTCCTTTCTCCACTTGCCCACTTCCACGGGACACCCTGATCGCAGCTCTTACGGGTTTCTGGCTCTGCCCTGTCCTCTTCTGCAGGTCCTGCTGGTGGATCTTGGGGTTCCTTCGTCTGCGGGGCTGAGCCGGAGAAGACACCCACTGGAGCCCACTCCAGGTACAAGGGGGCGTGATGAAACTGCAGAGATGGGGTGGGGGAGGGGCTCAGTTCCTCCTGCAGATGGAGAGCCTGAGGCTCACAGAGTATGGGCAACTCACCCCCGGGAACGGAGCCAAGACGAATGGCACAGTCTAGAACCTTCTGTGCTGCCTGACCCATGAGAACACACACTCCCCCCACCCTTGCTGCAGCTTGGGGCTCAGGGGACAGGCCCAAGCATCTGTTGTCATTGGACACGCTGGGGTCTCTGTGGGTCTTCTGTGATCAGGAGTGAAGAAGGCGAGTGGGATGGGGAAGCAGGATCACTTATGAACTGCGGCTCCCCAGGAGGAAGCGTGGAAGGGCTGTCAGGAACACACCTTCTCTCCCTCCCCTGCCCATAGACCACAGGCAGTGCATGTGCGCACGTGTGCAGGCACATTCTTTCCTTTTACAAAAGGGACAAACCAGACACTGATAAGCAGTCTGTGGATGGCTAAAGTGCCTGATAAGGAGAAGCTACTCACCACGGATGAATGGTGCCCCCCCATAAAGTTATGTCCATATCCTCAAATCCTAAAACCTGTGGATTTGGGATTTTATTTGGAAAAAAAAGATCTTTGCAAATATCATTAAGTGAAGGATCTTGAGATGAGAGTGTCTGAGTTATCTGGGTGAGCCGTAAATCCGAGGACAAGGGTCCACACAAGACAAAGGCAGAGTTAGACCTGGGACTGGGGAAGAAGACCACGTGAAGACAGAGGCAGAGACCAGACAGACACAGCCACAAGTCAAGGGACACGTGGGGCCACCAGAAGCTGGTAGAGGCAGGGAAGGGTCTCACAGAGTCTTCCAAGCGGGCAGGGCCTTGGGACAGCTGGATTTCTGACTTTGGGTCTCCAGAGCTGGGAGACAGTACTCCAGCTCTGCTGTCTCAAGCCCCTGCTTTGTGGTCATTTGTAAAAGAAACCACGAGAAGGTAACATACTACTATAAATGTGCACATACACAGGACTTCTTTCTCTTTTTACAGAGAAACAGGAGACTGCCCTCTTACAGAAGTGACTTTCAACTTATTGGAAATGCAACACACCAGAGGCTCCAGGAAGAACGGCTCTAATTCGCACAGGAGTGGAGAGCCAAGGAGAGCCAGAGTGAAGCAAGGAGCCACGGGGTGCTCTCTGGGGGATGTCTAGAGGGGCCTTCTCGCATGCTCCTGGCACGAGAAGGCAGGGTCATAGACCACGTCGGAGAAGGCTGGTTTGCGACCAGCACCGCACCCGCCAGGTCTGCAGTGAGGCTACTGGCTGGTTCAGCCCCCCAGCGCTCTCCCCAGCAGGCCCCGGAAGCCCTACCTTGGAGTAGGCCAGATGTCTGAAGGCCTTGCGGGCCTCCAGGGGCTCCACAAACTCCACAATGGCGGTGACGCCGCCCTCGGGCAGCAGCACGCGGCCCAGGCTGCCGAAGCGGCCGAAGGTCTCCTGCAGCTCGGCCGCCAGGGTGCCCGCCGGGAGGTTCTTGACCAGGATCACGGTTTTGCTTCGCTCGGCCGCCGCCTGCAGGCAGGGGATCAAGACACGTGGGGACAACAGAAGGGAGGATCCCCGAGGTGACCCCAGCACCTATCTGTGGCTCTCTGCACCAGGCACCCCTTTGGGACCTCAAGTGCCAGGTGCTTGGGGAGCGGGCCCCCGAGAGCCCACTCCCTCAGGCACGGTGCTCCAGGGAGAGAGGTGGCTCCTCGGGGTGAGGAGGGGCGAGGGCTCCAGGTCTACAGCCCAGGTCACACGTCAGCCCCTCCACTTCTGAGCCACGGCAGATTCTGCCAGTGCCCGCCCAGAGCCCTCGTTGGATCTTGTAGAGCGTCCCCGCCTAGACTGCCAATGGCCAGGATGTGCACCTCGGTGCCAGAGGCCTTGTCCCAGACCCACAGGGCACCTGCTGCCACACATGGGGCAGGTAGGAAGGGCTGGCAAGTTACCACTGTGGGAGCAGCCTGTGACACTCAGAGCTTCGTGCATCCCGTCCTCGTGGTAGGGTGGGGACACAAGTGTGCAGTGTGAGTTCTGCAGTGATCCCCCAGGCAAACATTAGCCCCCTGCTATAGCAGCTCTTACTGTGATAAGCACAGTTGGTCTCCTTCCCCTTGATCCTTCTCACCCATTCTCACTGGCCAGTGAGAACCAACCTTGAATCTCTTCAATCTGCCTTTGGGAGAAGCCCAACGAGACACTAGATACGTGGCCCTGGGAGATGTATTAAGTTGGCCTCAGCCCCTCCCCTAAAGCCAGGACATGGCGCCCACTTCACAGGAGCCTCGCAGGGAGGGATTTAATTACGTGCACTAACATGAGCCAAGCACACATCGTATGTGCCACTCTGTAAATGTCAGCGGTCAGTTTACTGAAAAACCATGTAGCAGGGGCACCAAAAAAGCAAGATATCATGGCGAAACTCCTGGCATATGGGGTATCTTAGCACGAGTCTCAGCTTAGCTATGAATCTAACCCGAAACCGTGGGTCAGTTGCTTTCCCTCTGGCCTCAGTTTTCTCATCTGCAAAATGGGCAGGAACACCCATCCTGTAGGCCTCACTGTTGCTGTGAGGACTGAGTCAGGTGGAAGCCATCTGCAGGTGGGAAGGTCTGGGCCGCAGTGGGCTTCAGGTACAACTCAGGCCACAGAGGACAATGGTTAGGGGCGCAAGCTCTGGGGCTGCATTCTGATCAACACCTAGCTGTGGGACCCGGAGCACGTGACTCAGCCTCTATAGACCATGATGGGAACACGGCAGGGCTCCTTTCCTGGGTTGTCACGTGAGGGAAAGGAATAATAAAACACAGATTTGGGGGAACTGTGGGGAGTCCCAGTAAGTGTTAGCCTTCAGCATCTGTACTTCACACATGGAGGTTGGCCTGGACAGCTGAAAGGGCTACTTGGGGGCCAGAAGTCGAGATTTAGTCTGGGCTCCTGCCACAGGCTCAGTATTTGACCTCTAAGCCACCACCCCCACCACCTCTCTGGGCCTCAGTTTCCTAGCCTGTGAGAGGGAGGGGAGGATGTGAGCGGGTCTCAGCAGGCTCGTTGGACTTGGTTAACCATCTGTCATCTAAACTCCTACCTGGTGGAGAAGGAGCATGTAGGGGTCCAGACTGCTCTCCTACCTGGTCCAAGGAAGGTCTTAACTTGCAGACTATAGGGGCTCCTAGTAAGCTACTGGGTGGGGACCCTGCACACAGCCCCCAAGAGACACCATGTGAGTCAGACGGGTTCCTTGTCTGAGCCCATGGGATATTTTCTTCTTTAGAGACAATTTAGGGATTAATAATCATCATCATCCTTGAAAGACCTGATCTTGAGGTGCCTGGATGGCTCAATGGTTTAAGCCTCTGCCTTTGGCTCAGGTCATAATCTCAGGATCCTGGGATTAAGCCCTGCATCAGGCTCTCTGCTCAGCAGGGAGCCTGTTACCCCCCACCCACCTACCTGCTTTTCTGCCTACTTGAGATCTCTCTGTCAAATAAATAAATAAATAAAATCTTAAAAAAAGAAAGAAAAAAAGAAAGCTCTGGTCTTCAAACCCACCCGAATCTGAAACCCCATCCCTGGGCCTCTAGCCACCGGTGGCTTGCTGACCTGGCACCCACCTGGCTGAAGGAGTCCAGGCTGACCCCGTTGTCCAGAAGGAAGCGTCGTACTTCTTGGACGAGCTGGGTCTCCCCCAGGGCCACACGCACGGCCACGCTGCCCTTGGTCTCCTATGGGAGGGGAGGGGGAAGAGGCCCTGTTAGCTGGCGGGCTAGTGACAGGTCAGCTGTTCCATCTCCCAACAGCCTGAGGAGATGGCTGGATGGGGCTGGGCCCTGCCATCGCCCCTCATGGACCCACAGTGATCTCGTGGCTCAGGCTGCTGGGTCTCTCACAGTAAATCAAGAGCCCCGTGCCTCCCACTCCAGCTTTACTCCCCACCCTCCATTTCAGCCAAGCAGGCCAACCTCAGCACCACCTTGGGTCTCTATACTCGCTGACCTCCGCCTACATGGTGCTTACCCACAGTCCCTCCCTCCACCCAGTTTTTGCCTAGATGTCACTTTGCTGACTAGTGACCCTCACTCTCACACCCTCTCTCCTACTCTGCTTAACCTTCCCAGCCATCACGGGTGTGCTGCACCTGTTTACATGTCTTCCTTCTCTGGAAGGTTCTAGAAGAGCCAGCCTTCCTGTGTGGGGTGCCTGTGGGATCTGAACTGGCTGCATGCCTCCTAAGTGGCTAAGGCCTGGAGCTGACCGGCCCAACGTGGGGGCCACGCGCCACATCTGGCCACTGAACACTACAAACGTGGCGCGTGAGCATCCAGAAGTGCTCGGAGTATAGAACATGTGCTGGATCTTCAATACTTAGTGAGAAAGCAAAAGGCAAAGGGATCTTGTCATCTTTCACGCTGTGTATTACGTTGACATGGTGTCCTGGCTATGCTTGGGCTATACCGAATTACACAAAACAGATTATGAAAACAAACCTTGCATGCTTCTTTTTGCTTTTTAAAAAACGTGGCCACACGATGTCTGCCACTACACACGGGGCACACACTCTAGTTCGAATGGGCAGTGCTGACTTGGGAGTGCTGGGCGGGAGGAAATGACAATGGGTCTGTGGTTTATGGGGCAAAACCACGGATCTCCTTTGCGGATTGGCTGGAAACATACTCCAAGGTTTTGCCGAAGATGGACTTAGCCACAGTGTAAATAAAGGCATGCGCATTTTAAGGAAATTGTGTGATGTAACGGGGCTGGAGGGATGAATGGGAGAAGTCAGCAAGAATCCGGTTTGACTTCGATGGGAAGAGGGACAGAGACCGATGACTCCCCTTTCCTCGTCTCAAGGACTGCCCCCCCACCCCCAGCTGAGGGACTGTGCGCAACAACACTTGGAGAGGTACGTGATGGGGTTCAGAGCATGGGCCCCAGAGTCAGACAGACCTGTCATCCCATCTGCCTTTTTCCAGGTGCATCACCCTGGGCAAGGTGCTTTGTATCCCTAGGCCTCAGTTTCTTCTCCTGGAAAGTGGGACAGCAGGAGCACCGAGCTCATCGGGCTGTGGTGAGGAGCACCGCACAGCTGGGTCTCTCTGGCTTGGCTCCACACAAGCCCAGGAGAGGCAGGCCTGGAGCACGGAGAGGATACTTCCAGAGAAGGCTCCTAGGATGCTCACAACTTCGGCCTGAGGCCTGGGGCCTGTAGAGGACCCCAAAACCACGGCCCCTCCCCTGCTCTTTCTCCCCTTCCGATCAACCTAGAGCCAGGTGCGTCAGACGGGACGTCCACTCACGTGGTCAAACACTTGACTCTTGGTGGCACTGTACTTCTGTGCGATGGCGTCGGCCACAGCATTTGGGCCCATGAACAGCGTGTTCCAATTGTGAGAGCTGAGAGGCAGAGGCAGAATGCGGATGTCAGACTAAGGCTGAACGAGCAGAGTATTTTCTCCGAGACAAAAGCTCTAAGAAACAAGTTCATCACCTGCCCTTCTAAGCCCCCAAAGCCTCCTCCTCCTCCTGCCAACTTACCTGGTGTGGATGGGCCAAGGACCGAGGGCCTGGACACATGAGCAAGGACGATACAATCCCTGACACTGGACAAGCACTTACTTTGTGCCAGGGACCCAGCACTTTGCTTGTATCAGTTCATTCAATTCTTCCAACCCCAAGAAAGTAAGGCACCACTGTGATTCTCCCCATTAAGCCGATGAGGCAAGTGGGGCTCAGCAAGGTCATGGAGGAGAGGCTAAACCCATCCCAAGGGGCCAGAGCACGCAGGCGGCTGGAGGAGCAGGGCCCAGAGGGTGGCAGTGGGTAAGGACCTGGAGCTGTTGGCTTTGTCTTTAGATTCTTTCTTCTTCTTATAAGACGATGACCCTGGGGTGTCCACGTCCTCGCTGGCTTCCTTCTTGATGGTGGATGGTAACACGTGGAGCATCCTTCCCTGGTTGGGGATGATGAGAAGAGGATGGGGGTGGGGGTGGGTCCACATCCTGCCCCAAGACATTAGTGCTAAGACCCTAGTCAGGAGATGCTGCCTCTGGGAAAACCCCCACATGGCCACCCTCACACCAGAATGGGGGCCTGGCCACATGATTCAGGGAGATATCTGACGCAGCCTCACGACAGAAATTGAGCATCTTATGAAAACCCCACAGCAGCCCTCACCCCCTCAAACCCGGGCTCCCTCCTGGCCCCGCACTCCGAAGCGAGGACTCCACGTGGGTGGGAGCCAGGTCCAGCTGGGCAGCCCCAGGAGACCAATAAATCACGAATGAATGAATGAGTAGGGAGAAAAAGGAGAAAGGGAGCACAAGTTGGCCTGGGCTTGAGCAGGTGGGCAAAGAAAACTACGCAGTAACACTGGAAAAGAAGAAGAGTTTCTTACGTTCTATTGTGCCTGTTTAACATGACCGGCTCCAAACTCTCCTTCCCACTTCTCTCCCAAGCGATATTTCTGGGCATGGAGAGCATATGTATTCATTTAACAAAGAGTTTTCAAGCCTCCACAGTGCACCAGGCGCTGTCCTAGGTGCTGAAGGGCCCTGCCCTCGGGGAGCTCCCCTCCACCGGCTCCTGTGAGGCAGCGGCTTTGCACACCGTCTGCGTTTTCTTAGAAATGTGGGCGCTCGTGCGTGTGGACCCACACATCCTTTCTCCATCACCTGAGCCCAGCCACCCTCCGCCAGCCCAGAGCAGTTACCTGGAACACCTGCCCATCCACTTCCGCGTAGGCCCTCACGGCGTGCTCAGGGAACATGAAGGTAACGAAGGCGAAGCCCTTGGGTTTCTTGGTCAGGCTGTCGATGGGGTAATGAAGCTCAGACAGAGGACCTGGGGACAGGACAGGTGTCAGCATCCTGGGGGCTGCGGCTGGGCCTGAGTGCTGGGCACCCAGCTCTTCTGGGTGGGTCCCAGCCGCGGTCACCGTGAGACCACCTTAGTGGTCGAAAGTGGCCTTTCTCAGTCCTTTACGAGTCTACCCTCCATCTCAAATGCTAACTCCGTTCCCTTCAACAGCCACGACCTTACAAACATGCAGCCCTGCATGCTGAGTTGAGCCTCAGGCCTTCCCGTTCTTGCCTGCGAAATAGCAGCGACCATGACAAAACAAGACCCTATCATATCCCCTTGGGACGCTTGGCGTGGGGAGCAAGGTCTCAGACAGTGGAGCTCAGGCCGAGGAGCCCTGTTGCATCTGCACCCCCGCACCCCCTCCCGTGCTGGGACTTCACACTCCGAGCAGCGAGAGTTCGGCCAGCAAGGGCTAACTCAGGAGATCGTCTCCAAATCTGGTCTGTTCTGTGTTTAGACAGCGAGAGCAAGGAGACACAGGGTTTAGACAGCTCTCGACGCCCGTGACACGACCTTCTCTCAGGAGCCCTGCTAACCCCCGCATCCAGGACGTGGGAGCGCTCCCAGCCGCTCAGGGATCATGGGCCCCATCTATGGAGGATGGAACGGAGTGAGAGGGGGAAGCCGTCTGCCTGCGGTCAGGAGCTGATGGGAGGTGGGCCCTCCTGGAGCCCAGGCTGACGGCTCGCACACTACGTGCTAGGAGAGCCGGAGGTGGAGGCCCTACCGAATTTGGAGAAGAGCTGCTCCAGGTCCTCCTCGGTGCTGGTGTAGGGCAGGTTTCGGATGAAGAGCCTCCCGGAGTCGGCCAGGTCCTCCTCCTCTTCATTCTCCCCGAGGGTCCGGCCTTGCCAGGGTCTGGCGCTACTCTTCAGGGGCGCCTGGGCCGTAGGGACGTTCTTTTCCCTGAATACCTCAATGTAGCGCCCGCCTGCAGGAGGACAGGAGTCAGGGCTCTGGGGCAGGCCCAGAACTTGCCTGCGACTCCTGGGTGGTGATCCAAACTCTCCTTTGCAGCCTTCCAGAGGCCACGGCCAAGGCAAGAGTGCTGGCACCCAGCTCTGTTACCGGGGTGGAGGTTCTGGGCCAGGACTAGGCATGAACTGGAAGGACTGTCTCCCCGAATCTCACTCATCCTGCATATCTGGCTTTAACCGTGGTGGGGGGAGGGGGCGGCTGCCTGGTCACCCCAGGCCACCGTGCTGTATCCTCTACCCCTCAGGGCACACTCCCTGGCTCTGCCTGAGCCAAGGTGTCCCCAGGACAGCCCATCCTGGAGGACTGCCTCGCACTGCTGATGAACGGCCTCTGTGCACCGTCCCACAAAGCCAGAGCTTGCCCCCGCTGCTCCTCTGGGTTTTGCTCCAATGTCACCTTCTCACCGAGGCCCAAGCAGATGCAATCCTATTCGAAAACGCACCTGCTCCAATCCCAGCCCATCTGCTGGCTGCTTGTCTCTCCCCGCTCTACAGCAGCGAACTCCTACCTCCTAACTCCTACCTCCAGCTACCTCCTACCTCCAGATGTTTTGGTCTATTCTGCTCACTGCTGTATCCCCGGTGTCTAGACCAGTGTCGGGCACACAGCAGACCCTCCCCCAAAACATACGGAGTGACCGAATGAGCGAGCGAAGCCCTGCCACCAGGCCGAGGCTGGCCCCTTACCCATGTACTCCCTGTGGCATCTCAGAGCTTGCTTGACTTCCTCTTCGCTGCTAAAGTCCACAAAGATGTACCCTGGGAGGGGACAGTGACAAAAGGGAGGCTGCAGACACTGGCGGGAGTTTCACAGGAACACCCACACTGTGCTGGCTGGCTGGGGAATCTGAGCAGAAAGTGGGGGAAAACCCCTATGCTTGCCAAGCCTCCAAACACAAGCGGACTCTCCCCACCGCACCCCTAGCCACACCTCTCCTTGCAGGCAGTGCTGAGACCCCACGGGCTAGTCTCACAGACGAAGGTGCCAACCACCGGGGCCTGCAGCTCCCTTCTTGCCTCACCCCACCTGCACCAGGGCTCGCTCCACGGTCTCCCCTGGAGGAGACGAGCCGAGGTGGAAGCGTGTGACCTCCCATCCGCCACCTCACAGGGCCTCAACCCCATGAGCGGCAGAGCGGCAGGGCTAAGAGATAGCGGTGTCGTAATGTGGTCCTAAGCCCAGGGGATTAGGGCTCCATCACAAGGCTCTTTATTGCCTCTTAGGATTCCTCCTTCCTCTCTGTTCCCAAAGGCAGGCACCTCATCTATCCCCATAAATGTCCCCCATCCTCTCCCTTCCCTCTCCGCCACACCCCAGCCTGCCCTCCCCAGTTCCTGCCCCTCGTGGGCCCGGCCCCAGGACCCTTCTGTCACCAGCCAGGGACTGTCCCGTATCCAACTGCGGCCTCCCCATGCTTTAAGCCTCCGCTGCGCTCCTGTACCCCGGCTGGAGTCCATGGTCATTAGTAAGCCCCCGGCCTTGGGCTCTTCTGAGGTGTCATTAGTAACCCCCCCGGCCTCACCAGCTCTTCTGAGGGGACATTCTGTCACTCCTCAAAAGCGTTATGCTCCCATGCCAGCTCCCTCCAGCTCCCAGGCCTCCAATACAGTTTTCTCTCAGCCCTGACAGCTCTGATATGCTCCTTCCTGCTCCCCCTTGCCAGCCCCTGCTCACCCTGTGGTCTTCAAAGTACCATGAAAACAGGGGCACCCCCTCCTCCACCACCACCACCACCACCACTATTAACAGCAGCTCTCAGGGAGTATGTGGGAGGCGTTCAGCAGAGTTTAAATGCTGTGTGTGTGCTAACCCACTGAGTCTCCACAGTGGAACGGACTAGGTAGGACTGCCCCATTGCACAGATGAGGGGAGAGAGGCCAAGCCCCTCATTCAGGGTCATGGGGCCCATCAGTGGCTGAGCTGGGATCTGAGCCCGGGCAGGCGCTTGTCACCTGCTCCTTTACTGCACTCGGGTAAGTGTGCAAGGAGACGGAGCTGGCCGGCTGAACGGCGCTGCCTAGGAAGCAGGGCTTCATGCTCAGAGAGCGAGGGAGGATACGCAGATACTCAAAGGTGACTAAGACCATCCCTAAAGCAGGGGCCCTTTCTTCCCCGAACACCAGCCCCCACAGTTCCCACCCCCTCTGCCCAGGCGGGAGTCTTCTTGCCAAGGACACCCTGCCTTCCGGTTGCTGCCTGGCCTTCCCCAGCCAGAGGCCCCCAGGGTGGCTCTCAGGAGGGCACCAAGTAAGCACAGGCAGGCCTCCAGCTCTCCAAGCTCAGACCCTTCCTGCCAGCGTGCTCCCTACGCCTCTGAAGCCTAGGGAGGGGGCTGGCCACCCAGAGCGGGGAAGGCAGTGGGGAGGGCGGCCTGGGGCAACACCACACTCCTCGGCAACCCACAGCACTGCCCATGGACTTGGCCGAGTAAAGCCCTGGGACAGGGGCATGTGTTTAAATGGAACAGGTGAGCCCATGAGCACAAGCATAGGCTGAGAGCAAGGACGGGAATGGGGGTTCAAAGAGGGTAGAGCAGGGGCAGCTACATACAAGACCATCAGAGGCAGACCCTTGTCCCCAGTGCTTGAACACGTCCACTGAACTGGGGACACAAAGAACAAACACAGCAGCTACCCTAAAAACATCCCCCCGGGGCGGCTGCCCCAGCCTCCCATCTATGCCCTCTGTCTCCCCAAACCCACCCCACAGAGGGCCCAGGCCTTACCTGTTTTGTTCCCATGAGCATTCCTCACTATCCGAATGGCCACTGGTCTCAGGGGTGCCAGGAATTCCGTAACGTTCTTCTGCAAGCAGAAAGGATTTCCCTCCTTTATCAAGCCTGGTAACAGGTGCACCCCAATGAAGAAACGTGGGCCAAATTTCCAAATTCAGAAAGGTCCCCATGGTGTTTCACTGCTAAACACAGAGCTTTTCTCCATCATGCAATAAAACTACCTTAGATAAGCTTAGAACAAAAAATCAGAAGAGTGAAAAATACAGATCTATATATAAAATAGTATCATCCCGGGGCACCTGGGCGGCTCAGTGGGTTAAAGCCTCTGCCTTCAGCTCAGGTCATGATCTCAGGGTCCTGGGATCGAGCCCCACATTGGGCTCTCTGCTCAGCAGGGAGCCTGCTTCCCTTCTCTCTCTCTCTGCCTGCCTCTCTGCCTACTTGTGATCTGTGTCTGTCAAATAAATAAATAAAATCTTAAAAAAGAAAACCTTTTATTAGAGTATCTATAAAGCCTCCCTACACACACACACACACACACACACAAACACACAAATATTCCTCAGACTATCTAAAGGTAGGTTTTCTTTCTGTTTTATATACAAACCATTTCTTCTATTACATTTTGTTTTTATTCACGGAGAAGAAAAAAGTGACTATTTTTTTATTAATTAGTTTTGGAAAAAGCCATCTAGTGTTTCCTTTTTTTTTTTTTTTTTTTAATTAAAGCATGATTTTCTGTGTGTTTGGTATTAAAACTAAAGTGTGGCACATTGAAACAGTAGAACATAGTGCATCATGAAAAAGAATGTCCTGATCTGGAAGATTCCCCATGCTGTACCATCAAGTAAAAAATGCAATGTACAGAAGAGTGTGGATAGATGGAATTCTTTTTTCCAGAAGGACTCTACCAGCTAACTCAGAGACTCCAGAGTGTGACCCAAATGCTGATGGCATAGAGGAACTTTGCTAAGCTTCATTTTTAAAAATTAGTAAATATACAGACTATCAAAAGAGATGAACACTTCAAGAGGAAAAAAAGGGCAAAGATACGGCCAGGCACCGTGTAAAGGAAATGTATGATGATTTACCAACGTGAGTAATCGACCCCACCAATAATTTAAAACATAAATTAAAATGAGACACCATTTTTGTCTGTCACCTTGATAAAGATGAACACCCAGCGTCCCCAGAAGTGGGCATTTTCATACTCCGCTGAAGGGAGTATAAATTAGCAATGCTTCCAGAGGACAACTGACATTTTCCATCAAAGCCTTGAATATGTCCATGCATGGGCTTACATAAAATACCGCACGCAAGGGCTGGCGAACTATGGCCCACAGGCCAAATATTGCCCATGGCCTGCTTTGGTATGACCTGCAAGCTAAGAATGGTTTCTGTATTTTTGAAGGGTTATTTTAAAAGAGAGAAGAAATGTGATCCAAGCACCATATGACCCCCAAAGCCTAAAATCTATGCTATCTGATCTTTACTCCCACAAAAAAAAAAAAAAAAAAAAAAAAATCCGCTCATGTCCAGTCTCAAGGAATGATGACTGCATTTTTATTAATAGCAGAAGCCTGGAAACAACCCCCATGCTCCACCTCGGGGGATGGGTGAGAATATTGTAATGTGTCCAGAGTAAGAAAAAACATATAATGTGAACAATGATATCGTAGCAGAAAATTCAATATGCAAAAATATTTTTAACATATTGTGGTAACGGAGGAAAAAAGTTTCAAAATAGTTCTTACTGTAGAAATGCTTTATAAAACTAAACAACAGAGGTCAGCGTTTATATACAAAGAAAAAGCGTCTAACAAGATATGATTAGTGGTTGTCACTGAGTGGGATATAAAGTGTCTGTGAGTGTGTGTGTGTGTGTGTGTGTGTGTGTGTGTGTGTGTAATGTTGCCCCACCTTGCTTGGGACCATCAGTAACTACACCTGCACAAAGTAGATGTACGTCCTGGCACCCTAACCCTATCTGGTTAGCACTGCTCTCACTCTCAACTCAGCTAGAGGATATTTAATATGGTCATCTTAGTTAAAGATCACTTCACTTCTCTTCACTTAGCTACTTTTAAAAATTTTCCTACACTGAACTTCTATCACCTACACGAGGAAGTAAATTAAAAAACTATGCTATGTAAACCCAGAGTCAGCCGACTACAGTATGTGGGCCAAATGTGGCCCGCAGCTCATTTTTGTCAATAAAGTTTTATTGGCACACAACCATGACTGTTTGTGTACCTACTGTCTAGGGCTGCCTCAGTGCTACAACAGTGGGGTTAAGTAGTCACCACACTGATCACAAATCATCTGGCTCATCCTTTAAAAACAATTTTTTTAAGACTTATTTTTGAAAGAGTGCAGGGGGTCGGGGGCTAGGAAGGGCAGAGAGGGGGAGGGAGAATCCCAAGTAGACTCCACACTGAGCGCTGAGCCCAACACAGGCTTCATCTCATGACTCTGAGATCACGACCTGAGTTAATATCAAGAGTTGGGATGCTTAGCCAACTGAGCCACCCAGACACCCTTAAAATTTTTTCAGAGTGCTTGCCACTTCTAACGTACAGGACCAGAGAGTGAAACCAGTATTTCTTGGTCTCTGTAGAGCCGTCTCTGTTTCCTGATTCTGAGATCGTACTTTGCCTTTCTGACCCCAGTTCCTCCCAGATCAAGTCTTCAATGATTCTAAAGCCCCCACGTACCAGAGCCTCCTGGCATCCTCCTCCCCGCCTCCCATGTCCCGGGGTCTCCTTGCCATTGTTGCATTGTTGGTCGTACCTCTGTGACATTGAATGGGGCTCCCCGCAGCTTCACAGTGTAGGGGGTGGTGGGTTCCTTCTGGTTTGCTGGTTTGTCTGCCTGAGTGATGGCAAGAACAGAAATGGTCCCAGTGAGTTCCTGGGGACAGCTGCAGGAGGAGGCAGGGCCAGACGTCTCAGTGAGACACCTGCTTCCAGGGCGAGCCAGGGAACGCAAACAAGCATTGTGCCTGCTATGCTGGGCAGTCTGCCTGGAGGGGGAGGTAAGGGTGCACCAGCAGGGCCTTCAGGCTACGAGGAGGGGCAGAGAGCCTCGGGTGGAGCCTTGAGATACTCAGCTATTCGCTGCCATGGATTTAGGGCTTAACTCTGGGCCAGACACTGGCCCAAAGCACTTTGTAAATACTGCTGTTCTACTGAACCCTCAAAGCAACTTCAAAGGGTATGGGTTCAGGATCCTCTTTGTAATTCTGTATCCAGATAGTCCTAAAGAAATCTAAATTTTCCAGAATTCCTTTGGCAACAAAACTTGCCGTGACTTAAAGTCACTGGCCAGTAAAATCTGCTCTGAGGGGACGTGAGGCAATATGACATCTGCCTTTACCCCGGTAGCAGGAGTGGTCATTCCTGGTTTCATTGCAGAAACAGACGTGAACAGATACGTGCCTGATTAGGGGGTGCTGTCCCAGACCCCCCTGGGAGTGTGACACCGCATGAGGCACTGAGGTGTCTTCTTGAACTCAGAAACTGCGAGCGCCAGCATGCGCTTAGGCACGGGGGTTTGGGAAACCAGACATGGGGCCTGCTGCTAGGCTGAGCGTCCTCTTAGGTGAGGACCAGTGGCCCGAGGAGCAGCACCTCTCCCCAGGTCCCACGGCCACTCTGGGTCAGAACTGGGGTTTGAACCCATAGTTCTCTGACTTCGCCAGACTCGCCTACCTCTCCGGAATATCCATTTTTAGGACAAAAGGAGGGTGTGGTCATGAGAAGGGGCCGTAAATCAAGGAGTGAGGGGGACAAGGAAAAGAGAAGAGATGATGTCTGTAGCCTTGAAGAGGGCCGGGTGGGAAAGAAAGAGGGAGGTGAGGGGACGGGGGCCCCAATGTGACCTGCCCTGTCTCTGAGCAGAGGAAGCCCAGGTGGGAGACAAGGTGGCTGCCCCTGAAGGTAGCACCCACATCTATAACATAGACTTCGGAGCCCAGAGGGCCTGGGTTCAAGCCTGACCCCAGCACTTCCTAGCCGTGACCTTGGACAAGTCTTTTTCCTTCGCTGGGCCTCAGGTTCCTCCCCTGTAAAACGGGACAAGAATCCCTGCACACCCCCACTCCCTGGAAGGCTGTCGTAAGACTTAATGACAAATGACCAAGCCGGCATCATACCCAGCACGTGGCAAGCAGTCCACTAACTCCATCTCTTATGGCCATCGTGGTTCCCATCTGCCTTCCCTGCCATGGAGCGCCGAGCATCACACGCCCCTGCCCCGCCCGCAGCTCGCGAACGCCCCGCGGCCGCAGAAGGCAGACAGCCGCTCCACGTTGCCACAGAAAACAGACTCAGAGGGGAGAAGTGCTTGTCCAAGGTCACACGGCAGGCACGCGGCAGAGCTGAGGGTTGAAGGCGGGCCCCGCAGGGAACGTGGGAGAGGACCAGGGCAGCTGTCTCCCCTCCTCCCTCTGCCTCCCAAGCACCAGTGCACACCCCCATGCACACACCTCCGCTCTGGCTGCCCCCGCTGTCTCGTTCCTGGACGGGCTGCCCCGCACTGGACCGGCCCCTGGCCTCCCTCTGTCCTGCTGGGTGGGCACGGGGCCGGGAGCCTCCTCCTTCTCCTCCTCGGCCCCGCTCCCGGCCCCACAGCTCACGGCCTCATCTTCACTCTCCTCCTCTTCCGAGGACGACGGTGACTGGGACTTCACCACCTTGGATTTCAGGTAATCCATGTCCGATAGCTCCATCTGCATGGCTGCCCTGGGTTCGCGGTCCCCCTCCTCTGCAAAAATGGGGGGCTTGGAGTTAGCGACGGGCGCTGGCCAAGCAGAGGCGTGGAAGGACAAGACGGCCTGGCATGGCGGCCCGGGGCGCTGAGCAGCCCTGATGGGGCCTCTGATACACAACGTTAAACGGGGTCTAACCGCTGGGGGTTCTGACAAGTCACATGCCACAAGTGGAGAGAGTTCCGTGGCTCCCTGCACGGCTCCCTGCACTGGCCCCGCCCTCGCCAGCCTGCTCTTTCAGCGGTGGCCGGCGCGATCATCTAGAGAGACAGGACTGTTCACTTCTCACCTACTAGCTTCCAGTGGCTTCCAGATGCTCACAGGACACTCACGCTTATCAGGCTGGTGTGAACTGACTGGCTTCCTCCCAGCTCCACCTCGTCCTCTCCAGCCGCCCCGAACCATGTAGGCCCCCCTCAAACGCCTGTGCTGCCCCGTCCCCCGTGCCCGGCCATGCTCTTCCCTCTGCCGGCCACCCCCCTTCTGCCCCTTCCCTACCATATCCCACCCACTCCCAGCGAGTCCTCCAGACTCGTTTTGCCCAGAAACTTCACCAGGCATAAAATTCACCTTCAATCCATTGTCTTGCCTTCGGGCAAAATCGATGCCCGACCCACAACCAGAGCAGTGACCACTGCAAACGCTCCCGTTCCCATCTGCCCCCACGCTACGCCGTGAGCCTCTTCTGAGGACAGAAGCCCCCTCCCTCCTCACAATACGGAATTAAGTCCAGTATAAAGGATGATATCTGAAGATAAGCGCCGCAGCGAGAAAGCAGTAAAGGGGGGTAGGAGAGCTCCCGGGGAAGGCCTCCGAGGAGGGGGCCCTCGAGCACAAGCTTAATTCTGTATTGTTTCTTTCCCCTGACCTTCCAGCTCCAGGAGAGGACTCTTCTTTGCTCACTGCTATATCCTCGAGGCCCAAACCAGCGCCTGGCATTCAGCAGGTGCTCAATAAATACTTGACCGACTGTGACCAGCATGGGTCGGGGCAGACCCTGGGTGGGATAATCACCCCAGAGAGGACAGTGTCTCTCACGTCATCTCCCATGTCTGGCACCCAGGTCACAGCCACCCGGGCTGGGACACACACACAGGCGCACACTCTGCGTGGATGGGTGCACGTGGATGCCCTCACCTTCCGGGTCCTCGCCAGCACCCTCCTCGTCACTCTCCTGCCCCGAGTCGGAGTCGAAGTTCAGGTAGTCACTGACAGCCTTGCTCTTCCCTTTCGAGGCCTCCGTGTCCAGGGCGTCATTGGCCCAAGTGGCTGTCTGCGTCCGCTTCTGGTGCACGGACAGGAACTCCTGGAACTCGGTGTCTTCCTTCAGCTGGCAGCCGCGAAGAGGCGGGGAGAGAAGGGTCAGCTGGGGCACACCCTCCTGACCCCCCGAGAGCAGATGGGAGCATCCCCTGAGCTCATTTCTCCCGGTCTCTAGAGGACCCCTGGGATCAGCTGGTCACACTCATCATCAGACAAGGAGACCAAGAAGCCACAGAGACACAAAGAGGGAGGACAAGAGGCATGCCTCTGCCTGCCAGGCACCACACACTGTCTAAGCCTGCTGCAGCCCTCCTGGTGCCATCCCGGGTACCCCTCCTCTTGGTCCATAGGACACACTCACCTTCTCCAATTCGCTGGCTACCCTTTTTGTCTTGTCATCCTGTAGACAGAAGGCACAGATGGTAAGGGTCCCAGATGAAGGGGGAGACGGGACAGACAGGTTGCCTGGGGAGGGTCCACCTTCGGGAACCATCTGACAGGGAGTCTCTGGTGGTTCCTGCTCCGGCTGCTCTGTCCCCACCCCCCACCCCAGGTGACCATCTTGCTGACACGAGGGATGTGGGTGGGAGTGACCTACGCACTTTCTTGGGTTCTGTAGGGACAGCATCTTTGTCTTTTGAAGGATTCTTGGACTGGCTTGTTTTCTGAGCATGTCTGCTCCAGGCCCGGGGCTTTGTCGGGTCCCCAAACGCCTTGCAGAACTCCACCTGCGTGGGAGAGAGAGGGTGATGGGGACACCTGCCCCCAGCCCAGCACAGGTGCTACCCTCAGCACCTGGAAGCCGGGCTTTTGAAAACAGCAGTTGTCACCTACGAGTGGAGTCGGCTGAAGCAAATTACAATGGACCCTTGAAGGACACGGGGTTAGGGGCACTGACCCTGTGTAAATAGAAGTCTGTGTGTAACTGTCCACTTCCCCCCAACACCAACTACTAATAGCTTCCTGCTGGCTAGAAGCCCTACGGAGAGGAGTTGATTGACACGTAATTTGTACGTCATATGTATAATGCACTGCATTCTTATAGAAAAATGAGCTAAAAGAAAAAGAACACATTAAGAAAACCATAACAGAAAATACATTTATGATACTCTACTGTATCAATGAGAAAAATCCATGTGTAGGGGGGCCAGCACCATTCTGTCCAAGGGTCAGCTGTGGTCACCCTCTGCTGGCCTTTGCTTTCTCCTCCCTGAAGTCATTCCAGTCGCTACACTTAGCAACCAACCGCCCACACTAGGCAGTCCGAGTGCTCTATGAGCGGGAGGACACCGAGCCTCCAGAACAGCGGGAGGGAGGGACCAACACCCTTCCACTTCCCAGATCAGCAAAGTGAGGTCATTTGTCCCAGTCACCCAGGGAGAAGGTAACAGAGTGGGGAGGGGAACTCGGGGGGCCTGGCTCTAGAGCCCGAGTTCTTAGCCACTCAGCCCCCCAGGCTGGCTGACACGGGGTCTGGCACAAGGCAAGGCTAAGCTAACGGCTTCCAGATTCACTATAATTATTGCGCATTGAGCTCGTTGGCCGCAGAGAATGGCTCCGGGGTGATGAGAGAGGTGGGCGGCCACTGAGAAGCCTGCTCAGCGTCAGGCCTGAGCTGACACGACTCCCACGACACAATCCTGAGACGGGCTGCACTTTCTGCCACATTTGGGGGCACCAGCGGCCACCTCTATCCTGGGTTGGTGGGGGGGGCTATCCTCCTGCCACACCCCTTTCTACGGACTTTCAAAATATTTCTGCTGTTTCTGTAGCAATGATATGTGTTCAGTGAAAAAAACTCAAATCAACAGAGAAAAGAACAAGGAAAATGAACAAAAAAAAAAGTTTTTAATCCCAATTCTTATCATCCAGCGAAAGAAACAAATGTTTTGGTAAAAATCCTTCCGCATAGCTCTTTCTATGTTTCACACACGGAGACTAAGAAATATGGTTCTATGTGAATGGAGTCACGTGATACATACTTGTCTAACATCTGGTTTTCTCTTCTCAACCAAGTGTTAAGAATGTTTGACCAAGTCATTAAATGTACATGAGTGACAGGGACAGGACCTCCTCCTTCAGGACAACCCCTGGGCCAGGACGTGGGCCTCCTCTATTTTCCAGAGGTCTCTGGAGCTTCCCCCTCGCAGCCCTGACAACACCGAGTGAAAGCAGCCTATCCACGGGCCAGCCCCACAAGGACGGGGACCAAGGGCACCACGCTTCTCGAAATCCCCAGCATGGTGTGGGTGCTCCCTGTGTATCCGCTGAACGAGTGAGCGACTGACACAGAACAGTGGTTGTCTGAGCATGCTGGGGACAGCAGCACTGGCTTCACCCGTGAGCTTCCTGACCTGCCTATTCTTGGGTCCCAGCCCACCCCCACGCCGACTCCGAAAGTGTTTTAACAAGCTCTCCAAGGGATTCGTATGCGTGACAGGTAGAGAACCAGGGAGACGGACCAAAGACAGCACAGTCTGAAAACAGCTCGGCTGAGGACTAGAGCATGGAGGGAAAGATCAAGGGGTGTCCGTCTCGACAGGCAGGAGAAGCCGACTCACCGAGATCCGGGAGGTGTCGATGAAACTCTTGTTGAAATGGTTCAGTGCCGTCCGGGCCTCTTCCTCCGACTTGAAGCCGATGAAGCCAAACTTACGGAACTTGCCATCTTTGGTGAACTTCAGGCTGCAGTCCGTCAGGGCACCAAAGCAGGCAAACAGCTGCCTGAAACGCTCCTCCTTCATCTACGGCAGAAGGGCGCACTGAGGGAGGGGCAGGGGAGTCCTCTGAGCCAAGGGGACAAAAACGGGCTGGAAACCCTGGACCCTGGGATTCCCCAAGGGCCAACATCGAGGAGGCTGGGGCACAGCGTGCTCTGTAGTGGGACCTGGCTCCAGCTCTGGCCTGAACAGGGACTAGTAGATGAGGAAATCCAGACGCAGGAAGGCTGCAGTGAAATCATCCTACTCTATGGGCTGTTCAAAGGATAAAGAGACCTATTACGTACGGAGCCCAGCACCACAGCCGCTCCCGTCAATACCTGATAATGTTAGCGTAAACGCGTGAATGAATGAATGAATGAATGTGGTAAGTTACATGTGTTTGCTCATGGGGGTAGAGAGAATAATGAAGTACCCCAAAAGACGGCCACATCCAAATCCCTGGGACCTCTGGGACTGTGACTGCACGTGGCCAAAGGGATTTCACAGATGTGATGACATTGAGGATCTCGAGATGGGAGAAGTTATCCTGACTCATCTGGGCAGATCCAATACCGATGTCCCGTTACACAAGGGACACAGGAGGGTCAGGGCTGCAAAAGGCAGTGTGATGGTGGAGACAAAAAAGAGACTGCAAGATGACACACTGCCGGCTTTGACCCTGCAGGGTGTTGCCAAAAGCCACGGAGCACAGGCGGCCCCGAGAAGCTTACAAAAGACCAAGAAACAGATTCTCCCCTAGAGTCTCCAGAAGGAAGGCCAAGTTTGCTAGCACCTTGATTTTAGGATTTCTGCCCTCCAAGACTATAAGATAATAAATGTGTATTGTTTCAAGCCACTAAGTTTGAAATGATTTCTTAACAGTAGCAATAGAAAACTAATTCCTTAATATTATTATTATTTGGTTAAGGGACCCCACATAGAAACTGACTCCCAGTATCTCCCCATCCTCACTCCAGCCAGACCACCAACGCAATTCAGTTGAGTCTTCTTAGCAGTTACTGGGGGATCTGTGTGTGGGTAGTAGTGGGGACACCAAGAACCCCACAGGTAGCCAAAACAAGGTCTAAATTAAAGCAACTAGAGACGCTGGCAGCCCAGAAGGAAGGAAAAACACGTTTTCTATGGCAAGTTCTTAATAGCTCTGATCATTAAAATCTTGGATCACCCTATGAGTTAGGAATTATCCACATTTTAGAGAGAAGAAAATGAAGGTCATCCAGGATAAATGATCTACCCAAGTCTACAGAATCAAGAGCTGTGACTCAGTTAAGATACATAAAAGGCAGTGAATTCATCTTCCCCATTACATGGGAGCAACCACACCCAAGTCTGACCCCATCATTCCTCTGTTAAGAACCTCTTGGCGACTTTCTAACACCAGAGGCTCAAGAATAAGCAAGTACTGTAAAACGTGAGATTCTCCATGATCAACTTAACCCAGCCCTTGAGCACCACCTCTTGTCAAATGCCTTGCAGCCTTTCCTGCTTTTTACTTCTGAAGTTTTACTAATTGTCTCCTCTAGGTGAAATCTTCCCAGCAGGCCTGGGCTAACTCCTCTCATTCTCAGTTCAATCAGCTCCCCCAGGAAGCCTCTCCCGGACTCCCCAGGTAGGTCAGGTAACCCAGCCCTCTGTGCTCACACAGCACTGGGTCATGCTTCTGTCCCTGTCCCTTACACCACGGCGATCTGGTGTGCAAGTCCTCTGCTAGACCGTCAATGCCATAAAGGTATGGGGACTGAGTCTACAAGGTCAGCAACATAACAGGTACTCACTACTAAACACGTGTTGGGAAAGAGCTAAGAAAAGTGCATGCTATCATGTAAAGAGAGACAGTAGGGTGTAGGGGTCAGGAATGCAAATTCCAGAAGAGACTGTTCAATTCAATCCCTGCTCTATGAATTACCCGTTGTGTGTGACCTCAGGCAAGTCACTTCCCCTCGCTGTAGTTCAGTTTCTTCACCTTTAAAATGGACACAAAAATGGAACTGACCTGATAGGGTCAGTTGCTGCAGATTAAATGAGTTACTTTACTGAAAGCAACTGGTACAGTGCCTGGCACATAGTAAGTTCTCAAAATGTTAGCTACTACTATTGGTTTTTCATCAGTTCCTTCATTCACCAGACAAGACAAGCAATGGTAAGAGTCAGTCCAATGAGGGAAGAAGCCCAGTGAAACGGAAGTGGGAGGGGAAGAAAGGGCAGCCATGCTAAAATCCTCATCCATCAAAGTGAGGCATCAAGAGACACTGCCTAGGGGTGCCTGGGTGGCTCATTGAGTTAAGCCTCTGCCTTCGGCTCAGGTCATGATCCCAGGGTCCTGGGATGGAGCCCCTGCATTGGGCTCTCTGCTCAGTGGGGAGCCTGCTCCCCCTCTCTTCTCTGCCTGTCTCTCTGCCTACTTGTGATCTCTGTCAAATAAAAAAATAAAATCTTTAAAAGAGAGAGAGAGAGACAGACATTGCCTAAAGCAGGTGGATGGATCAATAGGTATTTTGAAAGAATTAAAAATAATAATGTAACAGACTGGAAGGGAACAACAGATGTTTGTGGTTCCTTGTCTTTCATGGGGGAGGGTCAGCACATAGCCATTGGGGTAAACAGACCAAGAAATGGAGGAAAAAGCACACCATTTAGACATGGAGTAATACCTGTGAGGAGTCCTAAAAACAAACCATTGAAGACGGTTCCGCCTGGAGAGAGACAGAGGGTAGGACGGAGCAAAAGACTTTGCTTCTCATTTCATACACCATGGTACTGTTTGAATTTTTTTTTTTTTTTTTTTTTTGGTACTGTTCGAATTCTTAAAATCCTGTCATAGCTCTCCCACAACCCACTGGCGGGCGCGGGGGGAGAAAGGTTAAAAAAAAAAACACAAAAAAAAGCAGAAATAACTTTGTGTTATATCCCTCCTTCTAAAGAGAGAGGCTCCTAAGGAGTTAGACTCAAGAGTACAGAAGCTCTCTCATCCCATCCGAAGGGCACATTTTGTGTTTTGGGAATGAGCTTACTGGCCACATGGATGGTGAGGTACAGCTCCCAGACCAAAGTTATAGAAAAATCGGTAAGAATGAACCACTCCAGCGCACTGCCTCCAGTCATCTGACACCACAGGCATGCAGCTACTTCTTCACTCATTCATTCCACATGTTTTTATTGAAGGCCTACCACGTGCCAGGTTCTGTGCTGGTCCCTTGGGAAACAGAGACAAGTATGACTAGGTCACCCCTCCCCACTTATTGGATAAATGGTTTAAAGCTCTTCACAAGCACTCAGTTTTCTTAAATCATGCCCACTGGCCCCAAAGGCGGGATTGGGGATCAAAACGCAGGTCCTCAACCTAATACTCCCCATTTGCCTGTCCAACAAGTTCCAGAGCCGTAGAGGAATATAAGTGCAGGATCTGAACGAGTGACGAGTGAACAGCAACAAAAGTGCGCGTACGAGAGAGGTTGTAGGAGATAAGAGTGTTCGGCACACGTGGGGAGTGTTGGCCCTCTTCCTAGGAAGAGACTTGTCAGGATGGAAGTCAGGTACCCTCGGGCCGGCTGGGAACCCGTGATCTGTCGTTATCTCCCTCTCCCAACTGTCAAATGCGGATATGCCGAGAATCTTGACCCTTCTAGGTTTCGAATGCGCCCTGAGTCCTGCCCCAGGGCCACAGCCCCTCAATTCTCTTCAGCCATCTCCTTCCTGGCCCCCAGGTGGTCCCAATTTCAGATTCCCAAGTCCAGGCCCTGCACTCACCCCATTCGGGAGGTTTTTCACGATCAGTCGCGACATGGCGCACGGCCCCCACTGTTTAGATTCCGGCGCGAGTGGACAGCGTCTTTCACCAACTTTCACGCTCCCGCTCTGGGGGCCGCCATCTTTGGCGAGCCGGAACAAAATCACGTGCTCCACACGTCAGCCCGCCCTCCCCGGAAGCAGGTGTGGCGAACCGGAGGGATCCAAAGAAGTCACACTCCTCAAGGGGCGGGCCTGAGCCCTTGCTTTTTCTGCGCAAGCGCAGGCTGCTGCGCCATGCCCGGAGAAACCTATGCAGCGGCGCGGCCGGCAGGGGGCGCAGGTTCCTAACATTGGCGGGGGTTTGCGTGTGGCGGGCTGGGTGTTTGAGTCCCGGGAACACTTGGAAGCCTTTGTAGCCTCCATCTCTATTATTTTATTATTGAGTCCTAAAGCAGCCCTAGGAAGGGAGGAAGGATTAGGGATGCTTGCCTCCCTTTCAGAGATGGGGAGACTGAGGTTCAGAAAGCCTGCCAGGCGCGGTGAAGCAATGTCTTGAGCATCACTTGCAAATACTATAATGCATTCACGGGAAACAATCGTCTGTGGTTTTGCCTGAGAGTCGCCTGGGAACCAGAGCAAGGCAGCTTGCTCAAAGGCACAGAGCTGTTCTGTATGAAGTAGTGTTCCATAGTTTCAAGAAATAGGATTATGAGGCTCATTGGTTTCCTACAGCTACTGTGACAAATTACCAGAAATTCAGTGACCTTAAACAACAGAAAAGTATTATTTCACAGTTCTGGAGGCAAGAAACCCCAAAGTCAAGGTGTCCTCAGGGCTGAACTCCCCTGGTAGTCTCTAGGGGAAGAGACTTCCTGGCCTCCTCCAGCTCCTGGTGGTGGCTCCAGGGGTCCCTTAACTTGTGCCTGTCTTTGCCTCCTGGTGCCAATGCCTTCCTCCTTGTGTGTGAATCCCGTCTACATCCTTCTCCTTTCTCTTACTGGATTTAGAGTCCATCTCAAATCATCTCAAGATCCTTAACTTTCTACCTGCAAAGAGCTTTCCAACTAAGGTCACATTCATAGGTTCCAGTGGTTAGGGCGTGGTGGTAGATCACTTTGGGGGACACTCTTCAACCCCCCACATGAGGATTTGCTTGTTTAATAGGTTACTTGGAAGATCGAATTTCACCCTCTCCACCTCCGGCAGAAAGTCTTTTGCAGGAAAGCTCACATACACATGTAAAAATGTCCCCTCACGCCTAGAGTAGATGATTAAAGGGGTCACCGTGTTTCGATGCCATTCGTTTATTCAACAGATATTTATTGATATTCATGAAAATGCTGTTTAATTAAATGACAATTAGGGGGTTGTTTTCCACACAGAGACCCTGGTCAGGACGGGATGGAACAGGCTTTACAAGGTAGCTCCGGGATATTAGCCTTTTATGAGGGGGCAAGTACAGGTTGTCCGGCCAGTCCTGGTTTCATGTACTTTTTAAAAATTTTATTATTTTCATGAACTGTCTTTATTAAAGTGTGCAACTAAACGTAGCCTTCCCTAAAGAAATTCACAAATCAGAAGGTCTCTCAAAGGTATTAAAAGAAATGAAATGCTCTCTGCCAATCCGCATGTCCCAACGGGGGGCCAGGAAAATATGGTCGCCACATGTCGGGGATGGAGGGACCGCTTCTGGGCTACGGATCCCCGTGCATTTAATAAACAGTTGTGTTGTAACATGATTATTAGTCTTCTGCTCCCCTGCCTGGCCAGTTTGTCTCCTGCCTCCTTTTCTCTCCCAGCAAATATAATCCAGGAACACCTAGACTTCACCAGGCTTCCCTCTCTGATTAATCCCAAGGATTAATAATCAGGCAGGTCAAAGCCAGCTCCACCCAGGGCTGCCCTCACGAGTGTGCTGGGGACTGTGGGAAGTTGTGTCTAGACCCCGGGGGGAGTTCCCTTTCCAGGAGGGAAAGGCACTCTGCCCCACCATGATCACTACCTTCGGAAAACGCTTCTAGGCAGTAAACTAATAGATACCTAAAATGACTTCAGGCATCATCCTTTCTATTTCAAATGTCTCAACCACCATCCTATGAACACTGAGAAGCCCACCTTCCTTCTCAAAATTTCTTTTGGTGCATGAATTAGATTTTTATGTTTTTTAAGATTTTATTTATTTATTTGACAGAGATCACAAGTAGGCAGAGAGGCAGGCAGAGAGAGAGGGAAGCAGGCTCCCTGCTGAGCAGAGAGCTGGATGTGGGGCTCGATCCCAAATCCCTGGGATCATGACCCAAGCTAAAGGCAGACGTTCAATGACTGAGCCACCCAGGCGCCCCATGCCCAGTTTCCCTTGCCGTTAGCATGGCTCGGGTCCATTTGTCACAATGGAACCTATACTGATACATTGTTATTAATCAATGTCTGTGTGTTCCTTGGATGTCCTCCGTTTTTCCCTGACGTCCTTGATCTCTTCCGAGCATCCCGCTGTTTCCTCCAGGGGCAGCTTTTCTCGGGACCCTGACATCTTCTAATTTCATCAGTCCAGCAAATCTCTGAGGGACTCTTGTGCCCAGTACTGAAGCTACCACAGTTAATAAAACAGGCACCGTCCCTGTGCTCAAGGGACATTGATATTAGACAATTCATGACAAATGCAGTGAGCACTCTGAGAAGTGGGGTACAGTCCCCGGGGGACCCCACTGAGGCTTGTGGAATCTAAAAAGAGCTCCTGGAGGTGACTTGAAGGTCGCGAGAGGCAGCCGGAAGGATGGATGACTTTCCAGCACAGAGAACAGCCTGGAACAGCAAGTGCAAGGTCTGTAAGCAGGGAACAGCATGGCCTGGCCCTGGGAGGCTGAGCGTAGCAGGGGTTCCAGGGAAGGTGATGAAACCCCAAGCCTGAGCCAGAGCGTGGCCCTAGGCTCCGACTCTGGCTTGCCACACACTGGCTAAGTGGTCCCTGAGCTCGTTTCCTTCTCTACAAAGTTGGGTAATGGTAGTACCCAGGGCATAAGCGCCAAGTACAATATGATAACGTGTATGTAAAGCAGCACTTGGGAGCACCTGAATGTCTCTTTCCACTATAACTTAAAACACATTTAATTGAAATATAAGGGCAATCAACACCCACGTAGCCTCACCAGCCTCAGTGGGTATTAACATCACCTCATTGGACATTCACCTCTCTCTCCGTCTTCCTGTTACCACAAAACCATTTGCAATCATCGTGGCTCTTCACCCCAAAACACTTCACATACATTCGATATAGCCACAGTGCAATCATCAAATTCGGGATGTTTAATATTGGTACATTTTTTAAAAGATTTTATTTATTTATTTGACAGACAGGGATCACAAGTAGGCAGAGAGGCAGGCAGAGAGAGAGAGGGGGAAGCAGACTCCCTGCTGAGCAGAAAGCCTGATGTGGGGCTCGATCCCAGGACCCTGAGATCATGACCTGAGCCGAAGGCAGAGGCTTTAACCCACTGAGCCACCCAAGCGCCCCAATACAGTACTTTTTTTAAAAGATATTTATTTATTTATTTGAGAGAAAGAACATGAGCGGGGGGGCGGGGAGAGAAGCAACCACCTTCCTAAACATTGACATTCAGGGAAACTGAAACCCCAGAAGAAGGAAGCACTTGCTCAAGATCCCTTATAAGGCCAGTTTCCAGCTGGGCTCCTCTCGCTCCTCCCCTACCTGTGGCCTTTCGCTGGGGTCCGGCAGTAGGGGTGGCGAGAAAGGTGTTGGAGACTGTTACCCTGTGGATTTCTACCTGACACTTTCCATGTGGTCCCAACAGTCACTGCCCATCTCCCCAGGAACGCTCCCCCCAGAAGAGCATCTCCTCTACTCCCAGGCGCCTGCAGAGGAACCCTGCAGGGCACGGGTGGACAGTGTAACTTGAGACGGGAGACCAGCTGTGAGCCTCCCTCAGCCACACTTGCACGACAGCAGGTAGCTCACCTGTGACAGGTGGCAGCAGAGCCTTGCCCCCCCACCCCCCACCTCTTGGCCCTGCTGGGCGTCCAACCCTGGAGATGTGGGGGCCCTTCCTGCTCTTGGCAGTGAACCATAAAGATTCACCTGGAAACAGAACAGACATCACAAATCATTCATCAACCAGACTGTGGCTGGGGAAAAATGGAACCCATTCTAAGAAGACAAGCCCTTTGGGGTCTTATTCTGGGGTCTGGTGCCTCCAAATGCCAGTGCCCATGTAACCTGGCCTGGGGGCCTGAGACAGGATGGTCTGGGGGTAAGACCAGCATCCTCATCCTTTCTTATTTTTGAGTTGTGCTGAGAGCAGATGCCTCTGTCTCATGTACAGAGGATCAAAAGGCTGATGTGAAAAGGGAGTTCATTTCCTGACCGACCTCAAGGTCCCACGAGGTCCAGCCACTGACCACTGCTCCCACCCGCTCAGCTGCAGCCACACTGGCCCCTCTCTGCTTCTCAAATGTGTGGCCTTATTCTCACCTATTTTGGCAGACTTGTGTCTCTCCCCAAAATATACATAAGTCCTTGGAACCTGTGAGTGTGATCTTATTTGGAAATTAGGTCTTTAAAGATATAATTAGGTCAAGGATCTGGAGATGAGGTCAAACTCAATTTAGGGTGGGCCCTAACCCCAATGACTGGTGTCCTTGTAAGAAGGCCATACAAAGGCACACACAGACAGGGAGAACTCTGTGATGCCGGGAGGCAGGGGATAGGGGGGATGTAGCCACTAGCTGAGAATTGCCAGCAACCACCAGAAGTTGGAAGACGTGAGGAAGGATCCTCCCCTCCAGCTTTCAGAGGGAGCATGGTCCTGCCAACACCTTCATTTGGGATTTCTAATCTCCAGAACCGTGTGAGGACAAATTTCTGTTGTTCTAAGCAGCCCCCCAACTCCAATTACGGTAATTTATTACAGCAGCCCAAGGACACTAACATAACACCCCAGGGCCTTTGTACATCCTGAGCTCTTCCCTCAACTCTTCATCTGAGCAGTCCAGCTCATCCCTTGGGCCTCAGCTTTAACACCTCAGCCCGGAAAGACACCTCCATCTACACTAATTTTGACTCTGAGGACACCCCTTCACATTTCCCAGCTGCTTGTAATTGTATAAGCATTTGCTTGCCTCCAGGTTTAACACTGTTGCTCCTCTACAAGGTAAGCCTCACTGGGCATGGCCTGTGTCTGCTTTTACCTGCAGTGGTGGATGGTGGGAAGCCCCCTGGCATGAAGGACTGTTTGCAGAGCCTCTTCCCAGTTGCCAAGAGCTACCTTGCCCCAGGTTCTGCCTTGACCTGACTGCATGGCCTCAATCCACCGAGTGCTTGATGTGGGAGGTTGTAAAAGCTCAGCGTCCTCTGCCCTAATTAGCGGCAACCTTGAAGTTTCAGCCCATCTTCAAAATTCTCTGCAATCGCTTCTTGGCCTTTTGGCTAAGATCAAGTAAAAAATTTCCTGCAAGGTCGGCTGAGGTCTCTCTCTGCAGTTCAGTAGGACTCATCTTCCTGCTCCTTCCCTGTCTTATCCCAGGTCTCCCCACCCCAAGAGTGTCCCCTAATGAACCCTCTGTGTGCTAAACTCCATCCACGAGTTGGCTTCCTGAGAGCCCCAGCTGGGGCACGCACAAGGACATCTCAACCTCGGGCGCACACAAGAGAGCGGCATTAACAGCCTAAAACGGTTGCTCGTGGCAAATGAATGAACTTGAATTGCTGTGGTCCTCCCCCCGACCCCCCCACCCCCACGCATAGCATCTCAGGCCAGTCACCGTCTGTCTGCCTTCAAAAGTTTTCATGGAAATGTGTGCCTAGCTGGTTTTTTTCTTTTTTGTTTTCTGGCTATTTTGGTTTTCTTGGTAAGGATCTCCCCAATCCAGAGTTGGCACACTTTTCCTGTAAAAAGCCAAATGGCAGCAACCAGTGGGCTTTGCGAGGCATTTGAGTCTCTGTCGCAACCACTCACCTCGGCCACCGTGAGCAGCCACGGACAAGATGGAAATGAATGAGTGTCCCTGTGTTCCAGTGAAATGTTGACAAGGCAGCCGGCCCAATGCCTAACCTCTGGCCTCGACTTAGCTTAACGGTTCTAAGACAGGTGTCATTCTGTTCGCTCTGCTTCGGCGTCAAGCCTTAGAAAATATGAAAAGCATTCTGGCCCTGTGGAGTCTGCAGAAGCCAGCTGTGGGCACTACTGGGCCTGAGGGCTACAGTTCACCAGCCCTTGCTCTGGATAATATTTTACGCAAGCTCGTGTGCGGACGTTTTCAAGGCTTTGTTTGATACAGGATCCCAGTTGCCCTCCGAAGCATTGCTTGTTTATACTCCCTTCTGCAGAGTCCAGCTGATTTCTCGACTTGTAGATGAGCAGGGAGGTCCCGGGCAAACCGAATTCTGTGCCCATTGGTCCCTCCTGCCTCTCTCTGGGGAGTAGACAGTGCCCCCGTCGGCCCAGGGGGTAGGTGTCCTCTTCTCTTGCGGTGCTGAAGAGACCTCCGGAAAAATCACAGCCAGGAGTAGCCCATCCAGGGACGATGACACAGAGCTCCAGAAAAAGCAGGGACATAGATGGTGGAGACATCCTGGGAGCCAATTACGTCGCTGACCCTTTCTTCTGTGTGATCCTGGGTACCGTCAATCACTCTCTTGGAATCTCAGCTTTCATTTGCAAACCGGGGCCAGAGATGGTCCCTTCCAGGAAGGTGATGAGGATTGGAGACAATCCAGCCACGTCGCCAATAATAGCAAGAAAAATCATATTTCTGTGTGTTAATGGGCTGAGAGCTTTATCGATGGGCTGCCTTCTCGAAACCTCACAATGGCCCGGCGATGTGGGTACTTTTACTGTCCCCATTCTACAGATGAGGAAGCTAATGCACAGAGAGGGGCAATGACTCAGCCAAGCTCACTCAGGACGTAGGAAGCAAGAAATCAGAGCCTGCCTTCATGGCGTATGGTGTGGAAGCTGCTCCTGGAACGGCCAGGGTCGAGCTGGATGTTTCCTCTTTGCTGGTGTTACGTTTTTGTCTCCTAGAGCTCTTGCTGAACGCTGGTCGTGTCCCACGACTTTCTATGCCCTTTGTCCCTTTCCTAACTGCGGGAGAGGCATCCCCCCTCAGCGGGTCTTTGTGCTAACTTAGGGGTCTGCCTGCAAGTCTACAGATTCACCAGCAGAGGGCGCAAGAGGCTCACGTAGAACCCCAGGCAGACCAGGGCAAGAATTGGGGAAAACCTTCCGGAGCTGGAAGTTTCCTGGACAAGGACACTGTCCACAGGCCCGCAGGACACCAGAGATGTGAGCCTCACCTGGCCTAGTCACAGTGGGTGGGGCTTATTTCTGGTTTCACTCCATTAGGAAGACAGACCCTGACTCTTTTCCCCAGAACCCTGCTAAACTTAGCGCCTGGCTATAGTTTGTCCTTAAAATTTTCTGGATAAATAAATTGATTTGAACCCAGAGGAAATTAAAGGCAGCCAGGGGTGTCTGAATGCAGAGAGCAAGAGAGAGAGAGAGAGAGAGAGTTCTGTCTGGGAAGGAAGGCAAGGACACCAGGCGCTGGTCATGTGAACAAGGAGGGAAAATGTCACTGTGGTCTTAGGGACTCCTCAAGGGTGGGGCCAGCTCCAGAGTCCTGGGCTGAAAAAGGAGATGCCAAGGATACGAGGACTGGTGACAGTGGGAGCCCCTGGCAGGCTGGGAAATGTTACCCCCCCCGCCGCCCCACCACTAGACATGTACACCATCCTCTCTGCAATGTGAGGTTACCTTATGTGGCAAAAAAAAATGTTGTCTGTCTTTATAGGTACGATTAAGGTTATAAGTGTGATTTTGAGATGAGGGAATTAATTACCCAGGATTTTCCCGGTGGATCTGAAATGCAGTCCCATATGAGCTTACAAGAGGGAGGGAGATCTGACACCAAGGGGCGGGGGGGGGGGGTGATGTGAAATGGAGCAGAGATTTTAAGACGTCTGCCGTCTTAAATTGGAATGAACAGCCCCAAGCCCAGGGCCACTGGCAGCCACCCCAGGCTGGAAGAGAGAAGGCACAGATCCACCCCCAGAGCTTCTAGAGGCAGCATGGCCCTACGGACACCCCAATTTCCACCCAGCAATCCTGATTTCCAGCTTCTGGCATCCAGCACAGAGAGACAATAAATCATCAAATTTGTAACAGTTTATTACAGTAGCCATGGGAAAGCCTAAACGGGTAGAAGGGGAAGGGATGCCGCCTGGGGCTACTTAGAGGGGAGCTGAGGGCACAGGAGACATGGCCACCGTCTGCCGTTGGGGGAGATCTAACTGCCTAGTCTCCTGCCTCCCATAGCCTGACAGGGCCTCTCACGGGCTTCACCTGGCTGGCAGGTGACAGATCGACGCGGGAATCCCGTGTGGTGGGGTCTGTGCGGGTCAGCCTCAGTTGGGCAGGGCTGGGGGGACAACAGATCATAACCAGCACACCCTCTGTGCCCAGCGTGGGCATGTAATTGGCCAGGACCTCCCATTTTCCAGGACAGCCTCATATTTTGATGGATTTTCTTGTCTTCTACAAAGACAACAATACTTAGGAACACTTTCCCGAAGATACCTTTATTGATGAGCTCCTAGTTTCCCACTTGGCAAAAATAGAAAAAGAATATAACAACCAGTGTTAGCGGAGGTGTTGGGAAATGGACGTTTTGTGACATTCAGGAAAAGGTTGTGCCAAATGGTACAATTTTCTGGAAAGATTATTTGGAAACCACATCAGGAGACTTTTTTTTTTTTTTAATAACAGCAGTGGCATTTCTTGGAGCTTATGTTAAGGAAATAATTTTAACATGTGTATGAGAGTTTTAAGTATAAGTTGTTTATAATAGTGAAAAGTCAAAGCTATAGAAATGTCCAACAGGCAAGGATTGGTTAAAATTTTTTAAAAGATTCTTTTTTAAAACTACGGTTTATCTGCACAATTGAATTCACTGAACTCATAAAAAGAACTCCATGAGAAGATATCCAACATATATTAGTTGGAGAGAAAAAGCAGTCTTTGAAAATATTATGCAGAGAATGATTCCACTTGATTTAAAACCCATTCTGCACGTTTTTATTTTTACCATCACAAGTATCTGATGATGGCTTCATACGTGTATACATTATTCTGCTATGACTTGTGTAAAGATGTATAAAACACACACACACGTGCCTGTATATGCATAGACTACTTCTGGAAAAGAAAGAAACTAGCAGACAAGATGTTTATAAGATAGGCTATCTTATAGCCTATGTTTATAAGATAGTGCTATCTCCTGGGCACTTAGGTCCTACCCACTCCTGTGGCCCCACAATCCACCCCCCAAAGGGCTTTGTACCAATACCCTTGCACCAGGGAGGCTCTGGGTGTCACAACGAAGTAGATGGATAAATGGCTCAGATCCTTCATCCCCCAGTGAAAAGGGACAACTCAGGTGTGTTCTACACAGTCTCCCAGACCCTTCCAGCTAGACTGAAGCCCAGCTGTCCACATCAGTATCAGATATGACCCATGACTCCTGCAGGACTGGAACACACGTGTCTTTGAGGAGTCTTCCCCATTAAAAAAAAAAAAAAAATATATATATATATATATATATATATACACACATATATATATACACACATATACATATATGAATGCATACACACACATGGGTTTACATATGTACATATGTCCTCTGCATAAAGGATGCATATATTTTACGTATATATGTATAACTCTATGTTATACATAAATTGCCAAGTCCTTGCTATAATTATAAACATAACTGCATATAGTGGGTGTGGTCATATATACACATATATACATATTATATGTGTAACAGAGTACATAACTTATGTGTATAAATAGTATATAGCATATAGTTAAATGTGTTATATTTTATGTCATAGGCTACATAGTCATATAATTATTATAATAGTCATGTACCTATTTTATGACTGTGTTTGGCATAAAGATAAATATAACACAGTCAGGCTTCACTACTTTATACTCATTACTATGACCCTTTTTTTTCCCCCTCTCCTGATTTAAAAAAATTAACACCAAAACCTTCTTGTGAGCCTTTAGTGTTGCTGTGGGCCCCAGGCACTGTCCCTGCCATGCCAAGTGGCAAAGTCATTTCCAGCAGCCAGCAGCTCATTCCCAGCTGGCTGTTGGTTCTCTTTCTGTCTTCCTGCTCCCTCCCCAACCAGTGGTTCTGGGAATCAACTACCGAACAAAGGACTTTCATTCAAATCTCTGTCTTAGAGTCTGTGTCTAGGAGGTGAAGCCGCAGTTCTGTCTCTGGGAAGGCAACTGCCCTGGGGAGACACAGCCTTTTTTTCTTTCCTTTTTTTTCCTGATCTTTTTGGAGTCATGAAATTGTGTAGTCTTTGCAAATATCACATATTTAGCATAAGTGCATATTAACTTTCTAAAGCATGTGTTTGCGTGTGTGATAGTAAAAGCTGTAATTCTACATATTTCTAGCATATAAAAGTGGTTCATACGCCCTCCCCCTGCATGCACACTTATTTGCACACTGATTTGTATAAGGGTGAAGGTAGTTTGTTTCCCGGGCATAAGCGGGTCGTGCAATGAGGGCAGATCCAGCCTGGCTCCTGCAAGTGTGGGCATGTGGATGTGCAGCCCTGATACTGAAACATCTTTTGATTTTTTTCAAGAAGAGCCAGAAATTTATATTTTTCACATGACCTGTCCTCGCCTTTCGATGTTGGGACTCATAAAGTAAGAGAAAAAAAAAAAAATTGTGTGAACCAAATGAGTCAATCAATCAACGAATCAATCAGTCAAGTCCCTGGGTTACTTTTGGATTATAGGTAGCCTGTTTGTGGTCATTCACTCCCCTTATCCCCTTCCATCTGGTTGGAATGGAGACACGAGGGCAGGAGCTGGGGAAGCCATGATGGACCATGAGGTAGAAGCTCTGTTTGTTGAAAATGGAGGAGCAGTTGGAAAGAAGTTGCTATTCAGCTTTGGCCAATGTGTCTATCTATATTCCAGGCAGGAAGGAGGGGGAAAGAGGGAAGAACAAAAGTCCTTGCCAAAGAATCCGGTGCCTTTAAAGGTCTTCCCAGACGTCCTCCCCACCAACAGTTTCCACCTGCTCACCGTCAGTCAGAACTCAGGCACATGGCTCTCACCAGCTGCAAGGGATGCCGGGAAATAATCTTTCCAGGGGGCGATGTTGCCACCGTCGGTGAACTCAGAGTCCTATTAATGAAGGAGAGTTGGTGGTGGGTCTTCCCAGTACAAGGAGCCCATGGACGAGGATAACACAGGCGTCCAGTGAGAGGTGACGGCAGCTTGGATCGGGATGGTGGGGTTGGAGGAGGGCAATGTCGGGGGCCACACAGCAACACATGACACTGGTGCCACAGACCACGGTGGTGACAAAGGTCATGTTTATGGAGAGTATGCAATGAACTGAGAGCTCTTCTGAGCACGTGAAGGTACTGCCTTTGTTTCCATAGTGTCCTCCCTATGAGGTGGCTACTATTGCTTTTAGTGCATGATCTTATTTATTCGACACAAACTCCTGGCTTCAAGAGCTATTACTATGCCCCGTGAACAGACGAGGAAAGTGATACCCAGAGAGGTTGAGTGACTTGCCTAAGGTCACACAGTCGGAAAGGGCGGCGTTCCCTTGGAACCCCGGATGTTCTGACTTTGGAGCTTGAACTTCGGCTCTTGTTTCTGACGCCAAGGGCAGTGTGCTGGGGTGGGGCTGGGCGGGAATGCCAAGCTCAGAGGGCATGAGAGAGGCAAGCCCAGCCCGCCCTCTTTCCAGGCTCTCTCTGCCCCTGGGACTCTGCCTCACTCACACGTACACAGCTGCCAGGGATCAAAGCCCTCTCCGAGATGTATTTGCTGTGAGTTCTAAACAAACGGGTGTTAGCATGTAGCTAAGAGAAACATCCGAGGACACAGGGTATGGAAGCCGACTGCCTTTAAAGTCTCGGTGATTGATCAGTCTCTCTTTGGTCTCAGGGGCTGAGCGGGCCAGGACGGAGGGGTGGGGAGACTCCAGCTCTGGGAGTATTGAGGCAGAAGGGTGGGCTACCCAGCTGGCCCCTCCACACTGTCCCTGGGTCTCCCCTTCCATCCTTGAGAGAATGCCCCTTTCAGAGGACAAGGCCATAAAACCAACACACACACACACACAAATACACAACTACATTTATGGAATGATTGTGTTACTCATGATAAGTACTTTTACATACATTGTCTCCTTTAAGCCAAACCCCAACACATAGATCTTTATTGACCCATTTTACAGATAAGGCTAAGAGCACAGAACAGAGCTCATAACCGGTAGAGCTGGACTCCGTTTGGCACCTGGCAAATATTGGTCAATCAAGATGGTGGCACAAAGTTCCTACTTTCTAGTTGTACACGTTCTTAAGGGGGAAGACAGAGAAGAGGACTCGTGCGATCTGATGTGATGAGGGGTGAGGCAGGGTTGAGCAGAGACAATGCTCTGTGAGAACCCGAAGTCCACAGAGGAGGGTTGGTCAGTGGAGATAAACCGAGAGGAAGTGCATAGGGGACCCCAGGGTCTAAGGCTGGAAGGAACAAAAGGAGGGAGATGGGGAAGTGACCAGACAGCCCCAGGGAGGAAGCACAACCTGGGTGTGCAGGGCAGAGGCGTGGCAGGTTTGGCAACCGAGGACCTGAGGTATTTGGTCTGCTGGGGCTACAAAGGGCAACAGAAGGAACATCGAGAGTTTCAGCTAGAGACATGGGCATGAATCCAACCATGTCAGACCTTGACCTTGGTCAAGTTTGGTCATTCACTAGGGAGCTTTGGGCTGCTCCAGAGAGATCTGGGGCAGGAGAGTGATGTGGCGGGTCTAATATCAAACCCTTTGACCGTGCGCGGTTCCCAGGACCGTGGGAAGCCGACCCCATCGGCTTGCACAGCTGGGGATGTGGATCCAAACTACTACCAGTGACTTCTGCTGAGCCTCCTCATAGGTCTTTAAAAACAGCACATTTAGGGACTGAACGCAGATACTGCATCTAATGAGCAGGGAAAAGTAGACCCTTCTGTTCTCAAGGTGTTTTGTGGAATGTTTGGGCCTGGCCTGGAGGGAATAGAAAAATAACATGGATGTGTTTTCAAGCAGCTTTGAATGCCCAAACAGTTGTGGGGGAATGTACCAGATAATTCCCTTAGAAGGCTCTACCTACACCCTTGCTACAGTAAACGCTTAGTAAAGGGACCCACGATTCTCATCAGCAGATTCTCATCAGCATTGAGTGACTCTCAGCTATGTGTCTGGGGAAGCCACCATCCATCCCCCCACTGTCAGGCCCGGGGGCAAGGCTGGGAGCTTCATTCAAAGCCTGTAGCATCAACAGAATAGGATTCCATTCATGTGCTTTTCATTCTCAATAGAATGTCTCTGTGCTTACATGAAACTTGCATTTTATCTCCTCACGTAGCTGGAAGACTTGGTACCTGGTGGCTCCGGGACCACCAGTGACAACGTGGAACCCTCAGTGGGAGTGTTAGGAGCACAGATGCTCTTCTCATGTATTTCAAATCCTGACTTTACCACTAAGGGGTGTGTGTGCTGATAAATGTTTAACGATGATCCCTGGGGTTTTGAAAAAAAATCGCTGATATGAGGCATTTGCCAATTTCCATGCCATGCACTCCCCTTCACCCCACCGTGGCTGACTGCTATAGATTTGATGTCCCTGAACGTGGATTTGTGAAGAGATCACACAGGATTGCCTTGTTATGCAATATTTCCACCGGCCAGAGGTCACCCCAGGAGCACAGACAACAGGAAAATGCCATGAGACAATTCAGAAGGGGTGAGTTTTGAGCATCGCCTTTGTTTTTTTTAATATACCTTATGTAATTGTGCGTTTCCACAATTTAATTTTTAGTAATGGCATATTTAATGGATTCACAGAATTCCTGAAAATGTAACCATCAGCTCACACCTCTGTGGTCCTTCTGTGTCTTGGTAAAACTAGGATGATACCAGTTGCTATGATGGTTGTGGAGGGTCAGAGAAAACGTCTGCAAAGTGCTTGGCACAGATCACACACTTAAAAAAGGGGGGGGCAGGAATCTGCTGTTATCCCTCTCCCATTAGTTTGTAGCCTTGGGGTTTCTGAGGGTAGAAGCCCTTCTGATGGGCTGTTCATTTCTATTTCGCTCCCAGAGAAATGGGAACGGGGACAAGACAGGGAGATGGGGTTCGCCACCTGCCAGGCAAGGGGTAGGTTCTGGGGGGGCTACTCGTGTATATCCACTCAGTTTTTTCCAGCCTTCTATCTTGTCAATTTCCCCATCTATGTTTCTATGGTTGCATCACATCTTTCAGAAAATTAATATCCAAAAAAAAAAGAAAAGAAAATTAATATCCAAATATATGCTCCATTTTCTATTTTGCTTAAATCTTAATATTCCTATCCCCCAAATAGCATATGCTAACAATGCAAACTAGAGATAAGCCAGTTTCTGGAATCCAGCAACCATTTAATAAATCTTAGGTACTCTCATTGGAGAAGCAGACCACAGATTTCGTGGAATGGATGAACGAAGGTAAAAAGGCGAAACAAGGTGTTTTCTCCCAGCCTGCTCACAGCCCCTGTCGATTTTCTGGTATACGTTCTTCCAGATTTTTCCTCTGTTCCTATAACTGCTTTAAAAAAAAAAATTCAGAACTCACAGGATTATCTGGTACATGCTGTTTCATGCTCTGTCTTTTATTTAATGAATTGTAAACATAAAATTCAGCTCTTGACGACCTGCGCGGAAAGATGGAGTCAATGGGGCGAGTCATGTAACAGAAGGGAATTACTGTCATTATCAAAGCCACTGGCAACCTCGGCAGGAGTCTGCGAGGTCGTGCATCTGATCCCGCGCTGAGGCCACGGCCCCCCGCAGCTAGCGCCAGCACTTTCAAGGGTAAGGCCATCGCCCTTGGGTCCCGGCATCAGCTCCTCCGGACCCGGGTCCTCCCCCAGACCCGCAGTGACAGAGACGATGACCCTGGCTGGGGGCGGGTTGGGGGGGGGGGGGGCGGGGGGGCCCCCCCCCCCCCCCCCCGCGGAGCGGCTTGGTCACGTGCCTGCCCCTCCCACCCTCTCGCCTCGCCTCTCCTACGTGCGTCCACAATCGTGCTCTGGGGAGGGTCCCGGCAACAGCTGCCTTTGATCAGGCCAACATCTGGGAGGCTCGGCACTTCAAGAACGCTGACTGGTGATCAAAGGTGGGAACGCTGTGACAGCCCAGACTTGGCAAGGACCCAGCCCGGCTAAATGCACGGGTGGGGGAGGGGAAGGGCAGGGGGGATGGGGTGCCGGGTGGGTGGGGAGCGGCGAGCGACGAATGCCCACCCCGCAACCTCAGGGGCCCTGAGCTGAGGACCGCGGTGGCGAGGAGCATCAGCTCTGCCTCCGTGACTTTCACGCTCTGTGCCTCAGTTTCCTTCTCTGCAAAATGGGGATGATAAGAACCCCAGAGCGTTTGGAATATTGCCTGGTGGCCGGGGAGAGCGAGGTGTTGCTGTGCGGTCAAGGTGGTTCTTACTCCCAGAGCCAGGTCTGGGAGGGAGCGACAAGACTCCGCCTCTTTCCAAAGCTTTAGTGCCTGCGAATTTGTGATGAACCGTTTTGGGCCTGTTTCCCCATCAGTAAAACGGAGAACCATAACCAGACTCCGAAATCAGGCAAGCATCCTTTCTTTCCGTCTGACCCCCAGAGAAACTGAGGTCTGAAGGTGGGAAGTCGTGCAGCCAGAACATCAAATGGGTTTTTACCCACCTGGGAGGTTGCCCAAATTGGAGAGCTGGGCTTCTGACTCAGTGGGCCCAGTGCAAAAGTCACCGGGTTTTTCACTCATGCTGGGCCTTCTCTCACTCTCCCCTACAGATGGGCTTCAAACACACCCCAAGCAGCAGGTTGTTCAGCCTTTCCTCAGCCTCAAATTTTTTAGCAGAGTGTAACATTGGGACAGGAGAACGCACTCATCAGCACGTTGAATTGTCCCAAAGCCAACACCTCTGTGGAACCAGCAGCCAGGTGGAGAAGCAGAAACTTCCCGGCCCCTCAGAAATCCCCTCATCTTCCCTCCCAGTGACCAGCCCTGCCCCAGAAACCGCATAGCTTTGTTTTTATTTTTCATGTGCTCACTAGGAACCAGGCGAGGCAGGAAAGCCTCCTAGGTGCTTTGCAAAAATGCTAGAAGGCCAGAACTGGGATGATCCCCATTTTACAGATGAGAAAACAGACACGGAGAGTCTAAGTTGCTGGCCCGAGGGCCGCACATGGGTTGGTAGAGCTTCCAGGCCTCCAGTTCTGGCCCTGGGACTGTGCACTGTTGCTCTTGGGAGTGGACTGATGGGGAGAGCATTTTTAATTTTTGGAGGGCAGAGGGCATTAGGGAATCAGGCTTACAAACAATGGTATATAGGGCTGCAGGGCTTTTGCGGAAGTAGAGCTGTTTGGGGACCCACTGGGCTTCTGTGGATGCCCATAGCTCCAGATAAGCAGTGGCCAGTGGCGTATCCTCAGGGACTGGGTATCACAGCCCCTACACCTCTCTCCTCTTACCTCCAAGTCTCTCTCCCAGGAGCTTCATCAGGTGCTGCGAGGGATGGGCACTCCCCTCTCCCTGAGGTCTTAGCCTGCAGACTGTCTTAGCCTGGGCTGAAAGCAGAGCCTGAAGCAAGGGTTCGTGGGCAGGCAGCCGGACAAAGTGATCCCAGAGGGTGGGAATGAGGGACAAGGAAGGAGGACAGGCCAGTGTCGGCCTGTGTTATTGACTTGGTCACAGGTGCAGGCGGCTGCTGTGTATCCTGCAGGACCCAGAAAGTCTCACAGAATGCATCTCAGGAGCAGCGGCACAAGGCATGAAGGAAGGATACATTCTTAACCGGCCCACATGCTCCTTTGATCACAGTTGGCCCCACGACTGTTAATTCCCACTCACTTCTAGGTTTGTGGGTTGGGGAACTGGTCTCCACGTCAGTGGCGGGGGTGAAAGGTTGCCTTGAGTGGACAGACGAAATGCACAAAAGAGTCTGAGATACTGGGCACTACCAGGAAGGCTTCTCAGAATCCGTGGGCTGGGGGCTGGCTCATTTTCTCCACGGCTAACTGCTCACCCTGCCATCAAGTCCTTCCCCCTCCCGCCCCCTCTACTGGTGATCACTGTCCTTCCACCTTTGGCTCTGACACCATCTTCAACAACACGAGATGGGGCCGGCCTTCCATTAAGGCATCCTGAAATTGTGTTTCCCAAATAGTCTTATATCGACGTTCCAGACTTGGTGACTCAGAATGTGACCTTATTTGGAAACAGGGTCATTGCAGACGTGATTAGTTAAGACGAGGTCATACTGGAGTTGGGTGGGTCCCCAATCTGGTATGACTGGTGTCCTTATAAAATGGGGAGCCGCGCCTGAGTGGCTAGGTCGTTATGTGTCTGCCTTCAGCCCAGCTCGTTATCCGGGGGTCCTGGGATCAAGTCCCACACTGGGCTCCCTGCTCGGCGGGAAGCCTGCTTCTCCCTCTCCCCACTCCCCCTGCTTGTGTTCCTTCTCTCACTGTCTCTCTCTCTCTCTGTCAAATAGGTAAAATCTTAAAATAAATAAATAAATAAATAAAATGGGGAAATGTAGATGCAGACACGCTCATGGGGCGACCACCACATGAAGGTGAAGGCTAAGTTCAGAGTGCATAGTCAACCAGAACAACAGATCCTCTCTACAGAGAGCACATATCCACATAGAATGTTTAGCAGGCAGCTTTTGGAAGTTTGCAAATATCCTGAAACTATCTGGCTTACGAGACACTGTGGAAATGGGGAACTGTCCACAGACCCAGAGCAGAGCACGTGGGAGGGAAGGAGCACCTCTGAGCTGATCAAGTCTGGTGGGTGGATATACAGATGTTCTTTCCAGGAGCACCCTTTGTAGAAACATAAATCGTGGGAAGGGTGAGAAGCCGCCTGGAGCCTTTCATGATGGGAAAGGCACAAGGAGCCAAACCCCGAGAATCGGGGACGAGTGACACCCGCTGAGCCCCATTCTGGCTGCCGGCTCGCAGGAGGTGCTCACCAATGCTTGGCCCTTTCTGCCAGCCCCTGGGGAAAGGGGACCCATAAACAGGATCTGGGGCATGCAGACCAAAAAAAGTGACACTGGGCTATTCACTTGAATCCCATCACCCAGATGTCTGGCAGATTTGGACCCTCAGGACTCTGCCCAGCTTCTGTCTCTTTTGTGTATCTGTGAACATTCTCTGGGTTCTGGGGCGGAGGGGATGGTTTGCTCCTCGTGGCTGCACCTGCCTTTGGAGCAAATGACTGCTGCTCTGCCTGGGAGCCCAGAGGGCGGGGGTGCTAGCAGACAGGATACATCCCGGGGCATCACGCTGGAGTGACCCTTAGCTGGCTACTGGCTGCCACGGGAGTCTGAGAGCTCAGCTTCTGTGTCTCGAGTGATTGGGACCAGCTCAGAGGTATAATTTACACCACTGAGCTCCCCACAGGATCAGGCTAAGCCGAGGCTTTGCTGAAACTTCATCCTGGCTTGGCTTCTTCTCTGTCCCCCCTCAGCTCCCCCCACATCGCCTCCTGACTTCTCCCGAGTGCTTCCTTCGTAAATCACGTGTGTAAGACCCTGTGTCAGTTCCTGCTTCTGCGAATCTGACAGAAGCAGGGCTGTTCAGTCTGTTCTGAGCATCCCAAATATCTCCCCAAATATCCTGGGATGTCTGCTGTGGGTCTGGTCCAAACTGTGTCAGGTCATCCGAGGAAAGGGACTAGCAGGGGATATTATGAGCGAGAATAACAGAAAAGTGTCCATTAATAAGATGATCAGCGTAGATGCTTTGACATTAAGCCAGAGTTTCTCCATCTTGGCGTTATTGACATTTGGGGCTGAATGGTTGTTGTGGGGGCTGTCTGGGGCAGTGGAAGATATCGAGTAGAATCCTTGACCACCCAAAATGTCTCCAGACACTGACAAATGCCTCCCAGTTGAGAATCACTGCTTTGAACTGAGGCCTGAGCGGTAAGAGCTGAGGAAAGGCAGCATGCTGGGAGTGGAAGCAGCATGTGCAAAGGCCCTGAGGTGGGAAGAACTTGGGTCACTGGAGGAACTAGGAGGAAGGATGATGTGGCTGAGAGCAGTGAGCAAGAGGGGAAATGGTACCAGGTGAAGCTGGGAAGAGGGCAGAAGCCAGATCGCACAGGGCCTTGGGGGCCACAGCAAAGAGTTTCCATTTTAACTTAAGAGGATCTGAAAGTCACAGTAGTGGTTTTGTTTTGCCCTTTCAATATATATTAAATGTCTCTTCTGCTCCAGATATGGTGTGAGTGGAAGTCAGAGAAGAGCTTTCAGAGGAAGACTCTTGACCAGTGGGCACGCCCTCCAAGCTCCTAGGGCTGCTTCTGTGCATTTATTCCCAGCTCCACATCAAGGGACATAAGACGGACACTCTGAGTTGGCTACGGAAGTCCGTAAATGCTGCAAATCAGGACCCCACCCTCCATGTGCCCCAGGAGATGGTTTCCTCTCCTGGCAGAGGCATCTTCCCTTCTTGCTTTCCAAGCTGGTTGCCCTTCCTTCCCACCCTCCCTCCCTCCCTTCCTTCTCCCCCTCCCTTTTCCTCTTCCCCGTTCCCTGGCTGCAGCCTCCAGTAAGACGTGAACAGATGTGGCAAGAGTGGCCATATTGGTCTTGCTCCCCATCTTCTGGGGCACGTCATTAAGGCTGATGCTTGCTGTGGGGTCTTGTAATCTGCTCGGGGAAGTTCCCCGCTATCCCTAATGTCTCGAGGGTTTTTGTGTGTTTCATAAGAGGGTGTTCAGTTCCCAGAAGCACCAGTGGAGGAGAGAGCGTCTAGAGCAGCCTTTTTTCCCCCTACCTTTCAAGGCTCGCTCTGGCCGGTCAGAGGAGAGTGGCCTGCAGGGGGCAGCATGGAGGCAGGGAGGCCTGGGAGCAGGAAGCGGGTGATCAGGGGAGGGACTCTGGGGCTGGCAACAGAAAGGGCATCATGGCAAGATGACCACCACCCCCAACCCGAGGGGGTGTTCCCGGAAAATGCAGCTCCCCCCAGGTGGAGATTTTTAGTAGCAGAGTCTGAAGCTGGGATTCAGGAGCCCTTGGTTGACTGCAGGAGGCACTAGGGTTGGGGGTTCAGAGACAGAGGGGGATGAAGGAATCAGGATTGGGCAGGGGAGGGAGCCGAGCCAGGGTAGGGTTTCAGGTGAAGTCTGGCTTCCACCCAGGCCTTGGGGGGCTCAGGAGCGTGACCTGCAGCACAGAGCTGTCCCCATATCAGTTATCAGCTGCTCTCAGTGAGGGGCAGTGTAACCCCCTGGGTCTCCCTCTCTGGGTGAAGTGGCTTGGCTCAGTCAACCTGGTTGCTTGCCACAACCTGCTGCATTTAGAGCAGCTCAGGGATCTGCTTTCTAACTGCTCTTTGCGGGTCAGAGGGACCCTGGCACCCGGCTTTCCCACACTGGCCATCATTTTGCCCCATCATCTTTCCATTTTGCCCCATCATCTTTCCGTCTCTAGAAAGAGAGGAGGACTAGCTTCGATCCTGAAGGTGTTTCACGTTTCCCACTCCTTCTTGAAGCTTGCTCTGAATCAGCTCCTCCTACGAGGATGGGACGTGCAGATGACTCTCTTCTGAAAGGACCATCTCCCAGACCCTTCTCTCTGCTTGGCCAAGACACACAGTCTCCACCTTTCCTCCCAAGCCCGGTGCCCAGCTGTCTCGGAGAGAATGAGCCCCTTGTGAGCTCTGCAGGGCAGTCCTGTGCGGGGTGGCCCACTGGTATGTCCGTGAGCATAACCTCCTGTGCCCCGGGCTCCGCCTGCCCTGACCACCCCCACCCCGGCCCCGGCTCCTGGGCAGCTCATGCCCAGGCAAAACCACGCCGCCTCCCACTCTGCTCAGAGGTCTGAATTTTCTTGGAAGCATCTGATGACAATTTTCAAAAACCTTCTTTTACTTCTTTTCCAAAAACAGCCCATAAAACAATCTTACGGCCAAAGGAAATGTATCTTGGTTGGGGACCGCCCATGCATGGGCAGGCTGATGAAGAGAGATTCCCCCCCGCCCCCGCCTTGTGCCTAGTGTTTTGAGAAAGTTGACAGCAGCTTGGTTTTCTGTTCTCAACTTTTAGGGAAGTGTTTTTTTTGTTTTTTTTTTTTTTAATGGGCCACCTTCGTTATTTCCACGTGTCTAGATGTTGGGAATATCCCAGCCTACCCCTCTCCTCCGTAAGACTCAACAGGCTCATGGTCACTTTCTTTTGAATGGAATTGGAATAGGAACTAGTCACACAAATTGTAGCATGTTGGAGATGGGTGTCAAGGCAGCGGTGAGCCTATGCCAACCTCTGACCCAGGCACGAGTCCTGTGATGCCAAGAACTATAGGCACGTTGTCTGTTTAAAAGGGGACAGGAGGGGCACCTGGGTGGCTCAGTGGGTTAAAGCCTCTGCCTTCAGCTCAGGTCGTGATCCCAGGGTCCTGGGATCGAGCCCCACATCCAGCTCTTTGCTCAGCAGGGAGCGTGCTTCCTCCTCTCTCTCTGCCTGCCTCTCTGCCTGCTTGTGATCTCTATCAAATAAATAAATAAATAATAAAATATTTTAAAAAATAAATTAAAAAAATAAAATAAAAATAAAAGGGGACAGGAGCTGGGGAGGCGGCCTTCTGCTGCAGAGGATAGTGGCCACCCTGGGCACCGGGCAGCTCAGGATGGGACCTGGACAACTGTCCTCTCCTAATACCAGCCATGGCCAAGGGAAGCCCAGCCAAGCCCATCATCACACACATGAAAATGACCTCAGCTCCAACCCGGGATAGATCAGAGGCTCAGATCTCTAGATGGGGAGGTGTCTGGGACTGGACTCCCCCCAGAAGCTGACCCTGAGGCTAGGACCGGAATGCCAGAAGTTTGTTTAGGAAGTGAGGTCCAAGAGCGTTGGGCAGTGGTGGCGGTGGGTGCATGGAGTCATGGGGGATGCAGCTGGGCAGATACGGAACCGTGCCCAAGGTGCCAGAGCCTTTGCCTTCTACTCTCCTTTCCCACTGTCAAAAGCCTTGAGTTGGTGGTTGGCCAGCCCTGTGTTAAGAAAGGCCAAGTTGAGGGGCACCTGGTGGGGGGGGGGGGTCAGTCAGTTAAATGTCCAACTCTTGATTTCAGCTCAGGTCATGATCTCAGGGTCGTGAGGTCGAGCCCCGCGTTGGGCTCTGCCCTGGACGTTGAGCCTGCTTAAGATTCCCTCTCTCCCTCTGTCCCTCCTCCCTCTGCTCTTGCTCTCAGAAAAAAATTTGTAAAAAAAGAGCCAAGCTGTCTGGAATGCAACGCATTTTGACTAGGTCTATGACAGTGCATGCATTTGCTAGGACAGAGGCCGTGACAAAGGGCGGCAGGGGGGCTTACACAGAAATGTATTTTCTCGCTATTTTGGAGCCTGGAGGCCCAGGATGAAGGTTTCTTCTGCCTGCCCCTCTCCTTGGCTGGGGAACGCCCTCCTTCTCCCTGTGTCGTCACGCGATCTTCCCTCTGTGGGTGCCTGTGTCCAGATCTCAGCCTCCAGGAGGACACCAGTCAAGATTTGGGCACGTCCGAAGGGCCTCATTTTAACGTTATTACCTCTATAAAGATTCTAGCTCTAAATACAGTCACCTTCTGAGGTTGGGAGGCAGTTGGGGGGACACGATTTGGTCCATAACAGATACTGACCGTGGAGACTAAACCACAAACCACAGGGAACTTTTCGCCCAGTATTAGGATGGCTGAGATTTTAGTCTGATTGCACTGGAGAGAAGGAACCTACCCCCGTCCACACCCCTAGAGATACTTAGTGTATTTCATTAAGTGATTTTGAGGACACTTCTGGGCTGAGACACCCAGCACATGCCGCACTGAGACCACCCCCTAGGAAGAGTTACTAATTCCCCGATGGGATCAGGGATTTAGGTAAATAAGAAGGTCCACGCGCCAGTCCCTTCCAGGAGCATCGTACATGGGGACGCAGACTGTTACCAACCGGTGGCCCTCAAACCTGGATGCACGGTATACTGTCCGGGACAGCTCTGAAAAGTCCTGACCAATTGCATCGTGCTCCCTAGGGGTGGGGCCTGGGGAATCAGGAGTTTTCAAAGCTCCCCCAGGTGATTCCAAGGAGCAGCCAAAATGGGAGAAACGCTTTTTTAGGCTCATGCGTTTCCCCAAAGAATACTTTTGGGGGTTCAAAGGAAAATAACACACCAGCATCCGGGTGAGACTTCACCCTGCATGTAATCCAAAAGCCTGAAGGGGAGCAATGGATGAGTGAGTGGAGAGCTGACTTTTCTGCGTCCCCACACGAGATCTTGTCCTGAATCACCAGTGGGAGCCGACACGCCCCATTTAAGAAGGTACCTGGGGTTTGCTTTAATCAGGTGCTAAACACACAGAGGTGACTGTTTTGAAGGAGGACGTCTATACAGACGGATCCCTGGAAGCAGGAAGAATGGTGTGGCACAGAGGCCCACACCGGGATGCACTTCGGGGGGCGGTGGCGGGGGAGAGCAGGAGGCAGGGGCGGCGAAGGACAAGGGGCGAGAGCCTTCCTGGTGGTTTCTCCAGGAAAAGCAAGGCAAGGCAGGCTAAGTAGGCTTCAGATCAGCTCGTTTGAATAGTTTTTGGGGGGCTCTGGAGCCTTGTGGCTGTCCCTAGTTGTCTGCTACCTGGCCCTGGGGTGATGAGGGCACTAGAGGGACTGTGGCCCAGAGTGTGACATCCTATGGAGGGGGTGGGTGGGGAGTGAGCTCTGGACTGGTTGGCTTACAAGTCCTTTACTTGGTCTAGGAATCCGTGGGGCCAGAGGGAAAGTCTCTCTGGGATCACGGAGTCCCCCGACGTCAAAACATCAGAAAAATACAGAAAACACAGAAAATAAAAAAGCATGATTGCTACATCTACCTGCAGCAAAGCTTCCAGAGAAAGGGGAAGGCGGGGTGACTTCCCCCAGGCCAGGCGGAGCTCTGCTTCAGTGCTGCCTGTTTAGAAAGTGGTCATGACGTTGCTAACATCCCTGCAGGTTTCCCAGGTGGCTCTCACTACGCAGAGATCAGATCCAGGCAAGCCCTGGGGATGAGGTAAGGAGGGAAATCAAGGGAGAGGAGACAGAGATGACAGGTCCAAAGGACACTGGACAGATGGTGGTGAAGAACTAGATAGCCAGGTGACAATCACTGGCAAGATGATCCTGCCAGTCCCAAGGCTTCCGGTGTACAAGACCCCCCAGGATCAGAGGAGCATCCGGGGGGAAGGAGAGATGGACAGAGGCTAAGAGAGAGGAAAACTGATGCTGGGGTGTCTGGCTAGGAGATCCTTCAACTGTTCCACGGTCTACAGTCTCACTATTCAAATAGGTGCTCTGGGCCAGAGAGGGACGGGGACTCACCCAAGGTCACACAGCAAGGGTGGGGCAGAGCAGTGACTGAGACTCTGGCCTTCCAGGGATAGAGGTCTTCTTGTGTGCTCCCTACACCTTCTCTGGTCTACACAGCCTGCTATAGGTAACACTTGGGTTCCCAGCTTCCCTCAGGCATGTCAGCTTCTGTGCTCGCCTCTCTGACACACCTCCCCATCACCTGAGGGTCTGGGGCAGAGCCCTTCTCTGATTTGGGCTCCTTCTGGGCTCACACACAAAACCTGGTCCCAGTCCCTCAGTTCTCTAAAGCTAACCCTTCATTTTTAACAGAGTTACTTCTAATAGTGCTGAGACTTGGTATTTTTGTGTGCCAGGTACCCGTCTGCATGGGCACATGCTCCCCTCACTCCTCACTATGCCCTGTGAGCTAGCTTTTGTTATCAGTTCCATTTTTCAGGTGAGGACACTTTGGTCTGTTTTGCAAACATTTCCAAAAGAGAGGGCAAGGGGAGCAGACATACTTTCCCAAACAGTGGGGCTCAACATCTGTGTTTGAGTCACTTCTGTATTAGGAACATCCTTCTGCTAAAGTCATCCCTCTAAGGCACTTTACCTAAATGATTTTGTCTCATCCTTGAGACAACCCCAGGAGATTGGCGCCAGTGGCATCCCCAATCCCAGAGGAGGACGCTGGGGCAGAAAGAGGCGTGGGTCTTACTCTACTACAAGGCTCGCCAGAGGCGAAGCTGGGATCGGGACCCAGGCTTCCCTATGGTCTAGGCTGACTCCCTAACATGCCCGAGATAGACTGCAACTTCTTAGCCCTATTCCCCTTTCCAGTTCCCTTTCTGCCCCAGCATCCCGTTGCCATGGAAACCAGCCCCTCAGAACCTCACCTTCCCTGTATTTCACATCCGTGGGTTTCTGCTCTGAGCTGCTCTGCTCACAGCAAGAGAGCCTTCGGCCGTCTGGACCCCTACACACAGCGGGCAGAGTTCGGGAATTAACGTTCTCCAGGCAACCCTCAGCTCACCGGGTCCAGAGCTGGTGATAAATGCTTTCCACACCCTTCTCCCATGTCTCGGGTGGAAATGTCAGGGGCGTATTCTGCGCGGTGCTCGCCGGGTGCCCACATAGGACCGAGCCCGTGTCCCTAGTCGCATGCAGATCAATAACACACCTTCCAGTTGGCTTTCCCTGGTCCTCCTTCCCCCATCCGTCCCTCCCCATGCCGCCCTCTGCTCCCTTGGGATCACCTCCCAAAGTCACCTCTGTCTTGGGCTCTGACTTGGGGAACCCCGAGATAGCCCACCTGATGCTATTTTTCTGTTGGAGACAGTGCCGGGGGACCATGATGCTGAGGAAGACTGTGTGGGGAGACTTTTCCATAGATTTTCCGCTATAATCTCTAGAGCCCCAGACGCAGTTCTGGTACAGATGAGGAACTGGAGGTCATGCAGGTCACCTCGCTTGTCCAAATGTGGTCATTGGCCTTGCAGGGGGGTCATGAAGGTTCTGGGGGTCGATACTCACTATTTGCCAGACACAGGCTTTCCCCCCAAGACCCTGTGTCATTCTAATGTACTCACTAGAGAGCATGACTGTCAGAAGAAAAGCTTTAAGACAATTAAGAAGCCTGTAGATCAGTGGTTCTCAACCAAGGTGATCCCCACCTCCCAACCCCAGGGACATTTGCCAATGTCTGGAGCCATGTTGGGCTGTCACAATCTGGGGGTATCTTCTAGTGTGGTAGGCAGAGTCGGGGTCCCCTCAAAAACGTCCGTGTCCTAACCCCTGTAAACTTGCGAATATGTTACGTGACATGGCAAAGGGGGATGGGGCCACACATGGGATTAAGGTTGCTAATGGGTTTACATTAAAATGGGAGTATCATCCTGGAATATCCGGGTGGGGAAATGGAATGGGAAAGCTCCTTAAATGGGAAGAGAGAGGCATGAAAAGAGAGTCAGAGATGGGACTTCCGGCCAACATTCTGAGGGACACCAGTGTTTGTTGCGGGCTCTGGAGGGGGAGGGAGAGGCCACGAACCAAGGAACGTGAGCGACCTCTAGCAGCAGAGAGAAGAAAGGCAGCGGACTCTTCCCTCAAGCCTCCGGAAAAGAGCACAGCCCTGCTGATATCCCTTCGCCCAGGGAGAGCCGGGGCAGGCTTCTGACCTACAGAACGGGGAGATAATAAATTTGTGATGTTTATGCTGCTGATTTTGTGGTCATCTGTGGAAGCACCCCTAGGAAACAGAGCGACACAGCCCACTGGCGTCTGGAGGGTAGCGGCCAGGCGGACGGTGCTCAGCACCGTCCCATCCACAGGACAGCCCCATCACAAGGCCTGTCTGGCTTCAAATGACCACAACTCCAAGCTTGAGAAGGTTTGGTGGTACCAAACATTTGCTGTCAGTGGAAACCTGGGGAGACAGGGGTCTTTTAGGAAAATGCAGATTCCCAGGCCCCACCCCCACCCCTGCCCCAGGAGCACTGAGATTCAATAGGTCTGTGCTCTGGGGCCCTAAAGGGTGAGACCCCCCATTTTTCAATAAGCACTAACTCAGACCACCGCAGATGTGCCGCTCTTCCCTCCTTCCTCCCACAAGGCCCTCCCCTCTTTGGTTGGCACACGGAGGTAAACCAAGCCGGCCCAGGCCGCCTGAGGAGTTAGAGATTTGAGCTCTGTGAGCTTTCAGGAGGCTACTTGGACCACCCCCTCACTTCCTTCTCCCTCACTGGGGAGCCAGCTGCTAGGGGAGATGTGCTGGGTTCTTGCTGGGACGCCCATCAGGGAATCCTGGTGCAGATGGGGGCTGGGGGTTCAGCCGGGGAGCTGGGGGTTCAGCCAGGAGGCTGGCAGGGTTTCTCGGGAGTCGTCCAGGTGGCAAGCCCTCATTGTGTGGAGGTTAAGGCCCAGCCTCTGGCCGGCTCTTCAGGGTGCGTTCTGGGCTTTCCTTCCTCTGTGGGCCTTGGGTGAACAGAGCAGGGGCTGGGCATGGTTTCTGCTAGAAGTCTCCCCTTTTCCTCTTGCCCGAGCTGTCACTCTGGAGTTATTTCAGAAGAACCCTCCTGTCCCCTTAAGTCCTCCTGCTGTTGGCTCACATGTCCAGGAAGGTGCATTTAAAGATTGGGGCTGCTCAGGACATTGGGCCTGGACTCGGGGCAGTAGAAATCATGAGCAGCCAAGAAAGCCCTGGGGGGCCAGGCCTCCAGCAGGTGGAAAACACTGGGGGCTGGGCTGGGGTGCTTCAGAGGCGTCTGGGAAGCCCTCCCTGCTCCCCCCCTCCCAAATGTCTCCAGCCTGCAGCCCACCTCTGTTCTGATGCCCCTCCTGCCAGAAACCACGTCATGAGGAATCCTGGAGTCCAGGACAGAACGGCCTGCTTGGGCTCAGAAGAAGATGGAGGTCTGCAGCCCAGCTCTGGCCAAGTGTTTGCAGGCAGCAGTGACAGTGACGAGGGCCGGTAGGTGGTCATGATGGTGGATGAGCCCCTTGTAAGTACTGGGCACGCATCAGCTCCTTTAATCCTCAGACACACCTGAGAGGGAAGGAACATTAGCCCCCCCGCCCCCTTCCCCCTGCTGCACAGATGTGTGTGTGTGCATGGGGGGGAATGGGGCGAGAGAGATGGTTGGAGGACAGAGAGGAGGAGGGATGGGGAAAGGAGGGGAGAGATGGAGGGATGGCCAGGAGAGAGCAGGTACATATTACATACATATATTATATGATATATATATTTTATATATACATAGATTATATACATATATTTGGGTTCAGGAGGGCTGGGTGACACCCGGGACTGTCCCGTGGTCCACACACCACCCTTTGCATAGCTGGGGCTTACACAACTTCTCAAATCCAGGACTGGCCACCAGTTGGCAGAGAGACTTGGGAGGGGATGGGACTGGAGTGCCCTGAACCTCTCAGATGATGGCAGGCCCTGCCACTCAGGGGACCTAGTGTCACCCGGATATCTGCTTTTTGCATTTAAGGTGCAGTCCTGCGTTAAGATGCAGAGCAGAAGGAGCAGAAAGGGAGGAAAGCCAGGAGTGCACATTTAAAGATCTGGGCAGCTCCAGACCAATCTGGGTTCAAAGCCCTCCTCTGCCACTTAGCAGCTGTGTGGCCTTGGGGGAATTGCTGCCCCTCCTGAGCCTCCGCGTCTTCCCAGGTGTGACGGGGGAAAGGCAGTGCCTGGCGTCGCGCAAATAGCAAGTGGCAGAGCCAGGGGTAGGAAGGGCTTCTAACACCCTCGCACAACCCTCACCACTGAACTTACTTGGAACGCTTCTGGGGAAGGAGGTGGCGGGCGAAAGTAGCCCAAACCCCATCTAGGGACCCAGAAAGGCTGATCCTCCAGGAGGAAGGAAGTTGCCAGAGCCAGGGGCTTGCTGGCTAGAGCAATGGGCGGGCGGCTAGCCTGAGGCTGGGGCTGGTGATGGCGGTGACCTCGGTCAGCCAAAGTGTCAGGCAGGGGGTGTGGCACCACCCCACGTGGGGGGCATTCTAAAATCATTGGAGGTGCTTTCAAACTTCTCCCCCTTCCCCAGAGTTTATCCTGACCGCATTCTGCATGGACACTCTCATCCGTCCTGTGTCCTGTGGGGGCTGCAAAGCCCCCAATTTTGGGGATTTGTAGCTGCAGCTCATGGATGGACTCTGGGGAACAGAAGCATACATGGCCAGTGACTGGCCCTTCTGACAAAGGGGGGCAGAAGCAGACATCCCTCTTTCCTTGGGGGGCGGTGGTTTGAAAGGAGCCACAGACAGCATGACCCTCCATACCCACGGGAAGACCTTTTGGGTGTATCCCAACTTTTAGGATATTCAAAGACATGAGCAGTGTGTCTAATGATGGGGCATGATTGAGTCATCAAAAATCCATCAGTCATCTCATTTTATAGGTGGGTAGACTGAGACCCCAAAGCAGTGGCTTTGGTCCATAACAGTGCAGTAAAAAGAGGACGCCTGGATAGCTCCATTGGTTAAGCATCTGCCTTTGCAGATCTTGGGGTCCTGGGATGGAGCCCTGTGTTGGGCTCCCCACTCAGTGGGGAGGCTGATTCTGCCTCTTCCCCTGCTCATTTTCTCTCTCTTTCAAATAAATAAAAAACTTTATAAAAAATAGCATGGTAAGGGCACCTGGATGGCTCAGTGGGTTAAGCCTCTGCCTTCAGCTCAGGTCATGATCTCAGGGTCCTGGGATCGAGCCCCACATTTGGCTCTCTGCTCAGCAGGGAGCCTGCTTCCCCCCCTCTCTGCCTTCCTCTCTGCTTACTTGTGATCTCTCTCTCTCTCTCTGTCAAATAAAATCTTTTTAAAAAATAGCATGGTAAAAAGAATTTTTGATCTTTTTCATAGGACAATATTTTCCCCCAGAAGAAAAAATAAAGCACTTCGGCTTATCATATTTGGAAAATGCAAATAAGAACGAAACATAGAAAGACTTGACTGTAATCAATGTTACCATCCAGGTGTGACCTGGGATACTGACTTAAGGTAGGAAGGGAAGAATATACAATGCTGCACATTTGTGTTGTTTTAAATCTCTCTCCTTACTGATGCCAAAAAGCCCTGATGGAGTAATTCAGTTGCTTTCACGGGAGCCTCCCTTTTCTACCCAGGAGAGGGAATGCAATCCTTCTCACCAACCTCCCCTCCCCTTTCCAGGCAACCAGTCTCCTTTTAGTGGAACTGATTTTCAGGCAAGGCGAAAGTTAGCCACAAGGGGTCCCCCACGCCCTTCAAGCACACCTGCACTGGTGGAGAAAGGGGTTTGGAGCCTGAGAAACTGTGGTTTGCAACCCAGCTCTACTACTTGTTCTCCCAGAGGCGCTGGACAGGTGATTGGACTTTGCTGTGCCTCAGTGTTCCCATCTGAGCAATGGGGACAACCGTCCTTTGACCCTGTTATCAAATTATCATAGTCTGGTGCGTGGTGTCTGTGGGCACTCAGTACGTGGCTGTTCTTCAGAAAGTGCTCGGCTCTGCTGCCCTCCTCCTTCCTGAAAAATGAGGATTGAAAGGGTCCCCAGCTCACCAGGGTCATGGGTAGATCAAACACACTTGGCTAACTACCTAGCCAAGAGTTTGGGTTGATTGAATTTTTTTTTTAAAGATTTTATTCATTCACTTGCCAGACAGAGAGAGTGTGTGTGTACAAGCAGGGGGAGCAGCAGGAAGAGTGAGAGGGAGAAGCAGGCTCAGTCCTTATGCAGGACTCAGTCCCTGGGATCATGACCTAAGCTGAACGCAGACGCTTAACCCACGGAGCCATCTTGAGGTCCCAGTTCTGCTGTCTCTATTACCTTATGATCCTGGCCAGCTAATGTCCCCATTTTACAGAACATGATAGAAGATAAATTAGGCTAAGCCTTTCCAGGACGTCAGAAGGGACCCTGAGCATCCCCTGAGGCCCCATCTCCCTCCCTCCTTCATCAGCACACTTCCGGCTCTTCTCAGAGGAGGACGTCCTGATGGGGCCTTCAGGTGCGCCCCACCCCCGCCCCCCAGAGCAACTGCTCACACAGACTATGCCCAATGCAATGCAAACGTGCCCAGAGGGTCATGCAGCGACACGAGCCAGCTCCCTGTCCGACCCCGTCGGAAGACCAAGTCCAGAACCTGCAGTTACAGAAACCCCTCCGCAGGTCTGCGTGCGTCTCTTCTCTCCTTAGAGAAATCCATCCACATGGCCCCGAATTTTGCAGGGACATGTACCCTCTGACACTCCTGACTCTCAGAAGGGATAGCAATAGAGGTCACTTTCCCAGCCTCCCCCTGGCAATCCTCTTGGGAAACCATTATCATCTGCGGAGCTGGGATTTGGAGCCAGGTGCGGACAGAGCCCAAGGTCGGGGTGTGAATCTACCGTGAAGACAGCTTCCGGGAAGAGTGCACACTTCCTAAACTCTTGCCCTGCTCTAACCTCCGTGGCAGGTATCTACGTGCCTAATCACCCACCTAATATATATACAATTAATGTCAGTGCATAAAAAGGGACCAGGAACTATTTATAGGAAAGAGAACATATATAAACGAGGATGTGTGTATATAGGAAGATAGTTAATACACAGGCGAAACCTCCCACATGTACCCACAAATTGTTGGGAGGATTGAAACATTGAGGAAGGTACTGTTGTCATCACCCTCATTTCACAGATGAGCAAACTAAGTCCCAGAGTGACCTGGTACCTTGCTTCAGAGCTCACGCCCTTAACTGAAGCATTTCAGAGCCCAGCACCGTGCCTGGCACATAGTAAGGGCGCCGCACCTGGGGAGGCTCTGAAAGGAGCCTGGAGAGGCAGCCAAGGGGTTTCCTCCACGTCCATGCTTTTTAACTGACCTTCTGCAGGGTGGGTGTGCAGAGCTGGGTTATCTCACTGTGGCCTTTCAACCTCTCCGGAGAGCTGGGGTCAGGGCCGGGGCAGCAGGCCTGCTGAGAGCTGATGGGGCAGCATGGACCCTGTCAACGTGAGACATCGCAGGAGGGCTGTGGGGTAGGTGGGGGGAGGCGTCCGGTGGTGGCGGAGTGTGGGGAGCTGGGGGGTGTGGGTGATGATCCACCATGCACCATCTAGCTGGGGAAAACAGGCAGAGGGCAGAGGGGCAAACCAGAGGCCAGGGCTGCCCCTCCCTACTTGGCTCCCTTAACTAGTAGCTCTTCTGGGCTTCAAGTCTAATACCTAATTGCGTGGTGATGATAGGTCTTTAAGGAAAATGGAGACGTGTAGAGGGGTGTGCTTCCCTCGTACCCGAGCTACCCAACAGCCACCAACAGAGGAGCGACCTTCCCACTCTCGCCACACTCCAGACGATACGCATACACACACAGAGGCTCACTCCCTTTCTGGAAAAATTGGATCACGCCGGATTGTTTGGCTGCAATGCACATTTTTCGCAGCTATGTCCTGGACACGTTTCAAGGTAAAATTCACCAACGCGCCTCATTCTTTTTAAGAGTTGCATACTACTCCATACCAGGGAGGAGTATTTCCCCACAGACCCTCAGGTCATGCCAGTTTGGGGCTTTTTTTTTTTTTTCTTTGATATTATAGAATGTGCTACAGTCAAAACCCTTCCCGTGCTGAGTACTTACAGCTCCTTCTGCTTAGCTAGGAAAGAGTCCCAGAAGGGGGTCAGAGGCCATGCAATTTTGGAATTTTAGTAGGCTTTACTAGAGAGCTGGCAATTCACAGGACCTCCCACAGCCCACGAAGCCTGAGTGTTATGTGTGTGTGTGTATGATGGCAGGAGGGAGGGTATCAAGGATCAATGAGTCTGTCCATGAAAACGGTCACCTCCCCACTCCTATGTACAGTTAAGGAGGCTCTGTAATTGGCAGTTGGGAGGAAAAGTTCTTCCGCCATGCTTAAAGGCAGAAGTAAATAAAAGTCGTGTGTTCTAGAGGAACAGCTCATTTCGCGAAGGAGGAGATGTGGATCTGGAGGGGAGGTGCTGGTTCCAGGAGGTGCTGGTCCCGGAGACAGCGGTGGCCAGAAGTGGAGCTGCCTGGGAGGGGGGTGCTCTGGTCAACTTGTGATCCAATGGAAGGAAGGAGGGAGGGGCATCTGGGTGGCTCAGATGGTGAAGCGTCTGCCTTCGGCTTAGGTCATGATCTCGGGGTCCTGGGATCGAGCCCCACATTGGGCTCCCTGCTGAGTGGGTAACTTGCTTCTCCCTCTGCCTATCATTCCCCGTTTATGCTTGCCCTCTCCCTCTCTCTCTCCCTCTCTCTGTGTCAAATAAATTAAAATCTTAATAAATAAATAAATAAATAGGAAGGAAGGAAGGATGGGGTGCCCAGGATAGAAGGAAGGAGAATCGTCATGTGGAGCTGACCCCACTGGCCCTCCACCCAGGTCCCCTTGGATCCTTTCATCCTGCCTGTGTCCCCATCTGCCTGCGTCGGGACTTCTGTGTTCCTGCTGGCCTGCATCTGCACCTCTCCAGGGGAGACTGGCAGCAGCCACTGGAGTCACCCTGCCTTCATAGGCAGAGACACAGAAGTATCTGGGACCTGATGGCGACAGAAGCCTAGGCCCTGGGCAGGAGTTGGGGCACATTCAGGGGCATAATTCGTGGTGCTGAGACCCCTGCAGGACCGGGATGAGACTCTGCCTGAAACCACCTTCTTGCTGGATCGCCTCTCTTTGCCTCTCCTACCTCTTGCTCTCCCTTCCAGGGTTCCCCTGGGTACAATCCATTAATAGATCCCTTGCACACGAGTCTGGTCTCAGCGTCTGCAGAAGTGAGGCCCCACAGTCATGGCAATGCCTCAGAGTGCTCTGTTGAGGGCGATGGGTCTGTTTCACAACTATCCGATGGAAGGGTCCAGGGCATCTCAAACTCCCACCCGCTGCTGCTCGGAAGGAGGGACTTTGCCGGTGTGAATCAGGAAGCTCAGGGTCTGGATACTTCTGCCTCTTGTCATCCTACATCTCCGAAAGCAACCCCTCAAAAACAGCCGTTACTCACTACCCGCTGGGTAATCTTGTACGATTCGCTCAGTCTCTGTAACACTCAGATTTCCTCATCTGTGAAATGGAACGATCAGAGCAGTGGATCACAAAGTTGTGCAGCTTAACGTAATGGCTTTAAGTGCTTAGACCCCGGGGCCTGAGTAATGAGTAAATGTAAAATAAATGTTTACCCCACTTAAAGCCCCATGGGCACTTACATTTCCAAAACGTGGGAATTAGTAAATGATCATCACAGTTAATAGGATGGTAGATTATTAAGTTGATTATTTTTTTTCCTCTGGAAGAACATAAAGGATTATCATTGGTTATTGTGGGGAAACAGGATCAGTAGGAGTTAGAGAGAACTTTTACTCTGAATTTCCTTCCCTATCGTACTGATATTCTTAACAATAAAAAGAGCATCAGGAAGTATGAACACAGAGTGGCAGCAGGGGTTACCCAGGTGATGAGACAGGTCTGGCCCCGGTTAAGGGTTCTGGGGACTGTAGAAATACTTGCTCGTCTCCTAGCGACCTTTGTAGGACGCAGCCGCTGTCCCACCCCCATTTCCAAGTCGGGGTGGAGGCCCCCAGAGCTTCAGGAACTTACTTGAGGTCATACAGCTGGTGAGTGGTGGGTGTGGGATTTGAACCCTTGGCACCTGGCTGTAGATTCCATGCTCTGGGCTACTAATGATGCTGATGGGTTAAAAACACTTATCTGGGGAGCACACCCTCTGGAAGGTTCTGGTCCTCCAATCCACGAAGCCTCCCACATCCCATTATAAACTGAAGAGACCCGGGCTGAAAATTCCAGAACTCAGGACCATGTCTTTGATTCTGAGCCTGACGAACTACATGATCTGAGACTTGGGGAGGTGATGAGCTAGTCCAGCCCTTCAGAAGGGCGTTTGGCTCTGAGCTGAAGCTCCAAGCCTGTGCCAGGAGAAGTCCCTGAATTAGACCCACAAGGGTTTTGGGGCTCGGGGCCAGGTTCCTTTGCTTTGTAGACTGCTCGGTTGAAGCATGACAGAGCTGTGGTATGCCCATGGGGGCCAGGTGCTGGACTCAGTCGTCCTTCCCCAGACCTGACCACTCGAGAATCTGCTGGAGTTGGGGCACCTGGGTGGCTCAGTGGGTTAAAGCCTCTGCCTTCGGCTCAGGTCATGATCTCAGAGTCCTGGGATCGAACCCCATATCGGGCTCTCTACTCAGCAGAGAGCCTGCTTCCCCCTACCCCGCCCCCCACCCCGCCTCTTTGCCTACTTGTGATAAATAAATAAAATCTAAAAAAAAAAAAAAATCTGCTGGAGTTTCATGTCATCTCAGGTGGTTCACCACCCAGCCCCCCACCCCAGGCTCCCTCTTCAGGTACCACTGTTTTCAGAAAGTGGTCCGGGAACAGGATCTGTCCTAGGGCCCTGGCCGGCAGCTCTGGTCTGCCACTGCACCAAAATTTGGCAGCCTCCTTACCTGACATTACTATAATGTCAGAGCCTGAGCTAGACCCTCAGCTGGGCCACAGGGGTCATTAAATTGCATTTCTAAGAAGCCTGCAAGACACCAGAGCTATAACTGGTCAGACAGAGCTCTTGATGGAGGTGGCTGGTTGGGGGAGGTGACAGGGCTAACCTGAGAATGACCTTGGGGACTTCCCAGGCTGGAGCTCAGCCATGGTCTGAGCTGGGGGTTCACACTTGTCTCTATGGTGCTTGTTTCAGCAGAAAAAAAAAAAAAAAGAACAACAGTGTGACCTTCACAAAATTCAAGCTCCAGACTTCAGTTCTCCCCACTGTTCAAGTAGGGACAGTAACTTCTTTCATTAGGATGCCCTCACGAAGATTAAGTGGAGGGTCACGTTCATGGTCATGCTCAAGGCAGGTGTCCAGCCAGGTCATAACTCACACCTGGGGTCACCTGGGAGGGGAGGACAAGCTAGGGACACACCAGATGTCAGACCAGGAGAGAAAAACAGGTAATCTGCCAAAAAAACAAAAACAAAAACAAAAACAAAACAACCAACCCAACAAGAATATTTGCATTGTTACTGTATAATTAAAGAGAAAGCCATACAAATTAATATAATAAAAGTCTCCCTTGACCTTCCCTAGAAGCCCCCCACCCTGGCCCATGCAATGAGCTGGAGTTAACTCTCCAGTCTTTTTTTTTTTTTTTTTCAATGCATTTTTATATTTCAACTATAAACGAATATCTCGATAGCCTGGTAGGTAGGACTTTTTGAAAAGAGGATCATATTCTATGAATTTTTTACATGACAGGTTGAAAGAGAATGATTCCTATATAGCACATCTCTGAACGGAGCAGAACGTTTTCAGCTTCAACGTGTCTGTCTCGGTCAGCCTCTCGTCCTGTGACAGATCCCCGAGTAGTTCCTTCCCCGCTCCCCGCTTGCTGGGCACGTAGGTATCCACTCTCCCTGCTGCTAGTCATTCTGCACTTGAACAGCTCTGCGCATGTGTGGCATTCCTGCCTTAGGGTACCTCTGTTGACGTTCCATAAAAGACCCCAGAGAAAGCGGTCAGTCCAGAAAATCCAGTCGCTAGAGACACTGCGTTAAGGGAGCGCCCCTCCCTGGCCATATTGGTGGCCTCAAATGTACAGTGGGCAGAGTACGGGGTTCTATAGGTTGGACCGGATGGTTATAAGGTGGGTCTTGCAGGGTGAAGGAACAGCTGGGATCAGGTAGTCTATGATGTAATGGCTCTGGGCAGGGAGACAGCAAGGTGAGGATTTGGGGCAAACAGACCTGATTTCAGACATCCAGCCTTACTCTCTAGGGGCAAGTATGTCCTGAAATCAGCAGCTAGGTGTTTTTTTTTTCCTTGTTTGTTTTTTACTTGGCCTTGGTATTGCTTAACACAGAGGGAGAAATTGATGTTGGCTTCCATTTTCAGTGTCTACAGGGGAATTTCTGGATCAAAGTAGAACTGTTTAGAACTCACCCAGCTCAACAGCAAAAAACCAAACAACCTGGCTAAAAAATGGGCAGGGGACCCGAATAGACGTCTTCCCAGACAAGACACACAGGCGGCCACAGACGCATGAATAGATGCCCAACGTCTCTCGTCATCGGGGACACGCAAATCAAAACCACAGTGAAAGATCACGTCACACCTGTCAGAGCAACGATTACTGAAACGGCAAGAAATAAGGGCTGGCGAAGATGTAGACCTAAAGGAAACCAACTGCCTCGTTGGTGGGAGTGCCAACTAGTGCAGCCACTCTGGTAAACAGGGTAGAGAGTCTCCCAAAAATTAAAAATTGAACCAGCAATTCTACTTCTGGGTGTTCATTCGAAGAAGACAAAAATGCCGACTTGAAAAGATACACCTACCCCCATGTTTACTGCGGCTTTATTCACAATAGCCAAATTATGGATGCAAGCCAAGTGACTGTGGACGGATGAATGGATAAAGAAGATGTGGTGTGTGTACACAATGGAATATTATGCACCTGGAAGAATGAGATCTTGCCATTTGCAACCCTGTAGTTGGACCCAGAGGATACCATGCTAAGTGGAATAAGTCAGAGAAAAGTAATACCTGGAGGATTTCACTTAAGTGCGTCATATAAAGAACAAAACAAATGAAACAAAGACTCATCAACGCAGACAACAAACTAGTGGTTGCCAGAGGGGAGGGGGCTGGGGACTGGACGAAGTAGATGAGGGGGATTAGGAGGAACTTTCGATTGTGAAACCAAACAAGTCATGGGGATGTAATATACAGTGTAGGGAATACAGTCAACGATATCATAGTAACTTCGTACGGGGACAGAGGGTAACTAGACCTATCAAGAGAGTCATTCCAGAATGTATGAAAATACCGAATCACGATGTTGTACACCTGAAACCAGTAAAATGTTGTGTGTCAATTATAATTCAACTAAAAAATTTAAACAGATGTTTAGGAACATGTTTAGTAAAGATTTTCCTAACGAGCTAAAAAGCAAGTGTGACTGCTTAGAATGGTCAGCACGCAGCTATGACAAAGTGCAGAGCACCTGCCAGTTAATGTTATTGCTGCTTTTCCATTCTTTTTTATTTTTAAAGATTTTATTTACTTATTTGACAGACAGAGGTCACAAGTAGGCAGAGAGGTAGGCAGAGAGAGGGGGGGGGAAGCAGGCTCCCTGCTGAGCAGAGAGCCCAATACGGGGCTTGATCCCAGGACCCTGAGAAGGCAGAGGCTTTAACCCACTGAGCCACCCAGGCACCCCCTGCTTTCCCATTCTTTACAGACAACACACCTTGCAACTGTTTGTACTTGGGGCAGCCACGCCCACTGCAAACCTTTCCTATGCTCCCCACTGTGTGCCAGTGATTGGCACAGAAGGATTTTGGAGAAGAGCTGGCAGGAGAAGGCAAAATTGAAATTCACATCAGAGATAAAATGATTCCTTTCTACCCTGTGCTAAGCCCACTGCACTCCTTGGCCCAACAGGACTTCCAAGCTATACTACTGCCATCCGTATCAGAGATTAATTCCCTTCTGAAAAAAGAAATCACTTCTCCAATGTTGGCATCATTTTAGATGGATAAAAACAGTTGCAAAGATACCACCGGGAGTTCCCATAAAATGCCCCCGCTCCCGGATGTCATTCATGGAAGCTAAGAAACCAGTGTTGGTTTATAGCCATGAGCCGAACTTTATTCTGACTTCACCACTTTTTACACAGTTGTACCTTATTTTTGTGCCAACATCTTGTCCCAAACCTCACGCTGCCTTTCCTCATCTGGTCCCCTCCCACCGATGGCAGTTCCTCACTCTTTCCTTGTTGTGTCATGACCTTGACCGATTTCAGGAGTACTGTTGGGCCACTCTGTTGAATGTCCCTGGAGTTGCTCTGAGGTTTTTCTCACAATGCCACTGGGGTTATGGGTTATCGGGAAGAAGACCAGAGAGGTGAGGTACCTTTCACAACACATCAGCCCCTGCCCTCACGGGTAGTGTTAACCTTTATTGGTGGTCCAGGAGCTTTTTGCCTGGTTTTTCCACTCCTTTCCACATTCTTCTATTTGTGCAGAGGTGGGAGGTGGGGGGGGTGGAGATGAGGACATTAAGCCCCATCTCCTGGATGGGGAGATACTTGCTTTTGTCCTTGGGATTTTTTCTATAGTGAAGGCTTGTTCCCGTCTCCTTGTCAACTACCTTTGTAAAAAGAGAATTTCTCAAATTCCCCTAAAATATTCTTCTTTCTCCAAGATAGACAACAGGTTTGATGGACTGAAGATCACAGCCCCACACTCCAATTTCATTTAAGTTGGGTTGATTGGGGTTTCCCCCAACAGTTCTCAAGAAAGATCCTCAATACCCACCAAGTTCCTTCTCACAGCCCTCGGACAACCGCCTGGGGCCAGGCATTGGGGGCAACAGTGTCTCAGATGAGGCTTCTCAAATGGTGACCCCTTGGGTATCAGTATCAGCACAAGATGCGGAATGCCAGGCCCCACCTGGACCCCCGATTCAGACTCTGTATTTGAATAAGACCCCCCAGGAGACTGGAATACACATCCAGCAGGAGACTGGGATACACATCCATCATTTGCATAGAATCCCAGAGTCTCCAGAAGGGGGGGGGATCCGCTCCAAGCAGGCTTGTCCCACGTCCGTTGCTGTGGCACCTGCCGGGATTCCCTCTCCTGCATCTTGCTCAGTTGAGGACAATTAGGAAGGGCAGGAGTGAGGGTCACCGAGGTATGAGAGTATAGGCAGATGATATTGGCATAGCTGACAGATGAGTGTGGTCCTTGGGAGGATGGCCTTGGGGAGACGGATGAGAGCCAGGACCGAATGATGGATGGGCTGGGGTGGGGAGGCTTCCTGACAGCGGCGAGGAGCAAAGGGCTCAGGGTTCAAGAGTCCGCTGTGGGTGGCAGCAAAGCCCAGCAGCCACGAGCGAGAAGGCAACCCCTCCTACCCTGGCCTTGGTGCGGCAGCATTCACAAAGGCTTTCTTACTTTATTCTCAGTCTTAAATTTTTTTTTTTTTAATACATTCACACTGTTGTACATCCATTACGGAATTCATCTCCAGGACTTTTTCTATCTTGCAAAATGGAAGCTTCGTTCCCATTCCACCACAGCTCCCCATTCCGCATCCCCCACCCAGCCCCTGGCAACCATGCTTCTTTCTGCCTGTGAAGTTGACCACTCCGGGGACCTCCTATGAGCTTCCGGCTTCCTGACTGCCTTCTGAAGCCAAGGGAGTGGGAAGTGGTGGTCCCCTTGCAGAAGGCTAGGGAAGCGAGGGTTGATGGTGAAGTGACTTGTCCTGGGTCTCACACCTAGAAAGTAACTGGCACTCAGCTGAGTCAGGAGACCAGGAGATGGTCCTGGCCCCCCTGCTGTGATGTGGGTCACCTCTTAGATCAAGGTCCAAACTCTGAGAAGAATGAATGATTGTAGCTTCCAAATATCCCAGCACCTAACCTTGGTACTGGTCCTGAAAAGATGCTCAGACATTTGTCAAGTGAATACCTAATGCACGATCTCCTTCCTCATTTGAACTATGGATAAGAATGAGTTCGCTTAAGATAGGAAGGAGATTCATTAAATAAAGCTTTGGTCATAGACGTTGACTGAGAATTCAGAAGGCGACCTTGGATTTTGGTGGGGCTTCTGTCCTTGTTGCTGCACCAAGGAGAGGGTAGGATTAAATGTGCCTTGCCTTGTGACCATTTCATGTTCATCTTCTAAAACGAATGCAAATGAGGTGCCTGGCTGACTTGGTTGGGCGTCTGATTCTTGGTGTCAGCTCAGGTCAGGAGCTCAGGGTCAGGAGATTGACCCAGAGTCGGACTCGGTGCTCAGTGGGGAGTCTGCTTGGGGTTTGTTCTCTCCCTCTCCTTAAAATAAATCTTTAAAAATAAATAAAACATGATGGACATTGGGGAAGGTATGTGCTATGGCAAGTGCTGTGAAGTGTGTAAACCTGGCGATTCACAGACCTGTACCCTTGGGGCTAATAATACATTATATATTAATAAAAAAATAAAAAAATAAAAATTTTTAAAAAGAAAAAAATAAATAAAACAGAATGCGAGTGCATTTCAGAGACTCTCTCTCAAAAGACGGGGTCACCTGGGGCCTTTCACGCTGGGCCTTAGTTACCAAGACACTGGACCTTTGTCAGTCACCAATCCCATACTCACCTTTAAAATTAGGGATGTTTCAGTAACTAATGATGTATTATATGGTGACTAACATAACACAATTAAAAAAATAAAAACAGGGATTTTTAATTTTTTATTTTAATTCCTTCTTACATGTCCTCCAAAAAGTTTATTTTACTGATCATAACATGTTTTCTCCACCAGAGAGAGTGGACAATTTTCTTTTTCCCCTGCGAAGAGTCAGTTAGTACATATTTAAGGGTCTGAGGGCCTGGTAGGCTCTGTTGCAACTGCTTAACTCTGTCACCGCAGCGTAAAAGCCATCACGGGCCAGATGCTAAGAGAACACAGCTGTGTTCCAATAAAACTTTATTTGCAGAAACAGGTGGTGGGCCATATTTGGGCCCTGAGCTATAGTCGGCTGACCCCTGCATCAGACCATGAATGATGCTACAGTGGCCTCTGGATCTCTAGGGCCAAGATGCAAGTAGGTGCTCCAGTCTTTGGAAGCAGGAGACACGTATTCTAGTTCAGCAACCAGTTGCCTTGGAAACTGTCTGCTATGAGGAACTGTGGGATGTGCTCTGGTCCCAAAGCCATGACCCTCCTCCTCTTTGGAGGCTGACCGGTGGGGGCCGGTGAACTGGGCTCTCTGCTCTCTGACTTCCAACGGAGCTTGGCTATTGGAAGGAGGAGCAGGAAATTAGGAGAAGGGTCAGGGCATTTCTCACGCCCCTAGATCCAGCTGCGCTGCTGGGCCGTCTGTTGGCCAGTGGCATCTCTCCACCAAAGGCCACCAAATTTGGCCAGGTGGCCCTCTCCAGACTGCTCCCTGCTCTGGGTTCCAGGAACCACTCCCTCCCTCTACCATCTGCTTGAGCTGCTCTAACGGACACCACGCATTTAACTCTCCCAGCTCTGGAGGCTGGGAAGTCCAAGATCAAGGGGCCAGCAGATCTGGCATCTGCCAAGAGCCTGCTTCCTAATTCACAGAAGGTGGTCTTCTGTGTCCTCACACAGCAGAAGGAACACGGGAGATCTTTGGGCTCTCTTGTAAGGGCACCAATCCCAGCCATGAAGACTCCAGCCTCATGACCTTGGCTCAGATTCATGACCTAATCACCTCCCAAAGTCCGCACCTCCTGACACCCTCACCTTGGGAATTAGGTTTCAGTTTAGGAATTCTGGGGGGACACAACAGAGTCCGTAGCACTCTCCTTGCCTCTTCAGGCATAGGGAGGCTAATGGGGTCTGTGCTGTTAGCCCCACAGGACTTCACCATAGCCCCCTTTTGGGTTTTCATGCTCCCTTCCACACCTTCCACACTACTTGGTGGGGGTGGGTGGGTAGGGAGGAGTTTAATAAAGGGATCTCATTCGAATGTGCCTTCTGCATCCTGCTGGGATGCTGAATGCCAGGAGCATTAACCAGCCAATCCAGGCCCCACACTACATGCTTTACCCACAGCAGCTCCTTCATCCCACCTAGGACTTAGGGAAGCCTGGCAGACAGGCTCTAAGATGGTCCCCAGTCAGCCCACCTCCTGGTGTTAACGCCCTCATAAAACTCCCCTCTCCCTTCATGGAGTGCGATGGGACCTGTGTCTTGCTTCTGACCAGTAGCAAAAGGCACGGGGGATAGGAAGCCGCATCTGGGATACATTACAAGAGACGGTAAGCTCCCTCCATGCCAGCAGACTCTCCCTTGCTAGCTTTGATGAAGAGGGTGGCCATGCATGGGGGAGGGACAAGACCCACGTGACAAAGAACCCAGGGCAGCTTCCTGCCAGCAAGTCCTACAACCTGCTAGAGATGGATCCTGCCCCCACTGAGCCTTAGGATGGGACCTGGGTCCTGGCCAACACCTTGATTGAAGCCTTTCGAGAGACCTTGTTCTAGCAGACTCCACTTAGCTGTGTCCTGATGGCTGACCCACAGAAAGAGAATACACATTTGTCAGTTGAAGCTATGTTTATGGTAATCTGTTAAGCAAGAAGAAAACTGCACAGCAAGATAATTGCCTTTTTCAGGTGAAGACAGATAGGTTCAGAGAAGTGTGCTAACTTGCCCAGGCGGGACCCAGCGGGGACCCAAGCAGAGCGAGGACTGCCAGGTCTTAGAGCTAACTGCCTCTCCTCTGTGTGTGTAACTTCCCAGCAAGTGTTGCTGTCCTTGGTGAATGACTTGCCTCTGAGCTTCTTCCCGCGCTACCCAGCACCACCCGGGGAGCAGCAGGAGGCCCGGGTTTGTAAAACAGCATCTAGCTGTCAGCACTGGCATTTGTCAAAGGAAGTGACTGCTCTCGGGCTCCAACACTGTTCCCAAAGTGGACACTGCTTTTGAGAAGTGCTAGCGTACAAGCTTGTCAGGCGCAGCCGGAGGAGAGCTGGTTGGTAAAGGGAGCAGAGGCTGGGGACAGATAAAGGGGAGACAACTGCCGGGGGAAGCTGGGCATCTCTTTCCTCGCCCACTTCTTGCTCCCAGCCAGAAGCAGCCTCTTTCTCCAAAGCACTCATGGGGTGGGAGATGGAGGGGCAGGGAGAGGAAACCACGTCTCTTAGGATCTTCCTATTAGGACCCAGAGCTGATGAGCCAGGAACACAGAAACCCCCTCTCTCATGGAAACCAGTGCCAGATGGACAGATGGACAGGAGGTCTATGCAGCACTGACTGGAAGCTAAGAGGTCCCCTTCTGTTCCCGAGCAGGGGATGAATGGGGGAGCATTCCACCAATGGAGAGAACTGGGTCCTGAATTTGAGAAGAATGCCCTTTGGAGAGGGGGCATGTGAGCATTTCACTTTTGAGGGAAGTGTGAGGACATTTCTAACTTACCCTGCCACGTGGTCCTGCTTTGTGCCACTATCCTCCCTCTGCCCTTATTAAGCAAGACTAGGTAACTCCAGGTAAAGAAGATAGGCGAGTCCTTGCTAGTAAGTAAGAGGGCTGAGACTTTGCCACTTTGTCTCCAGCTCCTAGGAAACAAACAAGACACCATGCCTGCTTGAATGCTTAAGGATCTTAATAGTGCCAGGTACCATGCTAGACCCAGCGATATACTGGGAACAAAAACAAGATCCTCGCATCTGAGCTTACAGCCTGCTGATGGGAAACCAATAAATGCTGAAGGACCAACATCCCTGAGCTCTGTCACTTCCAACAATACTGACGTCTCATTACACTGGGGAGCTGGTATTTGGGCAGGGCTCAGCTGGGTGGTTGTCCTGCCCCCTGCGATGGCATTGAGAGTCACTCGTGCACTCGCATTTCCCTGGGGGTTTGGGTGGAACGCCCATGTGGCCTCTCATCACGGGGACATTACAACATGGCGGCTGGGCTTCTAGAAGGGAAGGCAGCTGTCCAGTCCTCCAAGGGTGCACAAGTCCCAGGACAGCATCTCCATGCTCTGTGGGTTAAGGAGGGTTCCGGGGTCAGTCCACACTCAAGAAGAGGGGAAAAGAGCTCCAGCTCTCACTGTGAGAAGTGCACGTGCACACAGACAGGGGAGGAATTGTGGGTGGCTGTTTTTTGAGGCCATCCTTCCTGACATTTTCAGACGGTAATACCCTCAGGTTATTTTTCCCTTTGTTATAAGTACTCGCTACAATGAGGACTAGCTCATTGCTGAGGGCGAGCAGTGGGGAGCAAGTGGCCCACAGTCGAGGCACGGGGACAGGGATGCTCTTGTGCTCTGATGGGAAGGGACCCTCTGAGAGGATACATAGTAACATTTATAGGATTATTTAATCCTCAAGCATAAAGTGACAAAAGTGTTATCCCCATTACACACATGAGGAACTAGAGACCGGAAGCTGAAATTAGGGTGTCCTGGCTGATTCGTGGGGGGGCTGGGGTTTGGAACCAGGGCAGGACCTCTCAGCCTATTTTATCTGTAGAGTGCCCTTACACTGAGCCACGAATCACCGGCAGATGCAAAAATCCATGGCATCCCTTTGGATGTAAACAATCCATATCATTTGCTCATCTGTTCACAAGCACTCATGCGCACCTGTGAATGAACGTATGCAACGTATATGCACACGGATGGAACCCGTTCACGTGTATCTTGTCTGACACGCACGCACGAATCAAACGCACAAACCACACACAGACCACATGTAACGTACATACGGTCTGTGCTTATGCAGAAAGGGGGTTGACTTGGGCCATTTCTATTTCTGGTTCTTTCCGGAGGGTCTTTGGGAGGGTAGATACCCTGTGGTTCTCTGGCCCCAATGGACTGGAGGCTGATACACAGGGAAGGATTTTAGATCCTTTGGGAGCTCACTGATTGCTCCCAAAGCCATGGCTGGCAGGTGGGGGGGGGGAAGGGGTGCCCTGGATGTCAGGTTCTCTAAGTATCTAGTCCACAATGGGAACAGACTCTCTTCCTTCCAGATCCTGGGGTAGGTGGTGGTGGTGGAGGAATGGGGACCCTCCACCCTCACATTTAAGGGAAAGACCCGAGAGATGGGGAGGCAGTCACGTGTTGCATTTGGGAGGAGGGGTCTTGGGCAAGTCACGGAGCTGCAAGTTACACAGCTGGGATCCCAAACCTCAGCATTGCCACCTGTCAAATGGGGATGGTAGAGGCACCTGCACTCACACAGGGCTGTTCTAAGGATCGGAGGAATGAAGACAGGTACATTTCTCTGTGTGTCCAGCCCCATAAGCATGTATTCATGGGACATTTTCAATACATGGCATCCTGGAGCTGGGCTCCCTCCTCTCTCCCTCCCCTGTGGAGCCCCTGTCCCACTTCTCACCTCTCCTGGGCACTGCAAGGCCACTAGACTGGACCCTCTACCCTCCCATCCACACAGACAAGGCTGCTGGAACAGGCAGCACAGCCCCAGTGGCTGTGTCCAAGGCCAGGGAGCAACGGCTGCCATGAATTGTGTAGACCCTAGCAAGGTCAGCAGGACCCCCCCCCCCCAGCACCTCCCCTGCTGTTACTGTTAGGGGATCAGTAGTCCACCTCTGGACATAGCAGCAGACCAGAGCGCAAACTTCCCACTAGAAAGTGAAGTCTTCCGGTTAATGGTTCCTGGATTCCTGGGGCTTGTGCATAGTAGGTGCTCCGAGAGCACCTGCAAACGGCCAGATTCACAGAAGATGCCCACTGTCTCCCCAGCTGCTTACATGCCGCTGCCCCGGACACAGGCTTCCTCTGTTCCCCAGGCTCCCTTCTTCCGGCTGGCTGGCCCTGTAGCCTGTCACCGACAGGACAGCCAACCTCAGAGCTGGGTGACCTTTCAAAGACACCGGGATTTGTTTAATTTTCAGAATTCACCTCTCTTCATCCTTCTTATCAGAGGCAGCTAGGCCCCAGCTGGGAAGGCTGTTTGGCATCTTTCCCTGAATTTTGAAACAGATGGGCCAGGACCTTCTCAGACAGAGTCCTTTCTTCTCCACCAAGAGCAAGGAGAGATAGGATAGAATGGGGAGGGGGCGGAATGCCCTAGAGGAGAGGCAGAAAGGCTGAATGCACAATGATGGTAATGCCCAACTCGTTTGCATGAAAACCTGGTTCTTTATCCCTGCTTGAAGAGGAAGAACCACATTATAACAGCTCAGGCTTCTTGAGTCCTTATCACACACCAAACATCATCTCCTTGATCCCTCTCAGCAGCACCTTGGGGGTCCTGGAATCCCTATCTTACAGTCAGGGAAACTGAGGCACAGCCAGGGAAGTCCTGGAAAAGCCGCACAGCGAGTGGAGGGGTCGGGGTTTAAATCCAGCCCTGTGGACAGCGAGGTCTGGGCAGGCCTCGCCTGCTCCTCACCACGGTCTCAGGGGAGATCCGCATGCTCCCCATTTTGTAGGATTCTGAGTGTTTTCCCTTTAATTGTCAACTCACAGCAGCAAATGTCGAGCCCAGGAGGAGTGAGATGGCACTGCAATTCCAAAACCGGGGTCTGGGCACATGGGGCGGGGGGCAGAGCCCATTTCCGCCTATGAATTTATGTAATCCCTACAACCACAGGAAACACTGATTTGGTACTATTACAGCCATTTGGCAGGAGAGAGAAAGGAGGCGCAGGGATGCAGAGTAAATCCAAGAAACTGTTGGGAACTGATAGAGGCAGGTTTAAATTGGCTCTCCCACCCCACAGCCTACTATGTTCTTGACCACCACAGTAGGCGTCCCCTTCCCACACAGACCACAGTCAGCAGGACCCCGGTATGGAGGTCTTTCTCCGGTGGGGTTTCCCAGCGCCCACAGAGGAAGGATTCTGGAAGATCGAAGCTGCAGACCCAGAGCTGTGTCCTCACGTGCCTTCCTCCCTCTGCCCCTCGGCCCTACCAGTCCAGACACTCCACACGTTCCCCTGGGAGCTGCAGGGACATTGGTCAGTTCTAGCGGAAAACCGTCCCTAAATAGGGCAGGACTAGAGTGGACACACCATCTCAGCCAGGGAGGAAGAGATTTTCGAGGAAGGAAGCTGCAACAAGGAAACTACTGGGCAGACCCCTGTATTTATTTTCTTTAATGAAAGGAGATCTGCCCAAGATGCTGGCATCAGGCTCACTCTGGGGACCCGAGGGGACCACGGTGGAGGGTCCTGCTCAGCTGGGAGTTAGGAGAAAGTCTCTCTTTGCAGCTTCTTGTTGACAACTCTAACCTTGGGACAGCAGATGAGCGAAAATGTTTTCCTTCTGGAGTCAAGTTACCTTTGCCTGAAGACGTCCCAGGGGCTCTGAGCCCTGAGGGTCAGTCACTTGGGAGCATAAGAACACAAAGGAAGGGGAGACCCAGGCTGATACATTTCACTTCACTGATGAAGTGTTTAGCTTCTGATTGGACTTTATGACTGCTCCACTCATTTTCTCCTTACGTCCTATCATGAGATCATCATGGACCTCCGTCGCTAATGGCTCGAGTCGGTTTCTAAGCACGTTCTTATCTGTTCCTGGAGATTTTTGGATTTAGGTGTCTCAGTAAGTAAAACTGGAAGTAGGAAAAAGGGAAAATGCACAGTGAGGACACACTATGCCTTGGGGAGGCAACCCTGATTAAGGGGACATGGTCTCCCGCGCACCCAGGGAGGGTTTCCCATGTCAGTTTCTAGTGTGGGAAGCTTGAGTGGGGGATGGGTGGGAGGGAAGGGAAGAGGGGGTGCGCCAGCTGCTTCCAGAGCGCATAGCTAGGGTCTTAACCTAGCCAAGGGAGTTGTTCCACACTAATTCTGTTATTTTAACCTCTTCTACTTTTATCCATCTCTTTAATTGGGTTTGTTTTAGCCTTTAGAATATCATCCCTTTAGAATTTTATTCCTAGTTGATGGGCTAGTGGGAAGTGTGGACATCAGGGTGACCGCAGCAAGGTGAGTCCCCTCTCTAATCAAGGGGGCCTTTTTGCTGCCCCTTCCAGCAACTGTAACTTCCCCAAATGCACGTGCCCTCCTCCTCCCCCAACTCTCTTCCTCTATTCAAAATTCTGGCAGAGTAAGCTCTGGAGTTATAAAGAATAAACATTTTTCAACATTTACACATTAACTGCTGGGTCTGGATTACTTTTTCAAGCATGTCCCATTTCGTTGGGTGGCGATATGAACTACATGTTCTGAAGGTCCTAATAAAAGGGTCTGACATTTGCCTGCTCACCATCGACCAGGATCTTATCCAATGTCCACTGGGACTCCAGCAGCAAGGTGCTATTTGCGCTTTCAGATGGAAGAAATAACGTGATTCTGAAGTGTGAGCTCTTCACAGCTCCTGTGTGGTCCCCCAACACGCCCAAGCATGGGACCCTCCTTATAATGGTCTAGAATTACCAAAGCCACAAAGCCACCCCACTATGAACTTTTAGAATGCAGTCAAATACCCACAAGAGACGTTACTCCTCCCTGGGGAAGAAGATACCACTATGCCATACACTAGGGGACACGGGGGACACTCCTACCCTCGGGGGGACCTGGGGTCCTTGCAGGTTAATGACTGGAAATGAGTGCAAGGTGCAAATGAGATCTGGATCTGCCCGTTCCCATCAGTGTGGTGTGGGTGAACCTCAGTTTGCTTATCCATGAAATGGGGATCCTACCACCTCTTCCCTCTGAGAATCAGTTTGAGGATAATATGAAGCCCAAGGAAAAAGGAAGTTATAGGGAGGGGTACGAGAGAGAAAGGGTCTGGAATGGGAACCGTCGGTGGGAGGGCCAGACCGCTTTGGAGAGCAGGCTGGCATCATTCACTAAATCAAGGTGAAGGTCTCTGCTCTGTGGCCCAGAAATTCCTCCCTCCAGCTCCAGGAGAAACATCCAAGGATGCTCACAGCAGTAGCCACCAGAAAACTGGAAATTGGAAACCGAAAACCACCCAATGTCCAAAGCAGAATGCATCATTGTGACCTATTCGTAGACCATTATAAAAATTCAAGCAGAAAAATTACACCACATAGTTCTGGTAGATTCTAAAGACAGGCAGACCCCAACACAGCCCAAATTCCAAGGCAAAAGCATGGGGACCAAGACAGAGAGGGAGTTCTTGGTAGCACGAAGTCTGCTCTGTGACCTCCCTAATACTAAACCAAGACACTGAAGTGTTAAGGACTTAGAGGTCACATAGGTAGAATCCACACCAGGGACATGACGTCTTCTGATGGTTCTCCCAACAAGTAGTGCCTGAATCCACCATCTCTCCCTGGATGCCAACAACCAAGTGCTTCTTGCCGCCCACCCAGGCTGGCTGCATGAGATTGAATGAGAGACAAGTCTGTACCAGATCTGATAGTGAAGATCCCCTTTGGGTACCTCCTTTCCATGCCACCCAGGACCCCTTGGTCCTGCCTCCTTTGAACCTCATGAGGAGCTCTGGAGGAATTTCCAAGATGGCAGTCTCCAAACACCCCATGAGCTTCTACCACCGCTCCCCGTTCCTTGCTCTAGCTCAAAGTGGAGAGGCAGTGGGACGTGATGGTTACCAGCCCTGCCATATGGAGTCAGATGGCTCAAGTTCAAATATAACCCACATATTAGCTGTGTCATTTTGGGCAAATTATTTAACCTTATGGAAGAGTTCCTCTCATCTCTCCTATACAGGTGACAAACTAAACCTTTAGAGAGATAATGGAGATTTATGTTAGGGTATACATACCATGTGAATTTTTACTACAATGATTCCCAAGTTTTGGTCCACGTTAGAATTGCCTGGGGGCAATTAAAAAAAAAAAACAACCAATACCAAAAACAAAACCCTCAATGGTCAGGTCACATCTCATACAAATCAAATCAATGTCCAAGGGTAAGAGCCAAGTATTACTAGTTTTTAAAAGTCCCAATGCACAGCAAGATTTGGAAACTACTGATCTATCATGAAGCCAGGTTTTAGGTGCTTAGTCCCTGACTTAGAGAGCACACACCCCCTGCCCCCGTATACCCCTAACATTTTTATTAGTGTGCTTCAGTGTGCAAGAAATACCCAGCTGCTCCAGTGGTGGTCTTCGCCACTTGGTAAATCAACACACTCCGTCAGCCTTCTCTTGCTGCAGCCCATGGCACCCTCAATTCTTAGTTGCCTCCAGAATGACGAGGCTGCTTTGACCTTTCCTTCTGCTATATTCAGTGCAGCCCGGCTGGGCTCCATCAACATCCCCTCACTGCTATTGGTCAAGGAGAGTGAAAGCAGCTGCCATTCACATGGCGGGTGAGGAAACTGACTTGCATCTGGGCAACTCCAATAACCCACCTGCCTTCCTAGCCTTCAGGGGAGTCTGCATTCCTGGGCACCAGCCCAATGGGGCTCTTAGACATGCATCTCATCACTCCACTCCCCAGTGGCTATTGGATCAAGAAACCCCTCATCTTGTCCTGTAAGACTGTGCTACCAGCTCCTCTAATCTCATGGTTCTTCCTACTTCTTGAATTTCTAGGCTCTAATTGTACTGGCTTTTAATTCCTCGAGCACTCCCACCGCAGGACCTTTGTACATGCACTTTTACCCCCAAACCCCAGCTGAGGCTTCCAGCAAGCATATGCGCCTGTTAGCTATTCCTTGGGCTCCTTATTTTCTGCCTTCCCCCCCACTGATAGCAGGTAGAGGGTGCCAACACACCTATCACCTGTTAAACACTTTCAGGATGATGGTATTTTATTGGTGATACCTATTTTACAGGTGAGGACACTAGGGCAAAGAGGTAGTGTTCTTAAATTGTCACACAGCTAGTGAAGTGCAGAGCGAGAATCTGAGCCAAGGGCCTGACCCCTGGGCACCACCCGCCCTGATTGGGACAGAGCTGCTGGGGCACATGGCCCTCTAGCTGATGCCCGTACTCACCTCTTGCTTCCCAGTGCCTTGTGTGCAGCAAGCACTTAATGGCTTTTGAATGAATGACCTCCCTGTGGGGAAGGAAAGGCAGAAAAGCACCCTTGTCCCTCCTGCTAAATTGGCTCAAACACAGAATGCGCTGGGGCAGCCCCTGTCCCGCTTGTCCCAGGACCCAGGTCTTCTGCATGTTTCTACACGGCAGCCCCCTCATCAGAGCCAGGCCCTGCCCTGCTCTGAAGGAGCCAACCAGGCGCTCCCCTGCCCCCTTCCCAGCCGCCTGCTAGGGCTCTGAGCCGAGCAACTCCACCAATCCATCAGGGGACGTCAGCCTCGCCGAACGGTTTGGGGCATAAATCAAACTACGAGGAGGAAAGATTAAAAAAAAAAAAAAAGGAAAGAAAGAAAAGAAAGAGAAAGAAAGAAAAAAAGAAAGGAGAGAAAGAAGGTAGCGGGGAGAGAAAAATTGAGTAAGGGGGTGGGGAGAAAGCAAGGGAAGGAGGGAGAAAATGAGATCAAAGGCAAAAATTCATCAGAGATAACGGAATTATTTATTTTTCCTGCTCTCGGTCTCTGGGCCTTTGAGGCCTCCACACTGATGTATTTGGACATCTTGGGGCCGTCTGTTACCGGAGGCCACCCCAGCCCCCCAAAGGCACGTCGTTTCCATCAGCAGCAGCTGCCCCCTCCGCGGTTGCCCATGGATCCTTTTGAAGTGGGTCCCGGTGGTGTTTACCCGCCTTCGCGTAAGAAACGTGTGCAGGGTGGCGGCAGCTGGCCCCTGGTGGGGCTCGGGAGGAAGGGGTCTCCTCATCACTCACCAGCCTGTTTATTTGGAAGCCAGAGCGGCCCTTTCTCCACTTATTACTCAACGTCCTCTCCAGGCCAACCCATCCTCGCTCCAGAAGGTGGGGCAGGAATAACAAGCCCGTGGCTGAACGCACCCCTCTTGCCTGGGGCCCACAGCGCACTTGGCTTTCACAGACCTGCCAATGAAGGTCAGGAGGACATGCGTCTGGTCCCAGCAAGACTGGCCTGGAGCACGCACCCAGGAACCAGGACCTCTGGCTTCAAATTCTAGCTCGTACCGCATGAAGGCACAGGCAAGTGACCTCAATCCTCAGAACTCCCCTTTCTCACCGGACAGCCTCAGGAGACCATATGCAGAGCCGAGTCGTGTTCTTAACACAAAGCCCATTGTCAGTGGTGTTCAGCACCTGCCGTGGCAAAAGGCAACGTGGGATTAACATGGTTCCTCTTCCTAGAGTGTCCGTTTTCTCTACACCCTGCGGAGACCGCTTGAGACAGAATTTCGTCATGTTTTAATAGGACAATCAATCGGCTAAGAAGTTATGGGCTAGGGGCGCCTGGGTGGCTCAGTCATTAAGTGTCTGCCTTCGGCTCAGGTCATGATCCCAGAGTCCTGGGATGGAGTCCCGCATCAGGCTCCCTGCTCAGCAGGAAGCCTGCTTCTCCCTCTCCCACTCCCTCTCCTTGTACTCCCTCTCTTATGCTCTTTCTCTCTGTATTAAATAAATAAATTTAAAAAAAAGTTATGGGCTAAAACATTAGTGGCCTGAAAGGATATTGTTAAGACTGGAGATTGCGGTCCAAGAGGAGAACCATCTCGCCTCAAGCCACGAGGTCATTTACCTACAATATTCAGCTGGGTGTGTGGACCAGGACGACACTGAGTTGGCGGAGACTCAAGGCTGCCACCTGCTACAGCTGTGTGATCTGTGAGGCTTGCCTTCCTCACCAGGGAGGGGGAGAGAAGAGCACCTCCCTCCCAGAAGTTTTTGTGAAGATTCAGTGGATTTGTTTATTAAATAACGTTTATATAACAGGACATGCCATGCACAGGGCTCAGGGCTTGATAAAATGCTTTGTGATTTGCAGTCTCAGAGCCGGCCTAGGAGATGGGCACTGCTGCCCCCACTTTACAGACGGAGAAACCAACACACTGAGGTAAATAGGAAGACACAGAATAACATTGCTGGTAGCACAGGAGAGTGGCATCCAGAGGTCAAACACAAATTCTCATGTTCGGGTTTTCAGAAACCATTCAGAATTACAATATGGGGCTGCCAGGCTCTCTAGCCCCCCCTGGGGCAGGGCACCTCAGAGCATAGACACACAGGCAGAAAGAGGGCTCTTTTGGAAGAGATCAAGAACATTAAGGTGCTTGGGCTGGGCATCAGAGGTGCGGAGGTGGGATCTCTCGAGTCAGAGATGGGGTGAGCCAACCTGTGCACCTGCTTCTCCTGCAGAGAAGAGGACCAAAGTCCTGCTGGAGGGGCAACCTGCCAGACAGACCTTGGCTATTGGGGGTCAGGCACCAAGGGCAGCCAGAAAAAAGTGGGGCTCTCTTAGGAATGTGCACATGAGCCCAGGCTGCTTTTGCGGGGGGTGTTGGCGCACAGGCAGATGTTCTCATGGTGGCTTGTCATCTTTTGGAAGAAACCTAGGAAGTGGTACAGCAGAGCCCAGAGACTCGGCAGGCCTGTCTGGGGCGGGTGACGGGTTGCTGGAACTTTTGGTTTGAGTGACAGAGCTGGAGCCCTCTTCATGCCCTCTTGGTTGTCCTTACAAACCTTGCCACCAAAACCAGGACAACAGGACCAGCTGGCATGAGGCCAACAGGGTTTAGCACACAGTCGATTGTAGTATGTTTCAACAGAAGTATGTGTCCTCATTCTCCTCTGCCAATAAGGTTATTCCAGAAAGCGTGGAAACAAATGCTTCTCAGACCTCTCCCACTCACACAGTGCATCGAATCTGGCCTTGGTAAGATTCCGCCCGGGGAGCAAGGCTGGGGATGGCCAGGGGCCCACTTGTGAAATGGGACCAGACAGGTGATCCTCCGTGACTGGCCTTCCCATGCCCTCCGACCTGCTGGCTGGCACCCAGAAGGAAACTCAGGAGCATGGCTTCTAAAGGAGCTGCTTTCAGGTGGTGTAGACAGAAACCCCTGGGACCTACACCACGAAAGCTCAAAGTCGGGGGTGGGGGTGTGGTGCACATGAGGCTGGTGCCGGCCAGTGAGGGCCTGGCTGGGGCAGAGAGGCACAGCCTGGTTTTGATTAAACAGCCATCATTTACTCCCACCAGGAACAATACTGGGGAAGGGGAAGTGGTCACATGACCCACGGGCTGGCGTGGGAGCCGTCCGTCTTGCCAGCCCAGAGAGTCGCGGTGCACTTACGTTGCCTCTACTCTGTGTGATGGGCCTGGCGAGGCAGGAGGACCTCATTAAATCCCTGTGATGTTTCTACTGAGACAGACCTATCTATCACAGGATTTCCTCATTTCCCTCAGGAAAATACTGGTCTCCAGCCTTTCAGAATGGGCAGGCTACTCAGGATATGTATGAACCCTTTACCGGTGACAACACTAGGACCTGAAACAGATTCCAGACTTTTTCCAGGGTTGGGTTGACAATCACTACATAATTTCTTGCTTGAGCCTCAAAATAAAGTCATTGGGAGTTACAGCCTTTCCCCCTCCCCTTTTCCTAGGCTCAACCAGGGAAGCTTCTAGAAGAATATGTGGTTCAAGATGCTTTTCCACGTAGCAGAACGGCAGCTACCATCAAGTATCAGGCCTTAAGAACTGGTGCTTTGAGAAGTCTCTCGGCTCTGGGATAGGACATGGGTGCTTGCAATCATTTTATAGGCGGGAAGACGGAGGCTCACAGCAGCTCACGTGGTAGAAATGGGACGCAGGATCAAGGCCTGTGGGAGCCTAGAACTCGGCAGTGTTCTGCATGGCTGTCATTCCTTGGGGGGCAGGGACATCGCCTGGCACAGAAGTCAGACATGACCTCTCGGGCTGGGGTCCTGAACCCCACGGGGCTAATTCCCTCCTCCTGAAGATGAACTAGGGAACCTTCTTTCCCATCTGCCACTAGGCGGCGCTCTGGAGAACAGGTGGTGAAACGCTGGGTGTCTCCATCTCTGGTCTTTGGCCGTTCATCGTTGGAGGTACATTCAGAATGAGCTGAAAAGGATCTCAAGCAGCACCCGCTTTGGTCCCGCCTTTTTTAAAGGAGATGTGGCCATCCGGACCGATGTGTCGTCGGTTCTCAGCCTCACCTGTGGGGAGTCACCGGGTCCCTGGAGGTACCAGAGGGCACGAGGGGCAGAAGACCAGCCACCAGGCAGGCTGTGCTCCTCACCGTGCTGAGTGGCTGAACAAGCCTGCCCCCTCTCAGACAAGGTTCCTGAACATACCAAGCCCAGAGCCAACGAGGGTTCAAGTGTGCATTCTTGTCCTTCATCAGAGAAGCTATAAGGGTCTAACGTTCCAAATCAACAACAAAAAAAACCCTAGCACCAAGTTTAGGAGTATTAATTTTAAGAATACACTTTAGTTCGGAAGAGTTTCCGGTTTACACAGAATCCTGCCCTATATACTTTTCACACCCAGCCTCCCCTAATGCTTTCAGTTCCCACGGGACATTGGTCACAGCTGAAATGAACACTGGTGTTACACTGGTAATGCACTGATGAAATTCAAACAAAACCAAAACAAAACTATTGACTTTCTGTCCCAGGACCCAATCCAAGGTACCAACCTGCATTTAGAAGAGTAGGACTTTAGGTAACATAGGACTAGATTTCCTAAATAAGTCACACAAAGGAAAAAAAAAAATCCCCTGGGATTCTGGTCTGTAAGCTTCCAATCCCATGCCGTCCAATATGGCACCTACTTGATGAGGCAATTTCAATTTCAGTTAAGGTGGGTGGCTCCGTCATTCTGCCTTCGGCCCCGGTTATGATCCCAGGGTCCTGGGAAGGAGTCCCACATCGGGGGGGGGGGGGTCCCTGCTCAGCGGGGAGTCTGCTTCTCCCTCTCCCTCCTCCTGCTCATGCTCTCTCATCCTAGCTCTCAGTTTTAATTTTCTATAAAAAAATTATCTAACATTCCTTAGTCACAGCCCACATTTCAGCACTCAGTAGACGTGTTCCCAGGGGCTATAGCTCTGGGCAGCAGAGAGGAAGGGCACTGCCATTATGAGATCACGTTCTAGTGAACACTTATACGTGAAGACTAGACTATCGCGTATCAAGTAGCCCTTTTACCTAATTTGTTTTGGAGATCATTCCACATTGCAACGGCCATTGGAAGGGAGGCAGATTAGCATGTACTAGACTGGGCCATTGGGTAGGTCGCCATTATTTAAGCCATCCCCCTTGATGGACACTTAGGGTACTCTCAGAAGGAACAAGGATGTCCTTAGCAGCCTTCACTGTACTAGGAGGAAATTGGGAACAACCTTTGTTGACTTGAGGGTTAAGTGACTTAGGCCAGCAGGAGAACTGCTCCCACAGAAAACCTCTTGCCATTCCACCAGGCCTGTGCCTCAGGCCGATGGCCGTGCCCAGCGAGGTTGGAGGCAGACAGGGGAGCCTGAGGCCAGCGTCTCCCCGAGGTCAGAAGGGTTTCAGGGGCCCTGTTGAGAGCTGTGAGCCAGAAACCCCATCCAGCTATGCTCAGGTCAAAACCACGTGATGACCAGACTGGAAAGTTCCATCCAACCGGTATCTCAGAAGCTAAAACTATAGTGCCGGTTGTACAGTAAGAAATTACCAGCAGCTTGCTCTAAAAGACACCGCTGTGTCCCAGCAGGGTACACACACTTTCATACTTTTTAAACCAGCCCAACTCCATTAAGTAGGTTCCATTTTCACCATTTTCCAGATGGGGAAGTGGAGGTGAAGGGTTGGGAGGGGGCAGTCACCATTCTGTTTCTGCAAAGAATTCCAGCTGGGGAGTAGCAAAGCCAGGACATAAACCCAACATCAAGCCAAACACAGGCCAGCAGCCTGTGCCTCTGTGGGCAGGCATGCAGAGAGCCCAGAAAGTTCCCTGGGTGCCCTTTCTCCAGCTTCCTCTAACAGTACCATCTTAGGTCATGCACTTATTAAAATGAACAGATTAGCTTTGCTATATAACTATTAACTAAGTTACAGACTTCACTGAGACCTTACTAGTTTCCCCCTCCCACCCTCATCCCGGCTGGCTACAGAAAGCCAGACTCTCCCCTGTAGGTGTTAGTCCCCTGAGCCTCTGGCCCATCTTTTGCAGAGTGGAGCTGTGCTCTCCAGCCCAGGCCTGTCCAAGGTCAGACTGTGAATAGACCTTAACCTGGTCAGTTCACTCAGGTGGGCTGGGCTTGAATTTTTATTCTCATCTGTGAACATATTTAAATATGTGCTCCAAATTAAGGGATGCAGGAACTAAGGAAGGCTTCTTGGTAGGGAGATTACAATCAGGCCTCAAGGAATGGGTGGAATTTGGGGGGTGGGGCATGGGAACCCCCAGCTTTGAGCAGAGACCTCCTGGGTGCCCGTGGCTCAGCCCTCCCTCCTCCAAACAGCACAGTTTTGGGCACAAAAAAACAGTGTATATCCTAATGTCTGAGAAATCCCAGACCTGAAGGCTTTGGACCCCCAGATCTCAGTCCTCCTGATCAAATTCAGCTGGCAATCCATCCATGTGGCTCAGATCTGGGGTCTGCAAACCCTCCACAGCACATTTGCCGTGGCTGGCTGCATAGCACGGGCGGGGGCGGGAGCAGGGGGAGCGGAATCCACGTCCCGGCCACAGAGACTCTAAACGTAGATGGATCTCCGAGATAGCCGGAGACCGTGGGGCCCACCTGTAAAGCTTCTATCCCAGGTTCCTCATGGTGCTTTGTCATAGGAGAAGAGTATTTTATTGTGGTTTCAATTCTACTGCTCATTTATCATGGAGGGCCTCTGGCAATGCACTCTGGCAGAAGCTGGCCCGCGAGAAATGGGGTAAGGTTACGTTAGAATCCCCCAGGAAGCTTCCAGAACATCCGGTGGCCTGGGCCCTGCCCCAGACCCACCGAAATCTGTCCCCTGGAATAGGACTCTGATCCAGTCATTCAGGAGAGGATAAAAATCCGGAGGCCAAAGCCAGTGTGAGCCATGATCTTCAATGGATTTCCTGAAATTTAGAGGAACCATTCCAAGGAGTAGTCTGCGGAGAGAGGCGTCCTTCGTGTCCCAGGAACTTCATTTAGAGGGCACAGTAATCCTGCTTTTTGGCGGAGGCCCATCACACCCAAGCAGAGGGTGTTACTCTGGAGACAAAGCTAGCCCATCACTTTCCTTACCACACCGACGGAAACCCGCATCCCATTTATTGAACAAACAAGGATGATCAAATACTTTGCAGACACAAGCATTTGCCAAGTGCACAGTGAATATCTAGAGACATGCACACTTAGCTTCCTGAGGACAGTGAGTATATGAGTGTATACACTGTCTTCATTCCAGAACATGATTTACGTGCTGGGAACCGACGCAGAGAGCCCCTTGCTTTGTGTTCAGAACACTTACGCCCTAAACACTACGTTCATGAGTCTTCTGGATTTTGAAAACCCGACCTCTAGTTGATAAATTCTACCTGCTTATTAAACCAAGGTGCCTAAGATTAATTTCACATTCAGGTGTTTCCCCCTCCCCGTCGCCAAAGCAACACACATTTTTAAAAACACAATTAGTAAAATCTCCTCTTGACGACTCCTCCCCGCTTCTGCTACCCAGAAGAATTCGCTTCTTGCAAATCGGCATATACCTTTTGTAGAACACTTGTTCCTAACTGGGGTGATTTTGCTTTGGGGGGGCATTTGGCAATACTGGAGGACATTTTTGATCATCACACCTGGAGGGCACTGCTGGCCTGGGTGGGTAGGGGGGCAGGGATGTTGCTAAACATCCTAGAACACAGAGGACAGCCTCCCACAATGAATTATCCAGTGCCGGGGATCTTGTGAATTTTTGCGATTTTGTACTTAGAGGACATCTATGTATCATTCTGTTGTGCGCACAGACCATTAGGCATTTAGGGAAAAACTGGAAACAATCTCATGCCTATTACCTACATCTTTGCACATTTAACTGATGATTTCTCAACTCGTTATCTGAGCAATTGCAGATGCGTGTCTCGCACGGACGAGAGGAGACTCGAACGGCCAGCTCAGGTTGGCAGAGCTGTCCCGTGGGCTGTGTCAATGCACGCATGCATGCTCACCGTGTTTTGGGAGTCATTTAGCCAGCGGGGGCTTTGGAGGACCTTCTCTCGAAGAGCCAGGCCCGTGCAGAGAGTGCACCGTGGAGGGTTTGCTCTCCAGGTCCTAAGCCCGGAAGAGCACATGAGTCATGGCTTTGAAATCCAGCTCAGATGCCAGCTGAAGACAGAGGCTTTGCATAATCAAGTTGACAAACGAAGCTGGGCCTGCCCTGCCAGGGACAGGCTCATCCATATCCTGGGTTAAAAGAAATATTACGTTTTTTAAGAGGAAAGAAACATATTTAAGAGATAAAGAGCGGGGAAAAAAAGAGAGAAGAGTTTTTTGGCCATTAATTATAATAAAACACAGGGGGAAAAATTCACTTTAAAGGCACGCTAAAGCCCTATAATCTTCAAAGAGATAGGGGCGGCTCAGATGCCCGGGAGGAGAGAAACTTCACCAGACCGCCATTTCCAGTCAGTGTGAACAGCCAACATGAGTGCCGCGTCTGTAGGGGGGACATGGTGGGCTGGGGACCCGATCTCTTCCTTGCGCGAGAGGAGCTGCTCCGATTGGACCACGTGCTGTGGGCCAGTGCTGGTTTCCAAAAATGACTCTGGGACCATAATAGCCAAATGTCCACCACCACCATTCTTTGGCGGGTGGGGGGTCTGGCTTCCTGTCCAGACCCTGCATATTCAGGAGAGCGCTTCCAGTTTTGCTCCACCAGGTTACTGCTGTGTGGGAATGCCGTCCAGCTCCCGTGGCCTTTGGTCACAAGAAGCCCCAGCTCCGGGGCTGAATGTCCATGATTCCTGTTGGCACAAGCCAAATGGCATGCCTGCCATGGATTCAAACTCTGCTGTCGTAGGCTGGCCCAAGGCACTCAGCGGCTTCGCGTTGGCCATCTTGAGGGAGGCGACATGAACTAATGCCAGGAAATTAATGGGTGAATATGGTTTATTTATCCAACAAATGCCAGGCTTGACTGTATAATCCATGGTGTCAGAAGAACCCACCAGCTTTATTTGGATGGGGACAGGGAGGGGGTGGGGGAGGGCAGTAGGAGCGCTGGAAGAGGGAAGGACTTGGCTTTTCTCGGTATAAACCCCACTAAGAAACATGTTCCCAGGGAACTGCCTAGTAGTCTCCCCCAACTTGCAAAAACTTCTCAGGATATGATAAATGTGAGGATGTAGAGAAAAAGGAACCCTTAGGCACTGTTGGTGGGAATGCAAACTGGTGTGGCCACTGTGGAGAATGGTATGGGGGGAGGTCCTCCCAATTAAAAATACAAATACCATATAATCCAATAATTCGAAATTGGTTATTTACCCAAACAAAAATACTAATTCAAAAAAATATGCACCCCCTAGGTCTATTGCAGCATTATTTACAATAGCCAAGATATGGAAGCAGCCTAAATATTCACTGATAGACAAACAGATGAGGAAGATGTGGTACACACAGATTGTGGAATATTACACAGCCATGAAAAGGATGGAATTGTGCCACTCTCAACAACGCAGTTGGACCTAGAGGGTATCTTGCTGACTGAAAGAAGAATTCACTCATGCCAAATGTAAAAGATGAATGAACAAACAAAAAGTAGAATCAGACCCATAAGTGGAGAACTGATGGTTGTCAAAGGGGAGTAGGTGGGAAGATGGAAGAAATGGGTGAAAGGTAGTGGGAGTACAGGCTTCCTGTTCTGGAGTGAATAAGTCACAGGAATAAAAGGCACAGCATGGGGAATATAGTCAATGGTATTGTAATCGTGTTCTACAGTGACAGTGGCTACACTTATGAGCCCCAGGTAACTTATCAGATGTAGTATACCTGAAAATGGTATGTCAACTACAAAAAATTTAAAAATTTTTTGAAGATTTAAATAGAGTATTTTGGGGGAACTAACTACACAAAGAGAAGCTTTGCAAGCCTTTTGATGTTTATGTAATTTTAAGTAGGCTGGAGCCCAATGCGGGGCCTGAACTCAGGACCCTGAGATCAAGTCCTGAGCTGAGATCAAGACTTGGATGCTTAACCAACTGAGCCACCCAGGCTCCCCTCAATGGAAAAAAAAAAAAAAAAGGCTTCTATGTACCCCTTTCTCCCCACCTCCTGAATTAAGAGATCACCCTCCTTCCAGCATCCAGCTGCTGCTTGCTCTCTCAAGCAGGACTTGGTTTGAAATGCATGCATTCGGGGCAAGTCCTAAACCCATCGGAAGCTTTAGAAAGAGTAGCAGCAGACCGAGTTCACTGTATATGGTCAGGGCAGGCATTGCTTCCAGACCCTTTTGGTTTTCCGGTGTGGTGTCTCCATGGGTTCCTGGAGCCAGCTTCTCATGACCTGGGAGCCCATTTTGCACATCTCTCCCCAATGCCACATTCAAGGACTTCAAAATGCTCATTTGCCATTGGTCATGGTGGGGGTATTTACACCATGGAAGCTGGCAAACCATACTCCACTTTCCCCCCAGAGAGCTGGTTGCGTGTAACCCGTGGCATAAGGTAAGTGTTAAGGATGTGGGTCAGACTCTTCAGCTGATTCACAGGAAAGGCCCCTGTCATTGGTGGGCCCTCCCAGGATTTGTTGCAGGTGGTTTACTGGGGAGAATCTGCAGGGATAACACCTGGGAACTGGGGAGGCAACCGGGATACTTCTGGGAGAAATTGAGCTGTAATACAGCAGCGACAAAGGCTAGGAGACCCTTGGGAGAACTCAAAGGCCACCCCAGTTTCAAGCAGAGCAAGGAGAGAGAAGCTTTTACCCTTCATATTCTCACCAGGGAATGCCAGTTGCTAAGGCAGCAGCTTCACCCAGCTTTGTTCTTCCTTCTCAGAAAGCCATTCCCAGAGAACTGCTGATCTGTGACCCATCCACACCCCAGACCCACAGCACCTGGGGGAAAGAGGTCCATCCAGAAAGGAGGATATCTGGGTGGCCCACCATGGCATCCACCACTACAGACTCTAGCTAAAAGGGAAGAGCACAGAAAACTGTCATTCAAATGAACCCCCAAGCTAGCCTCCTGGAGAATGACAGTTCATGTGGCCCAGCTCTCCCAGCCAAGGCCATTCTATATCAGTCCATAGCTGGTTGATCCCCCAAATACTACATGAGAAAGCCCAGGGCTACCTCCCCAACCCCAGCTGGCCAGGGATGAGTGAGCCCCGCCAAGATCAAAATACCCACCCAGTAGAGCCCTAGACTCAGTAGCAATAAGAAACCTGGCTTTATAGGCCACAAAGTCTTGGAGTAAGTTTGACACAGCGATAGCCTATGGATACAAGGTCTAAGCAGATCATCCTGGCTGGAGCCAAACTGAGCAGAAGTGAAAGAGAAGAACTCTTTAGCCTATATTTGAGGCCCATCACAAAAGGATGGACTTGATTCTGAAGCTAAGGGGGAGCCACAGAAGGTTACTGAGCAAGAGCGTATCCTGCCAAGGACAACCTTTCTGAAATCAGACTGTTCTCATCAAGACTCTTTTGGACACTAGAAATAGATCTACTCAAGCATGAAACCTATGGTAGAGAACTGAATATTTGGTCCTGGTAGAAGTCAGAAGACTGTGATCAAGGCAATGATCCATCTCCCTGTGCCCACATTGGCCTCCCCAACATCCCTTAGGGTCTGCTCCATTCTGTTTTTCCTTGAACCAGAAAGATTCAAGGAGAAGATGCCAATCTTGAATCAGAAGATGCCAGTCTTCAAATACTTGAATACCTGCTGTGTTCAAGGCCAGGACCATCTTGCTGGTCATTATCTACTTGCCCTTCCCTCTGCTCAGCTGTGCGTACAGAGACCACCTCAGACTGTTTCCTAGACTCCTTGCCAGCAGCTCAGGTTTGGGTTAATCCAACTGGAGCAGAGAGAAGGGAGAACCAGGCTGTTGCTGTTTCTTCTCCCTCTTGTTCTCAGATTTTGTCTCCTTGGTTCTATCTAGACCCTGTTGCCAGCTCTGTCCCTCCCTGGTCACCAGCTACTGCTGGGAGAAGCCCAAAGCCTTTCCAGATTCAACCTGATGGCTTAGCAAAGGAAGAGATGATGCCATGTCCTCCTATTGCCCATCCCCCTCTAGTAGTGGCCTCTAGCTGTTGCTTATCTCCGGGTTGCCTTGCCTTACCCTGCTTGATCTAAAACTTTAAGGGCGTTGGAATGGATTCCATGCATTAAACTTCTTTGCATCTCCCCACCCCAGCCCAGGACCTTACTGATGGAGCCACCATATTGGGCCATATGGGTGTACGCAGCACAAATCCAGGGTGCCTTTCACACAGGGTCCCCTTTGAATCACAGAGTTGGACAGTTCTGCACCAGGTATCATTTTAGGTGCTGGGATGGAGCCATCAGCACACATAACACAACACCAGTCCTCATGGAGCACATAGTCCAAGCTCTACGTCCCATCCTGGAGGAGACTGAAGACAAAGACAATGTCAGGGACCAACGTGAAGAAAAATGGAGCAGGAACACGGGTGGAGGTTAGGGGGTAGGACGGCCAATATCAAAATATGCTAGGAAAGGTCTCATAAAAAAGGTAACATGGGGAAAGACTGGAGGCAGTAAGCCACGTTACTATCTGGGGCAAACATCTCCCTAGAGGGAACTGCAGGTACTAAGATTCTACTGTTAGAATCAGTAGATTACCCAGTCTTTTTCCCCTGCCATCCTAATCTTCTGCCCCCCACTGGCCAAACTCCCACCCGAGCTCACAAAGCAAGAGTAATGAGCTGGAACAGGCTGGAAGTGAAACGAAACTGGTGCAGGTAGGACGTGGAGACAGGGAAATGGGGTTTGCTGTGCATCTGTCGGAGAGCAGGACCTACTAGATCTGGGTGGGTCACAACTGGAGAAAACGGACACCCACCCCCCGATGTGTGCACAGGGAATCGGCATGGCTGTGCACTTCTTAGCCCTCCTCTCCAGAGCTCTTAATTCAGCCGCTGGAAGGTGGGTAGCCAACAGTGTCAGGATCTGCATCCCCGCAGGAACGGTGCCCGGCAAGGACCCAGGACTCTTCCCGCCCCTGGGCGATCTTTGCTCTTGAGCGCCCCCCACTGGATTGGCTGATACTCCGTCAGATCCACTTTGTGGGCGGAGGCTAAACCTGCCAGATTTTGCCCCCCCCCATCTTTCCAGGGTGTTATCAGTGGGGGGACTGGTAAATGGTTAACACCCCCGGCTCTCTGACTTATGGTATTTGGTGGTATAAATGCTTCCAACTCAACCAATTTCAGCTACTCATGTGTCACCGCCGGGCACAGCCGGGAATTGAAGCCAGCTCCAGCCTCTAACTAGGACTGGCCCCAAATAAGTGACTGCCTTTTATCTGCGTCTCTGCGTCTATTTTCTGAGACACCAGATGAACACAGGGGGGTCAGAGAATTCTACCCTACGAAGTTTCTCTTCTCATATCCCACCCCTCAGGCAGGTCACACTCTCAAAATATATCCTGAATCTGCCTATTCCTTCCTACTGATTGTTCTAGAGAGAATAGAAGAAAGGAAAGCAGTGGGATTCATCCATGGCAATAGAGTACCATTTCAAAGACTCATTTCTTAACATTTTTATTTTCTATTGGCCTAAGAATAAAAGCTAAACTCCCTTCTCTGACCCATGCAAAGTCCGTCGTAGTCCAGCCCCTCTGATCCCTTCTCAGGGCATCTGCCGCCGTTCTCCCCCAGCCACATTTGACCTTTCTGCTGTTTCCAGACACCAAGTTCTGTGGCATCTTACCCCCTCCCTTCTCTGCTCGCCTGACTTGGGGTGCTCTTGGCTCCTACTACTGGCTTAGTGGGCTTCCTGTTCTTCCAATCAGCTGCAGGCCACCGTCCTTGGTATTTTCTTGACTATCTTTGGAGGCCAAGTAGGACCATCAACGTGACGAAGAAGGGCTACACATGAGTGGGTTAGGCAAGTTATGGCTGTTTCTCAAAGCCTAGACACCTAGAACTTTTAGATCTACATGCCAGGACCGAAGAATGCCAGGACATTGCTTCGGTATTTATTGGCTGGGTTACCCCAGACAGCCAAGCAAGTCCAAGCACAAACTGGCATGTATAGATCTGGAACCCTACACAAACCCTCCAAACGCAGTTTCCAAATGCAGCCCATGTGGCTTACATGCTGCCTTCTAGCCCATCTTGAAGTTCACTTGCCAGTTCAGTGGACAGCTCCTGTCACATGGTCATCATGCTTACGCCTGCCCCCCCCCCCAACGCCCCAACCTCAAACGCACCTTCATCTCTGCCCGGATGCTTTCTCCAGCCACGCAACCATTCAGAAGTGCTGAATGTTAACACCCGGAAAGATCCTGCCAGCCAATGAAAGACCGGGCTTGGTGGTTAAATACCCCAGCTTCCTCCCTCCTCAAAACAATCCTGGGGTTCATTTGAAGACCTCACTCAGAAGTTTCCAGGTAGGATAAATCCTAGTTGCTTGGGGGTGGTCCTCTCATTAACCCCCTTAATCTAGAGGTCATCCCAGGAAGGATGGAGTGGGGGAAATGTAACATTAGGCAGCAAGACTGAAACTTGGACCCAGATCATTGTTTCCATTTGGGGTCCTGGACCAAGCTGACCTAGCAGGAGCTGGTCTGTGTAAAGTCCACTCTGAAGCCTTGTGGGTTCAGCTTCCAAGGACACTAGGTCCTAGAATCGGTCACTGCTGAGCAGAGCTGCATGGACCAGCCGGCAGAAGCAGGTGCACTCAGGAGCCCCGGGACGTGGGGGACCACCTTGATTCACTTAGCCCTGGCATCCCGGGCCAGAGATTGCAGGGCCCAGCCCTGCCCCACACGTGGAAGCCTTCAGAGGCAAGCCTGTTCCCTGCAGATTTATAGATTGTAATCTCCTGCCTTGATCCTAGGCCATTCGCTCCCAGCACCCTCCCTGCTCTGCATTCTCTACCTGCTCTGAAGTTATTGGGGACTGGTGTGAATTTAGGGACAATAAAACCATCAAAGGGCTGGGTCCTGAGAACAATCAGCTGGGGGGCTTTGCAATAAAGGAACATCCTGCCCAGGAAGGTGTGAGACTTCAAGGCAGGCTGTGGTGAGCGAGACCTCTAAAAGGGCCTTCTCTGGGGAGTCTGGCTCAGTCCACACCTGGGATGGCTTAAGGTGCCATGTGGCCTAGAGACAGGCCGATGGGCCTCATCCGCTGCAGCAGGTCCCTATCTCTCCAGGGCTCTGGGAAGAGGGACCCACTGCCCACTCCAGGATGGCCATGCCAGGGGTCAGTGCACCCAGCAAGGCACCAGGAGGTACCGGGTCTTCTGAACAAGCTCTGCCCCAGGACCCTTGCACAGGAGGTCAGCATCTGTTTTCCCTGGCTCGCTCTTCTCCCCAGTCTCTTTACTGGGGAGAGCCCTTGAACACAGCCCAGTGTGCATGCTGCTCTGAGAACTGGGGCTGCAGAGGATCCAAAGTAGGTGCTCAGTCACTGCCCGGGGAAAGCTTTCTGTTCTCAGGGGAAGGGCAGCGAGAGATGGGATGCAAAGCAGGGTATGGGATGGAGTGCAGCAGGGGCTACATTTTAGAGAGAAGAGTCATTAGCTCAAAGTCCCCTCCTCAGGAAGGCTTCCTGGGACTGGAAGGCAAAGAAGAAATGAGCCATGCACTCATTTTCTAAGCTAATATTTTTCTTAGGGAAAGAATATTCCCAGAGTAGCAGAGACATCACGGGCAGACACTTAATTTGTCCAAGGACAGCAACGGCACCTGTGCCATTTCCATTCCCATCCTTCTCCACCCTTCACCTGTTATGTTTGTCTACACGTTCCTTTTCCCCTAGTATCTTTCACGTGGCAAGTCTTTCTCATAGGACCTTTAAAACTTAGCCCAGATGCTTCCTCTTCCAGGAAGCCCTCCCTGTCCCACCACCCAGTTCCATGTATTTTCTCAGGACACACTGCTTGGATCCTTGGCTGTAGGAAGCTGCCTATCTGCAGGTCCTGCCTTGCCCTGTGTAGCCCACAGCCAGGGGTACCCCGGGGCAGGGTAGGAAGGCCTGGCCAGACCATCCCCAGCACACACCTGAGGGGTCATTCTAACTCCGGCACTTCCCATGGGGTCAGCCAAGGCTGCTGCACTGGGTTCAAAGTGCACCTCAGTTTTTCTCCCCTTCCATAAGGGATTATCCCAAAGGCACCCACTCAATAAACTTCACCTCAGTCTGTTTCCCAGGAACTATGACCTGTGACACCTCCCGGGGGCACCTCTCCCAGTCTGACGTCATGGTCACAGACAGCAGCAGTCTCGGTAAGAACATTTCCCGAGTGTCCTGTGTGCTGGACACTAACTCAGGCTTGACGCAGAGTCTCCCATCGAGTGCTCCGAGCTGAGTAACCTTATCTCAGAGGCCCTTTTTTCTGATCTATAAAATGGGCATAAGCAGCTCACCTAAGGGGTCCGAGCAGATCAGAGGCACAGCCAGGGACTGGCACCAAAGCTCTGCCTGTAGGCGGTTGTCACAGTTGCCAGCTTCCTGGCCTGCCCAGCTCCGTCTTGTTCCTGATCCCAGGATGGGGCATTGAGCTGGCCTCCTACTTCCATGGCCCAGGAGTCACATCTACATCTTTCAAATGTAACCATGGGCCTGGGCTGGACATCTCCAGCCCCATTGCCTGGTACCCTCTGGGCCATCTCCTTGCCCATCCTCATCAAGTGTTCTGGACCGTGGACAGAGCCCTCTTCTGTGCTTTTCAATGCAGAGCCCACTCACCACCATCTATTGTTACCAACCAAAAACCTGCCCCAATAAGCCAGCACACACTCTTTACAGACTCTAGGACCACAGAATCCTAGAGTGGGGGGAGGGATGTGGTTGGTTCATAATCTCACAGCATTGGGATGGACTAACTTCATCTCAAAGACAGTAAGTTCCCTGTGTTGTAGAACTATAATGTATGGGGGGGATCATGATCTCGAGGTCCTGGGATTGAGCCCCACATTGGGATCTCCCTCTGTTCTGGGGTCTGAGCTGGCCCGAAGTTCCCCAGGCTTTGCTAGCAAGCTCTAGAGCTGAGAACACTTGAGGCCCAGGGTGGAAAGAGATTTTCTATCGGCACATCCCTTCCATTGGGGACAACTCTAGTTGGGGAAGGGGGAAAGCCACTGACTGGGGGGGGGGGTCACATTTTGAATCACCAGTCCTTCTAGGACACACGGACTGAGGCAAGCTCCTTATCCCCATTTTACAGCTGAGGAAACGAAAACTTAGAAACTAAGCAATTCCTGCCCATCTCCTGACATCAAAGCAATAAGGGTCTCTGATTTACAGCTTTTACGAAGGATGGTTTTCTCAGCCACGCTCTGTAATTGGCTGAGCCCCCAAAGAGGGTGAGGCCGGTTCCCACTGGTGTGAGGTCTGCCTGGAAGAAGGAGAGGGCTCAGGGTTTGGCAAATGTGGGCTTGGCTCTGCTTTCCCTTACTAGCCTTGTGACTTCAGCTGTGTGACTTCACCTCCCTGAATGTCTATCCATCTATAAAAGGAAGCATTCTTTTCCCAGACCTCATAGTTGGGATTTCAGAGTTGGGATGCCCTTTTGCCCAGACCGAGTAGGTTAAATAAGGTCATTTTGTTTTTTGGGACTTCAACAAAACAGACACTTGGAGACATCAATGCTTTACTAGATAACATAGTTCCAGATCCTTTCGGACTTTTGGTTCTAGAAGAGCTGCAAAGGGGGACACGGCTGCCTGAGTAGGGGACTGAAGTTTCGCTCAGATTATGCCTGCCACTAAGGGGTACAGAGTTCCAGAAGAGCCACAGATGTGTGTTCTGCAAGGGTGGGGTTAAAATGGGGGCATGATCTGGATACATCAGCCAGATTCTCCAAAGGACTGGAGTTCCTGAAAGGGGAAGGATGAGCAGGTAAATCCCCAAGCGGCAGCCCTAGAGGTAGGCTTCTTGGATCCCCTTCAAGAAAGAAGGTGTTGGGGTGCCTGGGTGGCTCAGTGGGTTAAAGCCTCTGCCTTCGGCTCAGGTCATGACCCCAGGTCCTGGGATCGAGCCCTGCATCGGGCTCTCTGCTCTGCAGGAAGCCTGCTTCCTCCTCTCTCTCTCTGCCTGCCTCTCTGCCTACTTGTGATCTCTGTCAAGTAAAATAAAATCTTTAAAAAATAAAAAGAGAAAGGTGTTATTCGGTCGTAGGAGAGCACAAAGATATAGGGCCTTCGGATACATCACAGTACTCATGCTGTTGTCCTGGTCTTCCCTGGCAGAGCAGGGGTCCCAGGGCCTGGCCATTTGAGGAGTGCCAAGTGGTACTCCTCTAACAGGCCGTCTCTGCCCTGGAGCTCCCGTTGGGTTTGTTGAGACCAAATTGGATCTGTATCACGACAGGCTCTCCAGCGCACACCAGCACCACCCGCTGTTCCCTATGAACTGTTTTCATCCCTAACTCCTGGGTCTTCCAATAAGCAATTGCTAAGCCCAACTGATCCACTCTGAGGGGACCGGCAGGGCAGTGGGGGTGGAGTTCAGAAGTGATCACAGTGGGTCTATTTCCAGCAAAACACCAGCAACAGCGTTATGCCCAGTCTTCACGCCAGCCCCCGTTTAGCCCAGCCCCTCTCTATCAGGGGCATGCCTCATTCAGAGCCCACGCCAGGTCCTGGGAGGGTCTGCCCCAGCTCCTCCCAAGGCATCTTGGAAACGTAATTGCTGACCCGGAATGTGTTGGTGCCGACTTTATCAAGATGCTAAATGCCGGCATTCTTCCTTCAACTCAAGAGCCAAAACTAATATAAATACCCCACTCCCTATGTGTTAGCCTAATGCCATCAGCAATCTGATGGCGTCTGACCCCATCTGAGCCTGATTTATGGCCTCACTAACAGATGCTATGGCTGAGAACAGAGCTAGGTGTCTGGCTACCTGGGAGGAAGATGGTTTGAGAGAAATGGGAAAGAAGATTCCCACCCCCATCCCCGAGGTGAGAGGAGGGAAGGCTGCTATGTACTCGGCAAGGTCCCCAACCTCTTAATCTCTTCCCTGAAGAACAGAGGCTGTCTATATGGGGCAGAAAAACACTTAGGGGAAAAGGGAGGGGATGCCTAAGTCTGCTGACCCCAGAAGTAAAGGCAGTCGCAAAGCCTGGGTCAGTGGCATGAGGAAGAGGTGGGTGATCTCGGTCTTACTCCCTGCTCCAGGATTAGGAGTCCTGGATCCTATTTTAGCAATAATGTCATGATGGGATTGTGGGCTGTACTCCCACTAAGTCAGGATACACATACACAGCCACATATCTTTTCTTTACTCAAAGTTTTCACATGTGTACAGAGCAGGGCACCCATAGGCACAGAGCTCAATGAAGTTTCATGGTGTGAATGTACTTGGGTATCGCCACAATCCTACAGGTCACCATTAGGTTAAGACTGGCATTCTTTTCAAGGATCTGTTTAAGAGTTTACCCCAGGCTTTCCTTCCTATACGCAGAGAAGTCTCCCCTGGTTCATGGAAGGGTTATTTTGAAGGTCTTTAACTACCTGGTAGGGGTTTGTAGCCTCAGGAGCCATGCCCGGTTCTAGCCTGGGGGCTCATCCGCAGGTAGGACTATTGGGTATCCTAGTTAGCAATTCTGCCCATGGTCCTCACTTCTGGTTCCTTCTTAGCCCAATCACACTGTGCTAGTAGATGCCAGAGTCTGCTCATGACTGTGCATTCTAGATCAATCCAGATTTGAGTCCCATCTCTGCCTCGGTCTTGGGAGCCCATTTTAAAGCTCAGGAAATGGAGTCCGGTAGTTACAGCTACCCCAACTTAATTTCCACAGGGCTGGACACCAAGCAAGATGACCATGTGAGCAACAGAAGTTGCCTACTGCCGTAGGGTCCACTCTGAAGTTTAGGTAAAAGCTCTTAGGAAGTGGTTAAGGACCCACCAGCTTGGGAGCCAGGAAGCACGGGGTCCAGGAAGGCAAGGCAGCATGCAAGGTCATAGTTTCGAGCCAAGTGCACATGGTGTCACTGACTTGGATCTACAGGCCAGCCCTGGAGATTGCGCCAATCCCCTCAAGTTGGCCTCATGGCAGGGAAGAGGAGGAGCTGGACTATTTATACCCCTGCAGCCACGAGTCCTGTGTTAAGGCACCTCTGGTCCTCCCCATGTGCACCCCAAGCCACCTGAGGTCCATCCTCTGAGAAGATGGGGCGCTTGCTGTGCATGGAACCACTCCAGGACCCAGCAGGGGGTGGGGACCCAGCATGAGTGCCTGCCTCGCCCACTAGCGCATGCTACAGGAACTGAACCTATTCCCAAGATGCAGAGAATTCCTGCTCTAGCTCATAAGAGGCCACTGCAGGGTTGAGAGTTCAGATCCCTCCCCCCTCGCCAGCCTTGGAGTCACAGACCCTTCGCAGCCCCTTACCTGCTGCTTCCACTGAATGGAGAGCCACAGCCAGAGAACTACATTCCCATGAAAATTAAGAACCAAAACTTACTACACACTGACATTTTAAAAATGAGCCTGGTCGGCAGGGACCACGGGTATGGAATGGAAGGTGACAGTCACTGCTCCTGCTGCTCTGAGAAACAGAAGCAGAGAGGAATAGCCGCCTCTACGGTGTGGTGCAAGTTCGGAAAGGACAGCAGTGGGGACCCCTGCATGGAGACCATCTCCTTACGACCAGGTCAGACAGGAGAAAACTGGAAGAGGCCCAAAGAGGCAGTGGCCACCCATGGGCAGAGTGCCCCAGTGGTAGTGAGGTCCATGTAGCCCTGGACACAGACGCTGTCAATCCTCATTACAGCTCAATGCGGGCTAAGAAACAGGGTGACAGCAAGGTAGGAGCTGGTGTGATTATTTGATTGCCTCCAAAGATCCCCACTCTGTTCTAGGCTCTGAGAGGATCACCTGTTTGTATTTCCCTGGAGGAGAAGGGGCAAGAGAAGCAGCTGATTGCTTTCCATCAGCTTCTGGAACCTCTCATTGGTTGTAGGAGGAGAGCGGCTGGGGTGTTTAGTCCCTTTCCTCTATACCAACCCTTTAGGACTTCAGCTCCTAGGGTCGCAGCTCCCCATCAGGCCCCAGGACCACTGGTTACTTCCCCTACCCTCTGGGTTCTGAGAGGAGGAAGAGGGCAAAGAAGCCCTAGAACTGGCAGAGGGATGCCAACACCTGTTGTTGGTTCCCTCAACCCGCCCATGCCTGAGGGTGGTCATCCAACGTGATTACATCTCCAGGCACAACTCTAAGAGGAGAGACAAAGGCCATTCAATTGGCAGGATTCAATAACTATCATATGTGCACTAGTAAGAGGAGAAAACATGAGCGGTCTCCTACAACACCTAGGGCAGCTTGAGGTCAGCTTTCTGGACCAAGGACAGGAGGACATCACTCCCTGAAGAAACTGGGACTCGAAGGGCCCTTTCAGATTAGCCAGGATGAAAGCTTTGCTGCACAGAAGCATGGTTCAGAAATCAGATCCCCAAGGACAGAAAGAGGATTCCACCCATTAAAGTAATACAGGTGTCCGTTCAAGAAACTTACCCTCTTTGGGAGAAGGTGGTGTCAAGGACGTTGACCCTCCAGGGAGGAGTTCCTGTCCAGGCCCTGTTGGGAGCAGTAGGGTCAGTCTGCCTTTGCACTGACCCACTCTGGGAAGGGCTCTGGGGAGAGGGCTAGAGTTGCATTTTACTTCTAGCACAGTCTATTCCTGGGGCCACTTAAGACCATTTCGGACTCCACATGACAGGAGGAGATCCCCGAGGTTTTGCCTGAGTCCCTGATCTCCCTTCTGAAGTCAAGGGTAGGCCCAGCAGGGCTCCACTCCTAGGAACTTGGTTCTGTGGCCTCAGGGAATATTCCGGCAGAGTTCATTCTACTCTATTCATGCAGAACCAGCCAGAATCTGAAATCCTTGTCATCTTCTAAGGTTATCTTGCTTCTGTTCCTTCTGTCCCCTCCCATTAACACACAAATCAAAGGCTATCATTCTTTAAGTGAGGGCTACCTCCCCCCTTTCTGGAAAGTTCTACCACCTCTAGAAGACTTCCTGAGATTGAAGAATTCCAGACGGTGCAGACCATTTGTTCTCACTGCCACCTAAATCTGATCTCCTCAGAGACTTCCAAAGAAATTGCAGATGAGGAACACATTCAACTTGACTTATTAGGAGGCCAGATTCTCAACACCCAGTCCTTAAAAAGATGCTTCAACTGCCAAGTGATTGCCGGTTGAATGCAGTTTCTGCTCTTGTCATTCTCACTTTCAAGGGCACGTCTTGTTCAGCCTTCCCCCCAAGATGAGCAAAATGCGTCTTGACCAACCATCATACCACAGGATTAACTCACTGAATGACCAAGTGGCTGGTGATTCCAGGTTTCATGTTCATTTACTGGCCCCACCCACCTTTACCTGACTTGTGTAGGCTCTGCTACCCACACAATGCTTCACTAGAACTAGAGAGAGTTCTGCCCAAGCTATTTTATGCCACTTCAGATCACATAGCATGACTTGGAAGAGCCCATTCCCCCCAGCAGAACTTCATGGTGAAGTTGACCATGACCTAGAGAAGGGATTTGGAAGGCATCTCCTTGACAACTTTGAAGTTAAAGGCCATCATCCTGACCCTAGAAATGGACTATGGGGTCCTGTTGGATTTCTACCATTGGTCAAGTCTAGAGTCTCACATGAAGCAAGGTTATTATCCCCAGAACTTTCACAGTTGATGGATTCTCTCAGCAGGACTCCAAAGACAAGAGAAAGGAAAGTGGCCAATATGGCCAAAAGGAAGTGTCCAGAAGAGAGAGCTAACAGCAGTTCTGGGACAGCCATCACGAGAAAGACTGGCTTGCAAGGCTAACCACTGGCTGCTCCGAGAACCTGAATTTTGGGAGTACCTGCCAGTCCAACATCAGGCACTGTGAGCCATTCTTTACTGGGCAAACACCCAAGCATGGGATATATGGAACATATGCTTTTTCTCCCCAGGAGTCTGGAATTTGGGTAGGTGCTAAGCAAAGGGTGTCTGTGTGACCAGCCCCCAGTAAAAAACCCTGGGCCCTAAGCATTTGATGAGCTTTCTTGATAGAGGTTCACTTAATGTGTTCTTAATTTATGGAACATCATTACACACCTCCCGTGTGACCACACTGGAAGGGGCTCTTGGAGGCTTGTACCTAGTCTCCTCCAGACTTTGTCTCCCCTTCGTGCCCTCTCTTTGCTGATTATGCTTTGCATCCTTTCACTGTGACGAACATGAGTACAACTGTATGGAGAGTCCTGTGAGTAGCCTAGTGCACCCTTGAAACTGGGTGTGGTCTTGGGGACTTGTGACACAGAAGGGATATCTGACCACATGAATTTGGAGGAGGAGGCACAGAACCACAGATGCTAGTGTCCATTTCAAAGAGCAGTGAGATCTGCTACCCTCCACCCACCTCCCTTTTTAAGATTTTTTTTATTTGAGAGAGAGAGAAAGGAGGGGCAAAGGGAGAGGGAGAATCCCAAGCAGATTCTGCTGAGCGCAAAGCCTGTCTAGGGGCTCAATCCCAGGACCCCGAGATTAGGTCCTGAGCCAAAAATCAAGAGTCTGAGACTTAAACCGATGGACCCACCTCCCCCCTTTCCTTAAGGGCAAGCACATTTCCCCATATTCGCTCATAGGAGATGCTCTCTCCGTCACCCCTATCCTTGCAAGCACCAGATTTTGCAATTATGACCATAGGTAGATCGAAAGTTTTTCCTTATGTGAAAATATGTATTTCCCAATTTATAGATGTTTGCTGTCATTTGCAGGTTTTGTACACATGATTTGAACAAGGAATTTATTTCTTCTCTCATGCTCTTAAATACCACTAATACTCAGGAAGTTTACAACTCTCTCCTCCTTTGTTCTCAATGCATAAAAGGTAAACGGCTTAGGCAGTGAAAACTACCAGATTATTAAATTTAATACACAGACCAGGTTTACCTTCCCACCTGGAACAACTAAAACTGGGTTTTAGATGCACAATTCTGCTAGTCACCTGCTGCTCTGACCTCAGGGTTCCAGCTTATTGCAATACTTCTGAGCTGATGGCCCTGTCTGGAAACACGAGAGGGAGGTCGATCTATCTCAGCTATCCAAATTTGGGAGAATTCAAAAATCACTAACTCTGAATTTGAGCATAGAATTACTCTCAGTCCTAGGCATGAGGTTTATGTACAGTGATCTTCTTAGGGTTTCCCCTCTAAGGGGGCAGCTCAAAGCTTTTCCTCCTTGGGACAACATAAGGGGAAGGAACAAGGCATGGAAGTCTCATGAATTAAGTTCAAAATTACCTATTGTGTCACATTTTCTAAGAGGTAAAACCTTGAGGAGAAAGCCCCAGAGACATTTTGCTTGGATTGTTTGCACCGCGTCCTACTGAACAATGGTCTTGGCTCTTGCCATGGTGAGACCTAAGGATTTAATGTAGACCATCAAGTTCATCCCAATTTATGTATCAGGTGCACTGGATTTAAGGCCAAAGACGCTAGGAACTCTAGAGCCTGAACCTCTCCTTGCTCCACAGCCCCTCCCCCAAAACACACTTAAGATCATGCTGTCAATTGGCCATCCCATTGCTCCATTAATTCAGAAATCTTAATTTAGATGACTACCATCTGGCTGCAACCACAGGGTACTCATTAGCCCCTAGCATGGTCATTTCCAGAGCAGGGGTCACTCCAAAGAGTTAGCATTCTCAGACGGGGCCTCGTGGGCAAGAGCACTTCTGTTCCAGACTTGGCCTAAACAGAGCGTAAGCCGCAGGAATATAAGTTGCCAAGCAGGGCCTGAGAAATGTCTATAACTTTTAATTTCCATTATATGAGGCTGGAAACCAATCCTATGAAGCAGTCCTTAAGTCTAGAACGGAAGACCAGCTCCTTCTTAAGTCTAGAACGGAAGACCAGCTCCTTCTTAAGTCTAGAACGGAAGACCAGCTC